>NC_140171.1:7565847-7790847 GCF_963971535.1 Notolepis coatsorum
GAGAGAGAGAGAGAGAGAGAGTTGTGGTGGTGGTAGTAGTAGTAGAGAGAGAGAGAGAAAGAGGGAGGGAGAGAAAGAGAGAGGGGGGAGAGAGAGAGTTGTGGTGGTATTAGTAGAGCAGAGAAAGAGGGAGAGAAAGAGAGAGGGAGAGAAAGAGAGAGTAGTGGTGGTAGTAGTAGAGTAGAGTAGAGTAGAGTAGAGTAGAGTAGAGTAGAGAGAGAGAGGAGAGAGAGAGAGAGAGAGAGAGAGAGAGAGAGAGAGAGAGAGAGAGAGAGAGAGAGAGAAAGAGAGTAGTGGTGGTAGTAGTACAGTAGAGTAGAGTAGAGTAGAGAGAGAGAAAGAGAGAGAGGGAGAGAAAGAGAAAGAGAGAGTAGTGGTGGTAGTAGTACAGTAGAGTAGAGTAGAGTAGAGAGAGAGAAAGAGAGAGAGGGAGAGAAAGAGAAAGAGAGAGTAGTGGTGGTAGTAGTAGAGTAGAGTAGAGTCGAGTCAGAGAGAGAGAGAGAGAGAGAGAGAGAGAGAGAGAGAGAGAGAGAGAGACACAGGCCCAGGCCGTGGTGGAGGAGGTGTGACAGTAGAGACTCACCCAGATTCAGCATCATCTTGTTCAGCTCCTCATCTTCCTCGTCCTCCCTGGGAGCAGGGAAAGAGACAACATGCCTTTCAGTACAGTGTGTTCCAGGGTCAAAGTGTTCAGTACAGTGTGTTCCATCCAGAGTCAAAGTGTGAGCTTTTAGAGCAGCTCGGAAATGTTATCGTGAATCGAGGCCAATTGAGATGGATGGAGAAATGGAGCTCATCTGTGAATATGTCATCGTCATGATGAGCTTTCAAAATACAGTGTCTGGGTCGTACTCGGCACCAGAAATGAGCCTCTCCTAGAGGGACAGAGCTGATTGATTGATTGATCGAAAATGTTATCAACAGATTGCAGAATGGGTACAATGCAGTACAGCTCAATACACACAATTGTTAAGGGGATGCAGACCAGAGAAAGACTTTCGTCTTGTTTACATCAGGGTCCCCCATTTTCAATTCATCATATCATATCTTCATATCTGATCACATGTGGCATCACACGCTACGACAGAAGCGTAGCTTTTTTAGAATGCATGTAATGTGGTGCCATCATAAACCATCATAAGTCATCATAAGGATACCCCCATCCATCATACCCCCAGCCATCATAGGATACCGCCCCGACACTCAACTAACCGCCTCGGACAGTCCTTCATACCAGCGGACATCAGGCTCCACAACAGTGGGCAGGGACTGCTGCCAGACATCCAACTACAACTACTAAGAAGCTAAAAAGGACAATAACTAGGGATGCTCGATATTGGCTTTTTTACCGATAACGATATACCGATATTGTCCAACTCTTAATTTCCGATACCGATATCAACCGATATCAACAGATACCTGCAGGGTTTCCCCCCCCCAAAAAACGGAATAATTTCAGGTAATTAACATTACTTATTACATGGCGTTTTAACATTCGCCGAAATGCTTGATTGTGATTGGTCAATAGCCCCAGACAGCGGTGAATTATTTTTAGATTATTGTTTTTCGCAGCTGGAGTAATCAAGCCCCACTGACACACACTGTTTCAGTGCAATCAGACACACCTGCCGGGCTGCCCGTGATAATAATAATCACTTTATTTGGGCTGACAGAGCCACAGAACAACTGCGTCTGCATTTGATCTCGTCTTGTCGATTTTGTAAAATGAATTAGGTATATTGTTAGTAAGTTAGCCATGTAATAAGCGGGATAATGTATAGCTATACTCTGTCATCATCGCAAAATAATTGACCTTCACTGACGTTTAAAACACCTCGCCGAGGCACCTCTGTATTTTAAACTCTGTGTCGGTCAATTATTTTGCGACAATGACCTCGTTACACATTATACATTATCCCTTACTTATTACATGGCGTTTTAACATTCGCCGAAATGCTTGATTGTGATTGGTCAATAGCGCTCGGCAGAGGTCCGTTATTACTCGATAACGGACCTCTGCCGAGCAATAATGACCGCTGTGCGCAGCTGGAGCAATCAAGCCCACTGACACACTGCATCAGTGCAGCCAATCAGACACACCTGCCGGCTGCTGGCGAAGCTGCCGACGATGACAGCGGAGCGACAGAACAGAACTGCGTCTGCATTTGATCTCGTCTTGTCGATGGTTTAAAATTAATTAGGTATATTGTTAGTAAGTTAGCCATGTAATAAGCGGGATAATGTATAGCTATACTCGTCATTGTCGCAAAATAATTTACCTTCACTACGTTTAATTAATTAATTAAATTAATTAATAATTTACCTTCACTCTGCGAGGCGCCTCTGTATTCTAAACTCTGTGTCGGTCAATTATTTTCGACAATGACCTCGTAGCTATACATTATCCCTTACATATCTCTTGTTGTGGAATTAACACAACATTATGCATACTTTTGACAATAAATTAAATTATAATTTGTTCTTACTTGCCTGGGTAAATAAAGGTTATAGAAATGTAAAAAAAAAAAAAAAAAAAAAAAAAAAATCTTTTTTGAAAACAGACAGATATTTTCCGATATCACATTTTAATGCCAATATCGGCCGATAATATCGGACATCCCTAACAATAACACCATCTTATGCATACGGCACATTATGTGAATACTGTGATACTGTGAATACTGTATATTTCATTTCAGTTAGTTAGATAGTAAATTATATTGACGTATCTGTTTACACTGCTTGTGTTGTTTTTACTACCTGTACTACCTAACATCCCCCATGCTGCTATGATGCCTGAATTTCCCCCAAGGGGATCAATAAAGGAATATCTTATCTTATCTCATAAACCATCATAAACCACCCATGTTCACCATGGAATATCAGTCTCATGCTTTATATAGACAACAGATGATATATTAGCGGACACCGGTGTTGCAGTGTTGGAGACATCTGTTGACATCTTCCAGAGTCAACAGTTTCGAGGAAAGTTACGTCCTGCACCTTTAAGAACATAACATCTATGGCGGCGATAACGACACACAAGACCGTTTTTAGATCATCTCTATGACAACCGATGTCACCGTCTCATTCAGTAAAGGTGCTCCCATAGTCGAGCGGACCGTACACGGAGCGGACTCTCGCGGACCCAAAGCGGACTCCAAGTGCGAAGCTCCTATTTTCTGACGCGCGGACGTCCACGCCGCTGACTTGGTGTCACACAAAACGCTGCTCTGCGTTTTGGTTGACATCGACTTGCATTTAATGTGACGCCGATCTGCATTTTACTCTGACCACTCGCTTTTTCACTTGCAAAAGAGAATGGCTTTTCTAAGAGTGTAAAACTGCCAGTTTTATTATCGAAATATTGGAAACGGAGATAACATAGAGTCTATGTTATCTCCGTTTCCAATATTTTGAAATAAAACTGGTGTTTTTATTTCATGCAATGCGTGTTTGTCATTTCAGCACCACGCGCTGTCCACCTCATGTTGAGCAAGCATATACGGTACATTGCACCTCACTCAAGTTTCAAGTTCTTTAATAGTTGTCATACAGAAGTACAGAATACTTTTGTACAAAATGCTTCTTACTGTTGCGCTCCAGAGACTGTGCATGACAAGATAAGTATGAAATAAAAACATAGTAAAAATAGTAAAAATTAGAAGTAAAAAAAGAGGTCACAGTGTTCAGTTTAGACATATGTACAATGTTCGTAGACGTAGTTACCATACAATATACAATACTGTGCAGTGTACTAATATACAATACTATATAGTGCAAGGCATAAATGGACGAGGTGCAGTTTAGTTACAATTCACAGTAGGTGTACGAGTTGTAGTGCAAATCCTTTATCAATAAATATAAAGTGTAAGTGTGTTTGTGTGATCTAAAGTGTGGAGAGTGGGTGCTGCAGTGTGTTGTTTGTTTGAGTGAGTGTGTGCGTGTGGGTGTGTGTGCTGTGTGCATTTGATGGTTGTTGCATAGTGATTATTGTTCGTTTAGCGATTATTGTTCGTTTAGCAGCCTGATGGCCTGGGGATAGAAGCTCCTTCTGAGTCTTTCTGTGCTCGCCATAAGACTCCGGTATCGCTTGCCTGACGGCAGCAGTTCAAAGAGGCAGTTGTTCGGGTGGCTCGAGTCCTTAATAATTCTCTTAGCCTTCCCCTTGCACCGCTTGTTGTAAATGTTCTGGAGGGTGGGAAGCCCCCCTCTAATTGTGCGTTCGGCTGAACGTGTCACTCTTTGTAGTCTGCTACGGTCTTTTGCAGTGCTATTCCCAAACCAGGAGGTGATGTTGCCGGTCAGGATGCTCTCTATTGTACATGAGTAGAAGTTCCTAAGGATCTTCTGACTGACTTGGAACTTCCTTAGGCGCCTGAGGAAGTAGAGGCGTTGTCGTGCCTTCTTCACAACACTGTCAATGTGTGTGGTCCATGTCAAGTCCTCGGATATGTGGGCTCCGAGGTACTTGAAACTGTTCACTCTCTCAACTGGTGCCCCGTCGATGCTGAGGGGGCTGTAGTCCTTGACCCCCGACCTCCTGAAGTCCACTATCATCTCTTTTGTTTTGCTGACGTTCAGGGAGAGGCAGTTCTCCTGACACCACTGTGACAGGTTCTCTACCTCTTCCAGGTAGGCCCTTTCGTCGTTGGCAGAGATCAGGCCCACCACTACTGTGTCATCAGCAAATTTGATGATGGTGTTGTTGTTCCGCTGTGCTACGCAGTCATGTGTGTACAGGGAGTAGAGGAGGGGGCTCAGAACACAGCCCTGGGGGGCCCCTATGTTGAGCGTGATGGATGAGGAGGTGCAGTTGCCGGCTCTTACCACCTGGGGTCTGCCCGTCAGGAAGTCCAGGACCCACTGGCACAGGTCATAGTTCAAGCCCAGGTCCCTGAGCTTGGCTATGAGTTTGGAGGGGACTATGGTATTGAATGCTGAGCTGTAGTCGATGAACAGCATTCTCACATAGTTCCCCTGCCTCTTGTCCAGATGTGATGCTGCTGTGTGCAGCACATGGGCTATGGCGTCCTCCGTGGACCTGTTGGGGCGATATGCAAATTGCAGAGGGTCCAGGTTGATGGGGAGGGAGGAACAGATGTAGCCCTTCACTAGCTTCTCAAAGCACTTCATGGCTATGGAGGTGAGGGCTACAGGGCGGTAGTCGTTGAGGCAAGCGGGCGTAGATTTTTTGGGTACAGGGATGATGGTGGACTTCTTCAGACAGGTGGGGATGACGGCCTGTTCCAAGGACAGGTTGAAGATGTCAGTGAATACCGGGGCCAGTTGGTCGGCACAGACTTTTAGGACGCGGCCGGGGATGCCGTCCGGTCCTGCTGCCTTCCTGATATCCACTGCCTATATACCTGTTATTCAAGTGTGTAAAACTGCCCGTTTTATTATCGAAATATTGGAAACGGAGATAACACACTCTTTATTTTGACATCGGATGACGACGACATGACAGTAGTTGAACAGCGTGGGAGAAATTGTGTAAACTGGCGCGAGACATGTAGGAAATTGGTCCGCGGAGGTCCGCTCGACTATGAAAGCTCAACGAGTCCACACGGACCTCGCAGAGTCCAGCCGCCGTGAGTGGCGGCTCACGATACATGCGCTTCACATCTATGACACTGACAACTGTGTGTCCTTGACTTTATAGATGGTGTCACTGTTATGATGCTTCTCTTGAATGTGGATGATAATATTATATGTAATAACCAGGAGACTGTAGTTCAACACCAATGTTTATTAGTAAGTAGGCCTACTACAACTAGAATAAGCGATAGAAAGAGGTGAAGAGAAGAGCTACTGTAATGTTCATTTGTTATGTCTTACGGGACAAAGTATCAGTTCCACCTTCACATGTGGTTCAACTTAGGAGTTTCTCTCAACCTGAATTCCATGTACTGTACATGATGCTCCTCTAAGGAGACCAGGGTTCAAGGTACTGATACCTACTGTTACCTTCACTCCTTTGTACTCTGTCAGCGATGACATCATCAGGACAACTAATCATCAGAAGACAATGTGTGGGAAGCAGAGAGACAACGTCTAGTAGATATTTATGGAGGAGAAGGAGAAGGAGAAGGAGAAGGAGAAGGAGAAGGAGAAGAAGAAGAAGAAGAAGAAGAAGAAGAAGAAGAAGAAGAAGAAGAAGAAGAAGAAGAAGAAGAAGAAGAAGAAGAAGAAGAAGAAGAAGAAGAAGAAGAAGAAGAAGAAGAAGAAGAAGCAGGAGGAGAAGAAGAAGAAGAAGAAGAAGAAGAAGAAGAAGAAGAAGAAGAAGAAGCAGGAGGAGAAGAAGGAGGAAAAGATGAAGGGGGAGAAGAAGATGAAGGGGGAGAAGAAGATGAAGGGGGAGAAGAAGGAGAAGGAGGAGAAGAAGGAGGAGGAGAAGGAGAAGGGGGAGAAGAAGAAGGAGAGAAGGAGGAGAAGAAGGGGGAGAAGAAGGAGGAGAGAAGGAGGAGAAGAAGGGGGAGAAGAAGGAGGAGGAGAAGAAGGAGGAGAAGAAGGGGGAGAAGAAGGTGGAGAAGAAGAAGGGGGAGAAGAAGGGGGAGAAGAGGGAGAAGAAGGAGAAGAAGAAGAAGAGGGAGAAGAAAAGAAGACCCTCTTAGTGTCACAGACCTGAGTCTGTCTTCATCCAGTCCGTCTATGATCGCGTTTCTGTCGTTAACGATCTCCATCAGTTTAGCCATCAGCTTCTCCTCTCTCCTCTTGTCCCACGAGGTCTTCATGTGCTCTGCAGGGACACCAGACACACAGGTCAGAGGTCAGGCCATCAGGCACAGAATACAGTCTGTCTGTGCAGTTCTCCGTCTTCCAGTATGGCTGCCTGTAACCACTGGTTACCACTAGGGATGGGTACCGTTCACATTTGAACCGATACGGTACCGGTACCTGTGAATCGATACCGGTACCCAACGGTACCTTTTTTCTGTACTTTAGTCTCTAAAAATGTAATCTACCTACCTCAGTTGTAAAAAACAAAAATCCAAACTTCAAATAACCACACTTTCGACCGTTTTCGGCTTGCCATTTGCCCGACTGCTTTGTTGTTGAATCAAGTCAAATCCTAGGTTAAGTGTATATTGTGCGTGTGAATGTTGACATGAAAAGAAAAAAGTAAAAAAAAAAAAAAGAATAAAATTTTTTTCAGTACAGACAACGGTATCTCACGTGAATCGATACTCGGTAGTACCGACGTGTTTCGGTAAGTACCTTTAAAAGTATCGAATTCGGTACCCATCCCCAGTTACCACTGCACAGAAATTAGGTATTTTCTTTTGAAAGTGGTCGAGTACGTAAAAACAAGATATTGCTATTCTACTGTGAATTATCCAGTCATAAAGACACTGAATGATTATGTTTTTTGTTGATATATTTCTCAATTCTAAATCAACACATGCAACCATTGTTTTGCACAAGATAACGATTTCCATGTTACAGGCGTCCATCTTGGACGAAAGAGAACTATATGGACATTCGGTGCGAGGCCTCTATTAGAGCCTGACTGATACTGGATATTTGGGGAAGATGCCCGATACTGATATGAGAGAGTAAAATACTTCAAGGAAAACTCCAACATTTTGGGAAATTAGCTTATTTGCCATCTACCCTGGAGTTAGACAAGAAGATACATACTGTTTTCTTCTCTGTGCATGCAGTAGGAGTAGGAAGACGTTGGGAACTAGACTAATGGAGGAACCTACTTCCAGTGACTGACACTAAGCTAGGCTAACGGTGCGCGTCTTTCTACTCCTACTGCATGCACAGAGAAGAAAAAAGGTATGTATCTTCTTGTCTAACTCCAGGGTAGATGCCAAATAAGCTAATTTCCCAATTTTCCTTTAAGATAGATATTTATCTTCGCACACATTCTTAATAACGATCCCTCAAATTTGGTTATCAAAGAATGGGGACAAAGATATGGAGGTGGGATATATTACAGGTGAAGAAACATTATTATTACATGAGGCAAACAACCTGTTGGTACGGCATGCAAAATAAAAGGGAGTAGCCTAAACTGGGCGTGGCTGTTAAGAGGATCAGCCCATTCCCATATAGAGGTCAGAGGTCAAGGGATCCCTCTGAAGATGACCACGCCCCCATTTCCACCCTCATTAGAATCTAGCTCGACTCTGGAGTCGATATATACCTCCTTTACCAGTGAGCCATACATTACACACAGATACTGACAGATACTAATCTATCGTACTGATCTTACACTGTGTCCCGTTCAATATAGGCTGATTCAATAATGATATCAGATACTGGGCAGATACCACACTGCTGTGTAGGCTATATTATTATCGCAAGAAAATTTCCCCAAATACTCAAGTCAGACATCAAAGTGACATGACAACATGTCAGAAATCACAAAGTGACAAGACAACATGTCAGAAATCACAAAGTCACACGACATGTCAGAAATCACAAAGTGACATGACAACATGTCAGAAATCAAAGTCACATGACTGTGTGTGAACATGTCACACAAAGTGAGATGAGGTTTTAATATGCAGGGGAGGGTCTCTCTGCAGCGGAGAGGAAGGTGGATTATATGTCAAGCGTTTCTCTCTCCGGTGACCCTGAACTAATGGGATCAGTCCATCCCTGCTTTTATGAACCACATTCTTCATGTAAATACAAGCAGCTCCCTCGGGTCTGTCTCACCTGGTTTCTCCATCAGGACCCTCAACTCCTGCTCCACACTGGGCTGCTCCTGCTCCAAGTCCTGGGTCCTGGCTCTACGGGGGGGGGGGGGGAGAGAGGGAGGGGGAGAGAGGGGGAGGGAGGGAGGGAGGGAGGGAGAGAGAGAGAGAGAGCAGACAGACAGACAGACAGACAGACAGACAGACAGACAGACAGACAGACAGACAGACAGAGACACACACACATAAAGACAGAGAGAGAGAGAGAGAGAGAGAGAGAGAGAGAGAGAGAGAGAGAGAGAGAGAGAGAGAGAGAGAGAGAGAGAGAGAGAGGGAGAGAGAGACACATAGAGAGAGAGGAGAGAGAGCCACACATAAATACAGAGAGAGAAAGAGACACACAGAAAGAGAGAAAGAAAGAGAGACACACAGAAAGGAGAGAGAGAAAGAGAGAGAGACACACACAGAAAGAGAGAGAGAAAGAAAGAGAGAGAGACACACACACAGAAAGAGAGAGAGGGACAGAGAGAGAGAGAAAGAGACAGACAGACATACAGAGGGAGAGGGATGGCACAAAAGAGAGACAGACAGACAGAGAGAGAGGGAGAGGGAGGGGAGAGGGAGTGAGAGAGAGACACACAGAGAGACAGACAGAGAGAGGGAGAGAGAGAGGGGAGAGGGAGTGAGAGAGAGACACACAGAGAGACAGACAGAGAGAGGGAGAGAGAGAGGGGAGAGGGAGTGAGAGAGACACACAACAGACAGAGAGAGGGAGAGAGAGAGGGGAGAGGGAGTGAGAGAGAGACACACAGAGAGACAGACAGAGAGAGGGAGAGAGGGAGGGGAGAGGGAGTGAGAGACAGACACAGAGAGACAGACAGAGAGAGGGAGAGAGGGAGGGGAGAGGGAGTGAGAGACAGACACAGAGAGACAGACAGAGAGAGGGAGTGATAGAGACACACAGAGAGACAGACAGAGAGAGGGAGAGAGAGAGGGGAGAGGGAGTGAGAGAGACACACAGACACAGACAGAGAGAGGGAGAGAGAGAGGGGAGAGGGAGTGAGAGAGACACACAGAGAGACAGACAGAGATAGAGGAAGAGAGAGAAAGAAAAACAGCATGAAATACAATACTGTGTGCACCACGTTTTTAAGTAAGCATGTGCACACTGTGAGAACACAGCAGACACATCTGTAGAGTGCATTGACTGTGTTTTGAGGACAGAGAGTAAAAGAGTAGAGCAGATCTCTAGATGAGTGGTGTCAACGCGGTGGAGGCGCGGCAGCAGATGATGGCATGAGCGCAGTGTTCTGAGATCTACACACACCCTGGGACCACCATCATTAATTAATTAAAGCGGGTAGAGAAGAAAAGATTACCTCTAAAATAACTACTTACCAACGCTTGAATGTTATTCATAATCTCGAAACAAACCCCCCCCCCCCCAAAGAAATCACCATTTGAAACAAAGTGACGTCAACACTGTGCTTAGAGGACACTTCTTCTGTATAATAATAATAATAATAATAATAACTAGGGATGTCCGATATTACATTTCTATAACCTTTATTTACCCAGGCAAGCAAGTAAGAACAAATTCTGATTTTATTTATTGTCAAAAGTATGCATAATGTTGTGTTAATTCCACAACAAGAGGGGGGGGGGGGGCTGCATATATCGGTAGATATCGGTATCGGAAATTAAGAGTTGGACAATATCGGTATATCGGTAAAAAAGCCAATATCGAGCATCCCTAATAATAACTTTATTTATTTATTTGTATGGTAAATGTGGTGGGAGGGTACGAGCACCACAGACAAACGGATCATTTCTAGTTTCAAACAGTGCTCCTGGGATCCAGGCTATCTTGTAACACTTTATGTATTCAATACTAAATATAAATAAAACTTTATTTGGACTTTTCAGAGGTTAGTTTCCCGTCTGAAGCCAAAGCGTTCTGTGGGCTTGGACTCACATGTAGACCAGCTCCGACTCCCGTCTCATGGACACCTGCTTGTTCCTGATCAGGTTGAACCATTCTACCATCAACTCATCCATCAGCGAGTCATAAACACAGACACACAGACAGAGAGACAGAGAGACAGAGAGACAGACAGACACACAGACAGAGAGACAGAGAGACAGACAGACAGACAGACAGACAGACAGACAGACAGACAGACAGACAGACAGACAGACAGACAGACAGACAGACAGACAGACAGACAGACAGAGAGACACACAGACAGACAGACAGACAGACAGACAGACAGACAGACAGACAGACAGACAGACACACAGACACACAGACACACAGACAGACAGACAGACAGACAGACAGACAGACAGACAGACAGACAGACAGACAGACAGACACACAGACAGACACACAGACAGACCGACACAGATTGACAGACAGACACACACACACACAGACAGACACAGACAGAGTTAATTTAGTTGGAAATTGGACAGCCTTCTTTCCTGGGTCACGGCAGCGTGACTACATGAGTAGAGCTCCGGACTCATGATCGGAAAGGTCACCGGTTCGAGCCCCGGTCAAGGTTGCTGTCGGAAAGTGGTGTTGTTGTCCAGCAGGGGGCACTCTGTCTGTCCTCTGGATTTATCAGTAACAAGGCCCCTGTTACGGCGATAGGGACACCGTACAGCTGCGAGTGCCGTCCTTCGGATGAGACGCTAAACCGAGGTCCTGACTGAATCTCGGTCGTTAAAGAACCCAGGGCGCTTATTGCAAAGAGTAGGGGGTTCCCCGACGTTCCTGGCCAAATTTCCCAATCAGGTCTCTGACATCAAGGCCACCTAATCATCCCTTCCCTTTAAACACATTCATGGCCATTGGGACCCATCTAATCCCACTCTATGAGGCCAGCCATTCATTACAAGGTTTCACTGTGCATGAGGTTGTTTGTAGAGCTAAATCTATATTTTATATTATTGCTATGTGTCCATTGTCATTGTCAATTGACAGTATAAAAATGTTCCTTCAATATGCCATAAAGAAATGTTTTCATCAATACGTTCCCATTTTATAGCGTCGTGAATATGAACTATATACCGCAATGTTACAGGGTAATTCCTGCAAGGATTACTCCATTCTCGAGACATCGCCACTACCAGGATCTGGCCGGTACTGCACTTTACGAATCCCAATAGGCATTTTACAGCCAACATACAGCTCTGTGACATTGAGTAGGATATTAAAATGGAATAAAAGCAAAAACTAGTCAATAGCGTATATATATATACGTGGATGGCCTCCAGAGGTCGGATCCCAATAACATATACGTGGTTGGCCAGGAATGTGTTAATTGGCTGATGTCAATCCCTGTCTCCTGAGCCGTTCAGCCATTGTGTAGTGTGATGTGTGTCTGGTGCCAGTGTACAGTATGGCAGTCATTGAGTCTGCGTAGCCCAAGGTTGGGTGCTACACAGTGGTGGTGAAGGAGGCAATTTCCACCCTACATTGTGGGGAGTGCTTTGAGTGTCTAGAAAAGTGCTATATAAATGTAATGGTCATTCATTCATTCATTCATTCATTCAACCTCAGGAGACAGACAGCCAGACAGACGCCCGGCGGACACACCTTCATTCATTCCATCTCTTCTGTTTCATCATCAACTACAGTGTAAGAAAAAAAAGCTGCAAGAAAACGGTAAATGTCTGGCATCAACGGTTGCCAAATACTTACTGTCAAATTACAGTCAAATCAAATACATTTACAAATTACAACCTTTATTTAATGGTTAATATTTTGATAAAAAGGTAATTTACTGTATTTTTATGGCATTTACACTAGAACCCTTTCACCGCCACACGACAGAAGGTTAACCCTTTACTATCACACAACCGACGGTAAAGGGTTAACCTTCTGTCGTGTGGCAGTGAAAGGGTTAACCGGCTGTTGTGTGTGACAGTGAAAGGGTTAACCTTCTGTGTATTGTCGCAGTGAAAGGGTTAACCGTTTGCTAGTGCGGCAGTGAAAGGGTTAAAGTAGAAAAACAAAAGTAATCTGTAAAATAATACAGTGAATTTCCTGTGAAAAAAAACATTTATTTTTTACAGTGTACAGTAGACTTTACTGAGTCCTGAGAACACTGTGTGTGTGTGTGTGTGTGTGTGTGTGTGTGTGTGTGTGTGTGTGTGTGTGTGTGTGTGTGTGTGTGTGTGTGTGTGTGTGTGTGTGTGTGTGTGTGTGTGTGTGTGTGTGTGTGTGTGTGTTCACCCTCTTCACTGTGACGAAGGCGTTTCTCCAGATCCACTCCTCTCTTCTCCAGCTCATTCAGGCCGTCTTCAATCTCATCCAGTTCCTTCAGAATCTTCTCCTTGGGGATGTAGTCTGGCTTAGTCTACAAGCACATGCACGCACACGTTGTTTTTTTATGTCGTTTCTTCATGCAGAAAATGGCATTATTATCATAATATCCATGAATATGATCATTAATAAGCACTACATTTAAAGGTTCCTGGTGCGAGGACAGTGATGTTTTCAGTAGAGGACAGCTCTTGCTACCCAACTAGCCTCTGTGCATGGTGTGGAAGACAGTGGTTAACTACCTTGGTGTGGTGACACAGTGGTTAACTACCTTGGTGTAGAAGACACAGTGGTTAACTACCTTGGTGTGGAAGACAGTGGTTAACTACCTTGGTGTGGAAGACAGTGGTTAACTACCTTGGTGTGGAAGACAGTGGTTAACTACCTTGGTGTGGAAGACAGTGGTCTTTTAATTTTTTAAGTTTGCTTTAATCACAGTAATGTTGGCGAGCTAGCTAAATTATACATCAATCGGTTTTCATATAAATCAATCTTCACTAAGACATTAAAACGGTGGTGCGGCACGGTCTACGGAGACGCAGAAAAAAGCTACCAAATCCATTCCGAGACAACTCCGAGACTGACTAGCATCGCGTGTAACAAGTCTCAGGGCTAGATCCACAAAGAATGGATTGCACTGTGCTAATTGCACCCTGTGGTTAACACAGTGGTTAACTACCTTGGTGTGGAAGACACAGTGGTTAACTACCTTGGTGTGTAAGACACAGTGGTTAGCTACCTTGGTGTGGAAGACAGTGGTTAGCTACCTTGGTGTGGAAGACACAGTGGTTAGCTATCTTGGTGTGTAAGATATAACGGTTAGCTACCTTGGTGTGGAAGATATAATGGTTAACTACCTTGGTGTGGAAGATATATAACGGTTAACTACCTTGGTGTGGAAGACACAGTGGTTAGCTACCTTGGTGTAGAAGATATAACGGTTAGCTACCTTGGTGTGGAAGATATAACGGTTAACTACCTTGGTGTGGAAGATATATAACGGTTAGCTACCTTGGTGTGGAAGATATAACGGTTAGCTACCTTGGTGTGGAAGATATAATGGTTAACTACCTTGGTGTGGAAGACACAGTGGTTAACTACCTTGGTGTGGAAGACACAGTGGTTAACTACCTTGGTGTGGAAGACACAGTGGTTAACTACCTTGGTGTGGAAGACACAGTGGTTAACTACCTTGGTGTGGAAGACATAACGGTTAGCTACCTTGGAGTGGAAGACATAACGGTTAGCTACCTTGGCAATGCCCGTCTCTGCCTTGGTTCCATTAGGAGTCGGTGACCTCTCTCCATTCTGGAAGTCTGAGGAAGCGAGGGGGAGAAAGGAGAGGAAGAGGGACGGAGAGAAAGACAAGAGGAAGAGGAAGGCGTGAGGCCTGAGTCCATATATGGTTTCGCCTCAAGTTAATTTCCTGTTCAAAGCGAGAAGGGTTTAAAGACGGGTCAGACCGCGTGTCTGAAGTCTGTGTTTGATTTAGTCGACGTCAGAGAAACCAGAACTGGAAAACTAAAGTAAAAACACACGTCTTCTATCAATATCTGAAATTAAAAGAAAATAATTTTTTAAAGTAGATAAATAAATAAAAAAAGACTAAACTTCATACCGTCTTTTACTATTATGCACGTTGCTACTATGGAATCTACCTTGCCTATTATGACTACCTACTATGCTAATATGTCTTTACTACTATGCACTCAAGACTGTAGCGCCCAAGTTCAGCACTGTTTGATGAACATTGTTACTCAGCTGTAAGAGGTGTACCCATGCTGCTAACCTGTTGTACAGAACTTGTAAGTCACTTTGGATAAAAGTTTCAGCTAAATAAAATTTAAAAAAAAACAATGCTGTGCGATACAAGATGGTAAAATGAATTAGTCATGGACCACAACAACATGATGCTAGACACACATCAGAATGTTGGACTTAGTTTTAAGAATAGAATACCTTTATTTACACATTGTACATATACCTGAAATGTATCCTCTGTATTTAACCCAGCCAAGCTAGTTAGGACTAGCTAGAAGCAGTTTGAATGTAATATGTTAAAACTGTCTCACATACTAAATGCCAGTGTGTGTGTGTGTGTGTGTGTGTGTGTGTGTGTGTGTGTGTGTGTGTGTGTGTGTGCGTGTGTGTGTGTGTGTGTGTGTGTGTGTGACTGTAGAGAGTGTGTTCCTAGTTCCTACCCTTTGTCCAAGGGACCACTGTAGGGCCCGAAGCCTGGGACTTTCCTGCTCCAGCAGCCCAGGGTATCGAGGGGATGTCAGTCTGGAAATGGGTAGGTAGGGGGGAGGTCTGCTTAGGGCCAGCAGGTCTGTGGATTGATGAGGAGAGTTAGGAGAGGGTTATGGTTAGAAAAGGTCGATGAGTCGATCGGTGACCATCCACTTAAAAGGGATAGTTTGTGTAGTCTATTGGTTCTCAAGCTTTTTCAAGTCAAGGACCTCCAGATTGGCCCCCAAGAACGCCTGAGGGAATCACTAGTGTGGTCTGAGTGAACCCGGAAAGCAAAACCCTCATTCTTGAGATTCTACTATCACTTGGCACTATTTTTCATTCATTCATTTTATTTTGTTTCGTACATGGGGGTACAGTTCATCTTTGCACAATATCACTAACATCCTTTTTTTTTTTTTTTTTTTTTTTTTACATGATACACCCATGGCCGAAAAGGAGCAGGATGAAGAAAGAGCAGGATGTTTCCTGCCCCCTTCCAAACTTCATATTTATTTTAACACAATGGTCAGCTCAAGTGCACCTTACAGCTTCATACCATATAATAATAATAATAATAATAATAATAATAATAATAATAATAATAATAATAATAATAATAATAATAATAATAATAATAATAATAATAATAATAATAATAATAATAATAATAATAATAATAATAATAATATAATAAATCATTACCATAATAACAATAATAATGATAATATGAACATTAATAATAACAGTAATAATAATAATTATAATAATAATAATATTGCTAGATACCCAAATAAACAAAAATAAAAAAATAAAGAAATTAAAAACCTGCGTCACGAGCCTCAGATGCATGAAAAAGAGTGTAAAGAAACCAGTGTATTACTACGCGCTGGAGCCGTTTCACTGGTACAGTAACGCGATCAATCATCCGTTTCAAAATGCTGGAGGACTGTGGTTTTGTTTTGGAATTAGGTTACCCTTTGCCGTCATGTTGTGGTGTGCACTAAAACCGTCTTGGTTTTGTGACCTTGTTTCTGCCGCTTGCCGTCCGTCTAAAAGCCTCCAAGTTCACTCTGAACCTGAACCTGCAGCCAGAACTCCGACCACAGGACTCAGCAAGTAAGCTAACAGCTTAGCATCAATTACACTACTGGCAAGTATTCCATACAACTTAATGTCCAAAGGTCCGACATAAGAAAAGGATGGGAACAACATATGGACAGAACTCTCCACTCCAAGTGGATATTTAGAATGTCAGATAGTGCAGTCTTACTTGGTGTTACAGATAGTACAGTCTTACTTGTTTTATAAGGGTAGATAGTACAGTCTTACATGGTTTCAGAAGGATAGATAGTTCAGTCTTACTTGTTTCAGAAGGATAGATAGTTCAGTCTTATATGGTTTCAGAAGGATAGATAGTACAGTCTTACTTGTTTCAGAAGGATAGATGGTTCAGTCTTACATGGTTTCAGAAGGATAGATAGTTCAGTCTTACTTGGTTTCAGAAGGATAGATAGTACAGTCTTACTTGGTTTCAGAATGATAGATAGTTCAGTCTTACGTGGTTTCAAAAGGATAGATAGTAGTCTTACTTGGTTTCAGAAGGATAGATAGTTCAGTCTTACTTGGTTTCAGAAGGATAGATAGTTCAGTCTTACTTGGTTTCAGAAGGATAGATGGTTCAGTCTTACTTGGTTTCAGAAGGATAGATAGTTCAGTCTTACTTGGTTTCAGAAGGATAGATAGTTCAGTCTTACTTGGTTTCAGAATGATAGATAGTTCAGTCTTACTTGGTTTCAGAAGGATAGATAGCACAGTCTTACTTGGTTTCAGAAGGGTAGATAGTTCAGTCTTACTTGGTTTCAGAAGGATATAGTACAGTCTTACTTGGTTTCAGAAAGATAGATAGTACAGTCTTACGTGGTTTCAGAAGGATAGATAGCACAGTCTTACTTGGTTTCAGAAGGATAGATAGTTCAGTCTTATGTGGTTTCAGAAGGATAGATAGTTCAGTCTTACTTGGTTTCAGAAGGATAGATAGTTCAGTCTTACTTGTTTCAGAAGGATAGATAGTACAGTCTTACTTGTTTTATAAGGATAGATAGTTCAGTCTTACTTGTTTCAGAAGGATATATAGTTCAGTCTTACTTGGTTTCAGAAGGATAGATAGTTCAGTCTTACTTGGATTCAGAAGGATAGATAGTACAGTCTTACATGGTTTCAGAAGGATAGATAGTTCAGTCTTACTTGGTTTCAGAAGGATATATAGTTCAGTCTTACGTGGTTTGAGAAGGGTAGATAGTTCAGTCTTACTTGGTTTCAGAAAGATAGATAGTTCAGTCTTACTTGGTTTCAGAAGGATAGATAGGTCAGTCTTACATGGTTTCAGAAGGATAGATAGTTCAGTCTTACTTGTTTTATAAGGATATATAGTTCAGTCTTACTTGTTTTATAAGGATATATAGTTCAGTCTTACTTGGTTTCAGAACGATATAGTTCAGTCTTACTTGGTTTCAGAAGGATAGATAGTTCAGTCTTACTTGGTTTCAGAAGAATAGATTGTGGTCTTACGTGGTTTCAGAAGGATAGATAGTAGTTTTACTTGTATTATAAGGATAGATAGTACAGTCTTACGTGGTTTCAGAAGGATAGATAGTAGTCTTACTTGTTTCATAAGGATAGATAGTTCAGTCTTACTTGGTTTCAGAACGATATAGTTCAGTCTTACTTGGTTTCAGAAGGATAGATAGTTCAGTCTTACTTGGTTTCAGAATGATATATAGTACAGTCTTACTTGGTTTCAGAATGATATATAGTACAGTCTTACTTGGTTTCAGAAGGATAGATAGTTCAGTCTTACTTGGTTTCAGAAGGATAGATAGTTCAGTCTTACTTGGTTTCAGAACGATATAGTTCAGTCTTACTTGGTTTCAGAAGGATAGATAGTAGTCTTACTTGTTTCAGAAGGGTAGATAGTTCAGTCTTACTTGTTTTATAAGGATATATAGTTCAGTCTTACTTGGTTTCAGAAGGGTAGATAGTTCAGTCTTACTTGGTTTCAGAAGGATAGATAGTTCAGTCTTACTTGGTTTCAGAAGGATATATAGTGGTCTTACGTGGTTTCAGAAGGATAGATAGTGGTCTTACGTGGTTTCAGAAGGATAGATAGTAGTCTTACTTGTATTTTAAGGATAGATAGTACAGTCTTACGTGGTTTCAGAAGGATAGATAGTGGTCTTACTTGGAGACAGGTTTGAGCTTCGACCTCCATTCTGTAGGGCCATCGCTGCCGTCTGATGCTGCCAAAGAGGAGAGTGAAAAGGAGACGTTACATTTTGACTCATCACACTTCTATTTCACATTATCTACGTTAAGGCTTTGTCCTTAGTTGGGTCATACATTTTTTGCAACAAAGTGCACAGAAATTCATAGCAAGAGAAGGGTATGGTCCATGATGCTGTGAACCGTATCCCAGAACTCACTACGATTCTCAAACGGATTGGCTTAAAGTAACGAGAAATCTTCTTCCTTGTGCAACAGACACACAGCATGTAAAGCGGTGGGATGTAGCTTCAGATTAACCAGGATGTTGGTTAAGGGGGTCATTGCGTTGCCCTACTGTCGGTCTGTGGAGGGTGTAGACTACAACATGATGCCCTACTGTCGGTCTGGGGAGGGTGTAGACTAACATATGCTTCCCTACGGTCAGTCTGGGGAGGGTGTAGACTACCACATGCTGCCCTACTGTCGGTCTGGGGAGGGTGTAAACTACCACATGCTGCCCTACTGTCGGTCTGGGGAGGGTGTAGACTACCACATGCTGCCCTACTGTCAGTCTGGGGAGGGTGTAAACTACCACATGCTGCCCTATTGTCAGTCTGGGGAGGGTGTAGACTACCACATGCCTCCTCTGTCGGTCTGGGGAGGGTGTAGACTACCACATGCCTCCTCTGTCGGTCTGGGGAGGGTGTAGACTACCACATGCTGCCCTACTGTTGGTCTGGGGAGGGTGTAGACTACCACATGCTGCCCTACTGTCGGTCTGGGGAGGGTGTAGACTACCACATGCTGCCCTACTGTCGGTCTGGGGAGGGTGTAGACTACCACATGCTGCCCTACTGTCGGTCTGGGGAGGGTGTAGACTACAACATGCTGCCCTACTGTCAGTCTGGGGAGGGTGTAGACTACCACATGCTGCCCTACTGTCGGTCTGGGGAGGGTGTAGACTACCAAATGCTGCCCTACTGTCAGTCTGTGGAGGGTGTAGACTACAACATGCTGCCCTACTGTCGGTCTGGGGAGGGTGTAGACTACCAAATGCTTCCCTACGGTCAGTCTGGGGAGGGTGTAGACTACCACATGCTGCCCTACTGTCGGTCTGGGGAGGGTGTAGACTACCACATGCTGCCCTACTGTCGGTCTGGGGAGGGTGTAGACTACCACATGCTGCCCTACTGTCAGTCTGGGGAGGGTGTAGACTACCACATGCTGCCCTATTGTCAGTCTGGGGAGGGTGTAGACTACCACATGCCTCCTCTGTCGGTCTGGGGAGGGTGTAGACTACCACATGCCTCCTCTGTCGGTCTGGGGAGGGTGTAGACTACCACATGCTGCCCTACTGTTGGTCTGGGGAGGGTGTAGACTACCACATGCTGCCCTACTGTCGGTCTGGGGAGGGTGTAGACTACCACATGCTGCCCTACTGTCGGTCTGGGGAGGGTGTAGACTACCACATGCTGCCCTACTGTCGGTCTATGGAGGGTGTAGACTACCACATGCTGCCCTACTGTTGGTCTGGGGAGGGTGTAGACTACCACATGCTGCCCTACTGTCGGTCTGGGGAGGGTGTAGACTACCACATGCTGCCCTACTGTCGGTCTGGGGAGGGTGTAGACTACCACATGCTGCCCTACTGTCGGTCTGGGGAGGGTGTAGACTACCACATGCTGCCCTACTGTCGGTCTGGGGAGGGTGTAGACTACCACATGATGCCCTACTGTCGGTCTGGGGAGGGTATAGACTACCACATGCTGCCCTACTGTCGGTCTGTGGAGGGTGTAGACTACCACATGCTGCCCTACTGTCGGTCTGGGGAGGGTGTAGACTACCACATGCTGCCCTACTGTCGGTCTGGGGATGGTGTAGACTACCACATGCTGCCCTACTGTCAGTCTGGGAAGGGTGTAGACTACCACATGCTGCCCTACTGTCAGTCTGGGGAGGGTGTAGACTACCACATGCTGCCCTACTGTCGGTCTGGGGAGGGTGTAGACTACCACATGCTGCCCTACTGTCGGTCTGGGGAGGGTGTAGACTAACACATGCTGCCCTACTGTCGGTCTATGGAGGGTGTAGACTACCACATGCTGCCCTACTGTCGGTCTGGGGAGGGTGTAGACTACCACATGCTGCCCTACTGTTGGTCTGGGGAGGGTGTAGACTACCACATGCTGCCCTACTGTCGGTCTGGGGAGGGTGTAGACTAACACATGACTCCTCTGTCGGTCTGGGGAGGGTGTAGACTAACACATGCCTCCTCTGTCGGTCTGGGGAGGGTGTAGACTACCACATGCTGCCCTACTGTCGGTCTGGGGAGGGTGTAGACTACCACATGATGCCCTACTGTCGGTCTGGGGAGGGTATAGACTACCACATGCTGCCCTACTGTCGGTCTGTGGAGGGTGTAGACTACCACATGCTGCCCTACTGTCGGTCTGGGGATGGTGTAGACTACCACATGCTGCCCTACTGTCGGTCTGGGGAGGGTGTAGACTACCACATGCTGCCCTACTGTCGGTCTGGGGAGGGTGTAGACTACCACATGCTGCCCTACTGTCGGTCTGGGGAGGGTGTAGACTACCACATGATGCCCTACTGTCGGTCTGGGGAGGGTATAGACTACCACATGCTGCCCTACTGTCGGTCTGTGGAGGGTGTAGACTACCACATGCTGCCCTACTGTCGGTCTGGGGAGGGTGTAGACTACCACATGCTGCCCTACTGTCGGTCTGTTGAGGGTCTAGACTACCACATGCTGCCCTACTGTCGGTCTGTTGAGGGTCTAGACTACCACATGCTGCCCTACTGTCGGTCTGGGGAGGGTGTAGACTACCACATGCTGCCCTACTGTCGGTCTGGGGAGGGTGTAGACTACCACATGCTGCCCTACTGTCGGTCTGGGGAGGGTGTAGACTACCACATGCTGCCCTACTGTCGGTCTGGGGAGGGTGTAGACTACCACATGCCTCCTCTGTCGGTCTGGGGAGGGTGTAGACTACCACATGCTGCCCTACTGTCGGTCTGGGGAGGGTGTAGACTACCACATGCCTCCTCTGTCGGTCTGGGGAGGGTGTAGACTACCACATGCCTCCTCTGTCGATCTGGGGAGGGTGTAGAACTACCACATGCTTCCCTACTGTCGGTCTGGGGAGGGTGTAGACTACCACATGCCTCCTCTGTCGATCTGGGGAGGGTGTAGACTACCACATGCCTCCTCCAATACATGTGGAGTCGCCAGCCGCTTCTTTTCACCCGACGGCTAGTTTCACTGGGGGAGCGTAAGGTGCACAGATATCTCCCCCATGGCTATGACATAACATAGACCCTGACAGACCCTCATAGCATCTGCATACAGACCCTCATCTGCACCTTTGATTACACGGTTTACCCTCTCATTCTTATATTCAGAGTTAATTATAAAAAAAATTATCTATACTATAATTGTATTGCCTATATTTATGTCGTTCTACTATTACCATGCCTTCCCCCCTCCCACATGCTGCTATGACGGCCAAATTTCCCCAAGGGGGTCAATAAAGGAATATCTCATCTCATCTCTTATCTACATTATGTGGTCGGACACTGTGGTCGATTAGTACTTTATTTACGTTTTGTGATGAGACCGCGTTGGACATTAGGGGTGTCCAACACGTGCGTTTTAGAATAGATTTTAAGGTTTTACTGTTTGCTTTTAAATGTTTGAATGGCTTGGCACTGGGGTACCTCTCGGACCTGCGGGAACCCCAGGTCCCATCAGCTCCTCTTGGCCGTTCCCAAGTCCAGGCTGAAGCTTAGGGGGGGCCGTGCTTTCGCTGTGGCAGCCCCAACGCTCTGGAATGAGCTGCCACTGCAAGTTAGGCAGGCCCCCACTCTGCAGGTGTTCAAATCACGCCTCAAGACACATCTATTTGCTCTGGCTTTCAGTGTTTTAAACAGTTTTTGAGAGACCTGCCTTTTTATGTGACATATTGTACTTGTTTTTATTGGGTGCTTTTATTAAATTTTTTATACGTTTTATCTTATGTTGTGGACTTGTACAGCACTTTGGTCAACTTTGTTGTTTTTAAATGTGCTTTATAAATAAAGTGGATTGGATTGGATTGAATACTGTACAGGCTGTAATGGAAGTGTTTCAAAGCTTCACCTGGAGTGTTATTACTAGGTAACAGTGACTCTGTGCTGGTGGTGGTGGTGGTGGGCTTGGAGGGGCCTTTGTCTGGCGTTCTGGTGCCCAGGCCGCTCCTGTTAGCCGGGGCTGGAGGTGAACCAGGAGAGACTGCGATGGAGGGCAGGTCATCCAGGAGAGAGAAGTCTGCTTTTAGCTTCACTCTCCCTCTGACGCCTCCCGCCTCCTTCTTGGGGGTCTCAGCGGGAGCAGCAGGCCTGAGGATCAGAATCAGAAAGGTCTTTATTTGCCAAGTAGTTTTTCACATACAAGGAATTTGCTTTGGTCGTTTTCGGTGCGACATTACACAGTCTGTTAATGTGTGTGTGTGTGTGCGTGTGTGCGCGTGTGTGTGTGTTAAATACCATCCTGTATTTCCTATATAATTGCTTGTAACAGTTTGGGTAATATAGTCTCTGGGACTGAGGTTCCATTCTCCGTATAACTTCCAGTACCTCTTATGTAAAGAATTGCTCTTATTTAGCTACTTAATATGTGGAGTAATTGTAACATACAGTAATGCCAGATGATGGATGATGATTATTATTATATTTTTTTCTAGCCATGACACGGTTGACTCAATGTAGGGGAAACACTGCCATCTTTCCCCAGCAGAGGTCAGGCTTGTACTATACTTTAATCAAATCTACTGTGTAGAGAGCACATTAGCCCAGTCTTAGCTGCTCTACACTGGCTTCCTGTAACATTTAGAATCGACTTCAAGGTCCTTCTCCTTACATACTAAGCTCTAAATGGACAGGGACCTAGCTATATCGCCAACACTCTAATAAATTACAGGCCAGCAAGAACACTGCGATCATCAGCTGCTGGACTACTAGAGGCTCCCAGAAACAGTCAAAAGAGGATTGGTAATGCAGCCTTTATCAACTATGCCCCAAAACTATGGAACAAACTAACCCAAAACATCAGGGAAGCCAACTCGCTAGACATCTTCAAAATACATCTCTTTGCTCAGGCATTTAAATGAAACATCAGGGATATCCTGACACAAATTGTACTTTACCTGCACTATTCGTACCCTGCCTACACTTCCTATCAAATTCATGTGTCGGTTCTATGCACTGTAATTTTAAGAGCACTGCTCTGTTGTAATTCAAAATTGAACTATTTTAATCACACTTTTTACTTCTTACTGGTGCACTGCTCTGTTGTATGTTAAATACCCTGTTGTATGTCCGTTCTATTTAATAATTTTTAGCCTATTTTTAAACTGAATCCAACCGCACTTTGTTTTTAACTCTGTCTATTCTATTTTTATTATTTGTATTACTGAATGAAACTGTAAACAGAGAGGCCTATTGGTATGCTAGATCCTAATGTGAAACACTGCGATTTACCTTACCTTGCTACCTCTCTATCTTTTTTTATGCTCGCTTATGCCTGTATTTTTTACTGTTGTGAAGCACTTTGAACTGCAACTTCTGTATGAAAAGTGCTATACAAATAAAGTTTATTATTATTATAAAATCTACTGTGTGTGTGTGTGTGTGTGTGTGTGTGTGTGTGTGTGTGTGTGTGTGTGTGTGTGTGTGTGTGTGTGTGTGTATGAGTGCGTGCATGTGTACATGCAGTTACTCACTTCTCCACCTTCTTCAGAGCTACAGTGGTCCACGTGGGCTTAGAGTCGTTGTTGTTGTTGTTGCTCTCCTCCGTCAGATTCTTGGACACGACGGCCGCTGCATGGGCCTTACCGCTACTACCACCACTACTACTACCGTCCTCTTTAGACCAAACCTTCCCAGGACCCCCGCCCAGACCGCCTGCTTTAACCCCACCACCACCCCCAACCGGTCCACCGATCACATCTGTACCCCTGACGACCCCACCGGTTACATTCACGACCATCGTCACACTCTGCCCCAGCACCACTGCTTGCGGGCCCCTGTCCGCACCGGGCCCTCCGTTAGCGTTCAGAGTCCTGTTCTCCTGCTCGGCCGCGGCGCCGCCGTCGGCTCCCGTCAGGAAGAACTTGAGCTTGGCCTCGTGAGTCTTGGCCACGGACGTCCGCGGGGCCGGAGTGGGCCTGGCGGTGATGCTGGTGGTGACGGTGGTGGTGGTGGTGGGCGTGGCGACTACGGTGGGTGTGGTGGTGGTGATGGTGGTGGTGGGCGTGGCGACTACGGTAGGCCTGGTGGTGGTGATGGTGGTGGTAGGAGTATCAAGAGCAGTCCTGGAGGTCAAGGGGATCACTGGGAAGGTCACATTGAGAGCTGGGGACCTGGACCTCCCCGTCTTGGAGGCCACAGTGAGAGCTGGGGAGGTCGACCTCTCTGTCCTGGAGGTCACATTGAGAGCTGGGGACCTGGACCTCCCCGTCTTGGAGGCCACAGTGAGAGCTGGGGAGGTCGACCTCTCTGTCTTGGAGGTCAAGGGGATCACTGGGAAGGTCACATTGAGAGCTGGGGACCTGGACCTCCCCGTCTTGGAGGGCACAGTGAGAGCTGGGGAGGTCAACCTCTCTGTCCTGGATGTCAAGGGGATCACTGGGAAGGTCACATTGAGAGCAGGAGACCTGGCCCTCTCCGTCTTGGAGGTCACATTGAGAGCAGGAGACCTGGACCTCTCCGTCTTGGAGGTCACATTGAGACCTGGGGACCTGGACCTCTCTGTCTTGGAGGTCACATTGAGAGCTGGGGACCTGGACCTTGATGTCTTGGAAGTCACAGTGAGACCAGGAGACCTGGACCTCTCCGTCTTGGAGGGCACAGTGGTAGCTGGGGACCTGGACCTCGCTGTCTTGGAGGTCAAGGAGTTGTCCGGGGAGGTGGACCTTTCTTCTTTCCTGGTGGTAAACCAGCTAGGGCCCAACTTGGAGGGTGCGGGTGCAGGAGAGTTGTTTTTAGCTGGCTCTAGGTGATGTGTGTATTTAGATACAGGGCTTGTAGCACGCTCTGAACGAGGTGTGTATTTAGATACAGGGCTTGCAGCACGCTCTGAACGAGGTGTGTATTTAGATACAGGGCTTGTAGCACGCTCTGAACGAGGTGTGTATTTAGATACAGGGCTTGTAGCACGCTCCGAGTGAGGTGTGTATTTAGATACAGGGCTTGTAGCACGCTCCGAGTGAGGTGTGTATTTAGATACAGGGCTTGTAGCACGCTCCGAGTGAGGTGTGTATTTAGATACAGGGCTTGTAGCACGCTCTGAACGAGGTGTGTATTTAGATACAGGGGTATTAGAAATCTCTGAGTGAGGTGTGTATTTAGATACAGGGGTTTTAGACTCCGAGTGAGGTGTGTATTTAGATACAGGGGTTTTAGAAAGCTCTGAATGAGGTGTGTATTTAGATACAGGGGTTTTAGAAAGCTCCGAATGAGGTGTGTATTTAGATACAGGGGTTGTAGCACGCTCTGAGTGAGGTGTGTATTTAGATACAGCCAGGGTTGTAGCAGGCTCTGAACGAGGTGTGTATTTAGATACAGCCGGGGTTGTAGCAGGCTCTGAACGGGATATGTATTTAGATACAGGGGTTTTATCAGGCTCTGAACAGGATATGTATTTGGATACAGGGGTTTTATCAGGCTCTGAATATGATGTGTATTTGGATACAAGGGTTTTATCAGGCTCTGAATATGATGTGTATTTGGATACAGGGGTTTTATCAGGCTCTGAATATGATGTGTATTTGGATACAAGGGTTTTATCAGGCTCTGAATATGATGTGTATTTGGATACAGGGGTCTCTGATGAGTGAGGAGTGTACTTGGATACAGGGGTGTTTTTGGGTAGGTCCCGGAGAGGCGTGATCGAGTCCCGGTGAGGTGTGATTGCGTTTGCACCCGAGAAAGACCTGGGGGACGGATAAGAGAAGGAAACTGTCAGGTAAAGTACAAATTTAGACATACGTAATGAAATTGTAGTGGCCGCTTGTCGCTCCCCAATGAATCGACAAGCGTCCACGATGCACCTGCAATTAATTATCTTACTCAGTCCCAAAGTTTGTGATGTAAATATGGAATGTCCCAAGTTGCTGCTGTTTACAGGGTTTATTGTTGTCCAAAGGTGAATGATGGTGAATGAAGGGTTAAATCAGAACAGTTGTCAATTGCTCCATTGTCAGTTCCAAACGGTGAGACAGGTGGAAAAATGTATCCTCATCACAGGTGCATGGGATTACGGTAATTAGCTAGGCTATTTATAGAAGAGGGGCTATAATGGAGGCGGTGAGCCCTCTAGTGTTCAAACATAAATAAGACACTACTTAATAACCAAAACACTCATATGGCCTTTACAGAAATGGAAATTCTTAATGAAATGACAATACTTAGAGAAACAACCATTAGGAATCAACCGAAACCTGGTGGGTAAAACCGAATTAAATACTGCATAACCATGACTTTGCTCAAGATGATCAAATTACTTTTAAATTAAGATCGTCTACAGTCACACTAAGATAAACTAGGATCATCTATGGATAGAGTGAGTTAATTATAAGGCCTTACTTGGCACAGTTCCTGTGATACAGCCTGCCTTCCACTAGGTAGCGCTGTACCAAGTGAACATGCTTGTGACAGGACACACACTTATTGCTCAGAGTGCCCGTCTGCCTGGCGCCCTCAAGCAGCACCTCCTTCTGAGAGAGAGAGAGAGAGAGAGGAGAGAGAGAGAGAGAGAGAGAGAGAGAGAGAGAGAGAGAGAGAGAGAGAGAGAGAGAGAGAGAGAGAGAGAGAGAGAGAGAGAGAGAGAGAGAGAGAGAGAGAGAGAGAGAGAGAGAGAGAGAGAGAGAGAGAGAGAGAGAGAGAGAGAGAGAGAGAGAGAGAGAGAGAGAAGAGAGAGAGAGAGAGAGGAATAGATAATGGTGTGAATATGGAAGAGAAAAGAAAGGGGGGGGGAATTATAACTGCCTCTGGAAAGACTACAAACAGACTAACAGAAGTTTGTATGTGGGGAGGGGGTTATGCGAAACTGTGGTTAAGACTAACAGATGTAATGTTTGTATGTGGGGGGGGGGGGGGGGGTTATGCTAAACTGTGGTTAAGACTAACAGAATACAGTTTGTAGTACAAAGCACCTCAGGTTCACTTTGATATCCAGATGTTATGCCACAAAACGCAGGGTGAGTCAGCAAAACTGCACATTTACACAAGAGTGTGTGTGTGTGGGGGGGGGGGGGGGTCTGAGCACAGATTTCCATTCTGCATAACTTCTGTGAACCCCCCCCCCCCCACACACACACACACACAAGACGCACATGTCCTCTCCTGTTTTTTTAGGTACCTTATGGCTCGCTGTTAATTACCAAAAAAAAGTTTCTAAACACAAAAACAACTCTGTATGTTTATACAGTATATATATATATGTTTGCTTCATGGGATGTTGAACAGCAAACAGACTGGAACAGGAAGAGCTGTGGAATGAGGCTATATAAATGCAGTCCATTTAAAAATCGGGTATCAGTATCTAACATGCCAGAAATCAAAGCAAAAGCGACTTGATTTTCTTAATTTCTGACACACTTCTCAGATCAGATCTCTAATGGAGAAACATTATTATTATACATCTCATTGACCTTCGTCCTCTGACCCCAAAACTGATGGTCTAAGTCTATATACTGTACAGTATAATTAATGGTCCAAGTATATACTGTTCATTAAAACTGATGGTCTAAGAAGTCTATTCTGTTCAGTAAAAGCAGTGTATCAAATCGGTACTAAACGTGGTAGTGGTAACAGAGAAGAGGACTGGCTATTGAGACGAGAGGCTGAGGGCCCTTTCTCACTCACACTATTCACAAATTCAAGCAAGCATGACAGTAACGACGGGGTGAAACGAATCAGCGCCGTTTCGCATCGCAAAAGGGGTGAGTGAGAACACTGCCCCCCGTTCTCGGGAGCAGTGATTCGATCTCCAAACGTGAGTGAGAAAGCCCCCTGAGAGAGGAGAGAGGAGAGAAAAGATGATGGAGAAGAGATGAGAGAAAAGAGATGAGAGAGAAGAGAGAAGAGAAAAGAGAGGAGAGAGATGAGAGGCTGAGAGGCTGAGAGGCTGAGAGGCTGAGAGGAGAGAGGACGACAGAGTGGTACCTGAGCTCCAGTGGTGACTGGTGTAGTGGAGGGTCTGAGAGGAGCGGAGGAGGAGGAGGAGGAGGGTGGAGGCCGGTTCTCTGTGGCAGGTCTGGAGGAAGGAAACATCTTAGAAACCACCGGCTGGTTCTTCTTCCCAGAGGGCTCGTCTGAAGAGCCTTCTGCTGGACGCTTCACACCAGCCACACCTCCCATGCCTCCAACTACACACACACACACACACACACACACACACACACACACACACACACACATAGACATACAGACAGAGATGCACACAGAAAAATATACACACACACATACAGGGATGCGCGCATGCACACACATTCACATACAGACACACAGAAAAATATACATACACACATACACACACACACACACAAAGACACATACACAAACAGACACACACGTACGTACGCACACACACACAGACACACAAACACACCCACACACACAGATGTGGGAACAGAGAAACAAAGACACAAAGCTCTTAAGGAAGTCATTAACATCAGTCCACCAGCGTCCGTTACCCTCAGTGTGAGAGACCGTCCCACCATGGGGTCAGGACGGGTTCTGTCCAACTCTCTGGGAAGAGGTCGGACAATCGGAACAGTTGCTACGCCAACGGCGGGATAAAGAAAACACGATCCCACTCGCACTCCTCCGCAGGTCGGTCTCTGTGCGCCTGTACGTCACGGCCTGCTAAACAGCTCTGCCCAAATCTGTACATATGTGACCAAATTAGTGTGAAGGAAAACGTGGCGATAACTTTGAATTTGGTAGCATAACTAATCAAAATTAAGTTTGTCTGAACATTTATGAGTTATGCAGTGATGTAGTCATCAGAGAAGTGAACAGACTATCGTTGTATTACGTCTTTCCTGTGTAAGGAAACCATGTGGCCGAGTTCACGGTCGTTTCCATGGACACGGTGAATAAACAAGGCTGCAGACAGACGGCGTGAAATTTAATCATTTAACTTTTCTCAGAACTTATTTTCGCGGCTCTTATCTGTAAAAGAGATCATAAAATGTGGGGTGGACAATAATATAAATATTATTTATTCAATATGTCATGGGAAAATAAGCATAGTTGGCACTGGTTATTAGTTTACTTCGTTGTTTGGGCAGAGATGTTTGACAGTGGAACGTCCTCCAACTCTCTGTGTAGGAGAATGAATCCCACTGCACTACTACTTGACGGAGCAGGAAGTTTCACTCTACATTCTCAAACTCAAGCTACTGGTACACACCTTATTTTTATTAGATTCTAGAACGTAGGGTATGTAGTTACTTAGGTTACTTAGGCCTTAGTGACGGGTTGAAGTTGTGTACTTCTCAGGGGGGATTTAAAAAGGCCCTAAAGGATCAAATAATTCAGGAGTACAGTTTTGAGTAAAACAAACTTTTTTTTAGTTTTTCTTTAAAAAAGAAATCTATATCTTGCAGCATATTTTAAGTTTTTCTTTCTTATATTAAAGTATATTTCGTTTTTAAGAATTGTAAAGGATAGGCAAAAATAAGCATGTGCTTGAGCCTATTCCTTTTGTGTGTTTTTGATTGATCTGTAAACAAAGACCAAAAATTAATTATTCATCATCATCAGGTTATACTTTATTCATCCATGTGGGGATATTTGTCCTCTGCATTTAAACCATCCTAACTACGTAGGGAGCAGTGGGCCACAGGCAGCCACCCAGGGACCAGCTCCAGCTGTGAGGCCAGTGCCTTGGTCAAGGAAGCTAGCAGGCATGTCTTCTGGTGTGGGAGGAAACCAGAGAACCCGGTGAAAACCCAACGCAAACACGGGGAGAAACATGCAAACTCAAACTCAAACGCGCAGAATGACCCCCCTGTTCCAACCCAGGACTGTGAGGCAGCAGTGGTAACCATGGTGCCAGCGTGGTGTAGTGGGCAACCTGCCAATAATATAGTGAAATAGGTTATGAATGGACCACTACCAGGACTGGCACAGGTTGTCAGTTGTTTTACCCTGTTTATTTGTATCTTTATTATAATTTTATAGCCTATATTTATGTCTTTCTACTATTACCCTGCCTATACCTGTACCTCCCCTCTCCCATGCTGCCATGCTGCTATGACGACCGAATTTCCCCAAGGGGATCAATAAAGGAATATCTTATCTTATCTTATATGACGCCCGAATTTCCCCAAGGGGATCAATAAAGGAATATCTTATCTTATCTTATATGACGCCCGAATTTCCCCAAGGGGATCAATAAAGGAAATGTCTTATCTTATCTTAATTCCAGGCAAAACTATTTCCTCAATACTACAATCTGATACCAATATCTGTGTCAAACATGTCAGATATTAATTATTTCCTGCTTGTTGGATGTCTCTAATGGAGAAAATATTTAATACTGGTATATTACGTCAATCGTTTTTCTCTCAATGACCTCAAAACTAAATGGTCCAAGTCAATACCGCTCAGAGTAATGGAAAATAATCGGATCGGTACTCAAATCTGCAACATCTGTAATTAGTCATTTGGGTTGTAATTAGGAAGGAAGGTTTCCAATGTATTTCCAATGCAAACTTCAAATCACCTCAGCATTTTATTTTTTATTTATCCATGAATGTCCCATTGAGATACAAGATCTCTTCTTCCAGGAAGTCTTGAGCATGGAGATCCATAGGCTTACAGTTGGCTTGTGAGGACTGTATATCCATCCATAGAAGGTGAACATACTGCAACTGTTCCATCTTTGCATCAGGCAGGGCATAATGGCATGAGAGTGCGTAAGTACGACCACATCGCACCCATCCGCCACTCACTTCACTGGCTGCCCGTCACCTCACCGCCCGGACTGAATTCAAAATATCCCTTCTGACCCATCAGTGCATCCATGGAAATGATCCCCCCCCCCTCAAAGATCTCCTCACCCCAGAACCCTCCACCTGTAACCTTCGCTTTGCCAGTCGCCAATCGCCTCCGTCCCCGCAGGACCAAGCTCCGCACCATGGGGGTGACCAGGCCTTCTGCTGGGCTGCTCCTCGCCTGTGGAACACCCTCCCTGACTACCAGAGCACCACAGACCACTGCTTATTTTAAAAGAGGACTTAAAACATACCTCTTCACCAAAGCTTTCTTAGTTTTAACCTTTTAAACATGTGTTTTATCCCCTTCTTTTGTATGTTTTTATGCCTTGTTTTTTAATTGCCTATGTTTTCAAAGCCTATGTTTTTACCCTGTAGCACTCAGTTCCATTTGGTTCCATTTGGTTCCAAATGTAAAGTGCACTACAAATGAAATGTATTATTATTATTGTTATAAATGAGTTAGTATTTTGTATGTAATGTACTGTGGCATATACTGTAACTTTATACTTGAAGTTCAGGTCGTGAGAAAAGCGCTATCTGCGCTCGTCTGGGTCTGTATCCTCCAGAAAGACAGCCGGCCGGCGTGTGAGAACGAGTCTGAGGGATGCAGAGCTACAGATACAGATCAGGGCAGAGATACGGCGGAGAGACTCACTCGGCGAGCGGCCGTGGAAGTAGTTGTAGTACTGGGACACGTAGGTGAGGATGCTGAGGCGGTCGGGGACCTTCAGAGCCACCATGTCCTCCGCGTCCAGGAGAGCCGGGATTCCCAACTCCTGCTCTGCGACCTGGAACGCCTGGGGACATATGATGGGAATTCACACACGATATAATAAAAGGAAGGGCAGTGGCATCTGTATAATATAAAGCGATAGATATTTTGACTTAGCGTATTTTATTTTATTTTTTATTATTATCTTTCCCCCCCTTCTTTTTCCGTTTTTCTCCCCTCCCAATGTTAGTCGTTATGCCAATTCCCAATCCCCTTCCTGGTCGTTGCGCACTCTACCCCCTACCGTCGGTCTGGGAGGGCGGAGACTATCACATGCTTCCTCCGACACATGTGTACCCAGCCCACCGCTACCCGGCCGCCCATGACTTAGCATATTTCTAAGACAAACTCTGACAGACACAGGCCTTGTCCCGTTTGTATACATTTGTACCCTCCTCCGCATGACGCACATACGGTGCATAGGTGTGTGTGTGTGTGTGTGTGTGTGTGGAGAGTTTACATTTCTAAAATAGTTGTTCCTCTTTTAAAACTGGATTTCCAAGCCCAACTATTGCCATACGTGTTTGCCACAAGAGAAGAGAAGAGAAGAGAAGAGTAGAGAAGCCTACATACAGCAATTCCATGGAAGCAGAAAGAATAGAATCAACAACAAGCAGAGACATGCCAAGACGCACACGCACACACACACACACACACACACACACACACAGGCAGTTATCAGATTATCTGATGACCTATACAAATTAATTTGCTCAGGACTAATATAGTTTTAGAGTTTTGTGATTATATATTTGTTATTTCTTAATCTTCCATTGTGATTCCCAATAATTCAGATTATTTTTCATTGTCAGTTTTATTATTTTATTTCAGTTAGTGCTTTAGTCATTCTTATGCTGAAGTGTGAGGGGGGGGGGGGGGTCCCGTTCTCTGTACATAATTTTTTTTTTCAATTCAGTTTTGTTTCAGTTAGTTTTGAACGTTTACGTTTCGTTTTTATTCTTTAAACATTTTTAGTTTCAGTTATTATTAGCTTCAGTATTATTATTTTATTATTATAATATGGGTGGTATTTGTCAGGGGCAAGATGTAAGTACAAAGTACAAAGGGTATTGTATATTAGAAACACATAACTTTATGAAGGCAGGTTAACAGTCATGTAGACATCAGTCTTAACAAATGTTGACAAATTTGACCAAATGTACAAAGACTAAAACTAAAGGCATTTTATGTATATTTTCATTTTAGTTCGTTTTATAAGTACACAATGTAGTTTCAGTTGGTTTTATAAGTACACAATATAGTTTCAGTTACTTTCAGTTTGTTTCTAAAGTCTAGTTTTTATCTTTATTTCAGTTCAGCATCGACGGGGCACCGGTTGAGAGAGTCAACAGCTTTAAGTACCTCGGAGCCTACATATCCGAGGACTTGACATGGACCACACACATTGACAGTGTTGTGAAGAAGGCACGACAACGCCTCTACTTCCTCAGGCGCCTAAGGAAGTTCCAAGTCAGCCAGAAGATCCTTAAGAACTTCTACTCATGTACAATAGAGAGCATCTTGACCGGCAACATCACCTCCTGGTTTGGGAATAGCACTGCACAAGACCGAAGCAGACTACAAAGAGTGACACGTTCAGCCGAACGCACAATTGAAGGGGGGCTCCCCACCCTCCAGAACATTTACTACAAGCGTTGCAGGGGCAAGGCTAAGAGAATCATTAAAGACTCCAGTCACCCGAACAACTGCCTCTTTGAACTGCTGCGGTCAGGCAAGCGATACCGGAGTCTCAAGGCGAGCACAGAAAGACTCAGAAGAAGCTTCTATCCCCAGGCCATCAGGCTGCTAAACGAACAATGAATGAACACTACACAACAACAACCACCAAACGCACATAGCACACACATCCACACGCACACACTCACTTTAAACAAACACACTGTAGCACCCACTCCACACACTTTATAGCACACACCCACTTTAAACAAACACACTGTAGCACCCACTCCCCACACTTTATATTTATGGATGAAGGATTGCACTACAACTCGTACACCTTACTGTAAATTGTACCTAAAACTGTACCTCATCCCATTTCTGCTTTGCACTAGATAGTACTGTACATTAGTACACTGCATAGTATTGTGTATTGTATATTATATGGTAACTCAGAACATTGTACATATGTCTATACCGAACACTGTGACCTCATTTTTCTTCTTCTAAATTCATGCTATATTATGTTATTATGTTATTTGATACTATCTTGTCTAGCACAGTCTCTGGAGCGTAACAGTAAGAAGCATTTTGTATGAAAGTATTCTGTACTTCTGTATGACAACTATTAAAGAACTTGAACTTGAACTAAAACGTTTTTCACACAGTTTTAGTTACACGACACACGTACACAACACACACAGTGTGTGTGGAGGGGGGGGGTTACCATACTTGTTTATGTTTATGAAATATTGTTTTGACGGTAAGTAAATACGCTGCTGCCGCTTTGAAAAGGAGATCCTTGATCGCTTTTGTTGTTGTTTTTAGTTTTTTTTAACACTAGCAGAAACACTTGAGAAGCTCTTCTTGTTTCTTCTTGTAATCCTGGGCTGTTTGACAGTTCCAGAGGGAATAAAGTCATGGAATCCCAACAGCAACACCTCTGGGAAGTCCCTGCTGAAGCACTACTGTATATACAGTATCATATGGCATCAACTGATGAGAGAGAAGAGAGGAGAGGCTGAGAGAAGAGAGGAGGACAGAGTGCTACCTGTGTGAGAGAGAAGAGAAAAGAGAGAAGAGAGAAGAAAGAGAGGAGAGAGGAGAGAAGAGAGAAGAGAGAAGAGAGAGGAGAGAAGAGAGAAGAGAGAAGAGAGAAGAGAGAAGAGAGAAGAGAGAGAGAGAGAAGAGAGAATAAAGAGAGAGGAGAGAGGAGAGAAGAGAGAAGAGAGAAGAGATAAGAGAGAAGAGAGAAGAGAGAAGAGAGAAGAGAGGAGAGAGGAGAGAGGAGAGAGGAGAGAGAAGAGAGAAGAGAGAAAAGAGGAGATAAGAGAAGAGAAGAGAAGAGAAAAGAGAGAAAAAAGAGGAGAGGAGAGAGGAGAGAAGATAAAAGAGGAGAGGAGAGAAGAAAGAGGACTCCCTTCAGTTATGTTTAAAAACTGCCACTGTGTCCTACTTCTTTTATTTGTTTATGTATTATTGCTGCAACCAGCAGCTCTATACAGTAGCTCGCTCTGTTGCTGTGGTGTTGTCCACAAATGTGTCCCCACCCTCTAGCAGCCACAGTCTTCACCCTATAACATTTGGCATGGAAGTCAAACGTTTGTGTGTGTGTGTGAGTCTGTCTGTGAGTGTGTGTCTGTCTGTGTGTGTGTATGTTGCAGCTGTTGTGGATTTGCTCGTTTTTTTTTACTGTTATCATCCACTGCCTTCCTGTGTCATTAATGTCACATTCATGGAGCAGAAGATGGATTGTACAGCTCCCATACAGTATCTAGAGCCAACATGGAAGGCAGCTTCCTGTTTCACAAGCACTCTGGGATGAGACTCTCTCTCCTCGGCAACTCAGAGGCTCAGGGCTGAGAGACCGGAGTTCTATGATTTAAGGAGCAAAGAGACTAGAGAAATAACCAAAATGTTATATATTTTTTTTTATTATCCTTTTCCTCCTTCTTTTTTCCGTTTTTTTCCCCTCCCAATGTTAGTCGTTATGCCAATTCCCAATCCCCTTCCTGGTCGTTGCGCACTCTACCCCCTACCGTCGGTCTGGGAGGGCGGAGACTATCGCATGCTTCCTCCGACACATGTGTAGCCAGACCACCGCTTCTTTTCACCTGGCAGCGCGGACTCTCACTGGGAGAGTGTAACGTGTGGAAGGTCACACTACCTCCCCCAGATCCTTCCCTCGCTGTGCAGGCGCCCCGACCGAACTGTAGGGAGTCGCTGTCCACAACGACCCAGACCCACCCACCGGCTTCCCACCCTCTGACTCTGCCAATCGAGCCAGTATGACGGCCGGCCAAGCCGGAGGCAACGCTGACAGCTGGATTCGTGCGTTGGTGACAAGCGCCTTGTCCGCTGCGCCACCCAGCTGCCAAGATTATTGTTTTTAACCTGAGAGAGTGTCACTCCTCATCTTCCTCCCCTCTTCTACTGATTAAGTACATGTGTTTGTATACGTAGTAGGATTGTCGTCAATGAGAAAACAGTCCTGTTAGACAGAGGCTGTTCATCCATTACACCGATTGTCCTCAGGACACACACACACACACACACACACACACACAGACACACACAGACACACACACAAGCATGCAGCACAGGCCATACATGTCTTACCAGTTTGTTGTTGTCATAGACATCGTCCTTCCTCAGGGGATCAAAATTGCTGACAGAGAAAGAGACAGACAGAGAGAGATATTACTTATAATACTACTGACTACCTCCAGCTGTCCTCCTTCATTATTACCGGTATGATTAAGTGACGTTAGTCAAGAATGTCTTCTTCGTTTCATCCTTGCGTAACATCCTCACAAATTCCATTACGCTCTTGACTCATTGTCACACACATTATCTAACGTGCGTTTCATCTCATGACCGTTTAGTCACCTTTCTTCTTTCATTACTCATCCCTGTGTGCTTGATTACCAACAGGCATTCTCATTCACATGGTGATGGGGATTTGTTTCCAAGGCTCAAAGTTCCACATTTACATTTAGTCATTTCACGGACACTTTTATCCAAAGCCACTTACAAAATGGTGTAAGTGTCATTGTTCGTCAAACAGTGTTGAACTTGCCTGATACACCCTGGCTGAGTGCATACTAGTATTGACATATTAGCATAGTAGATAGTAGTATAGACATAGTAGCACAGTACATGCTACTACTCTCTTACTCCCTCTAATAGTAAAAGACAGTAACATGGACATTTGACACTAAGGCCTAACAAAATTAATAGTTGGTTTCCGGTTGGACCGACCCTGCCGATTTAGGTGCGACCCAATATATTTTATGAGTTTTTAAAAAAAAATATTAAAAAAGAAAAAAAAAATCAGTTTTTTTTTTTAGTTTTTTTTTTAATAAAGTTTCATAGAAATCTTAGTCAAACATTTAGTATTATGGATATTAAACATGCTGGCAGAGTACATGCATCCATGTTGTTGTGAACATTTTAATTAAATAAAGAAATTCCCTATCCATAGTCGCCGTGGGAAAGAATAAAATAAAAGAATAAAATAAAATAAATTCCCTACCTACCCATGGCCAAACTGACAACCAACAGGAAACCAACAATATATTTTACTTTGCCTAAGACATGTTTTCCTCCCTTCATTACTTCCATTCAAACTGGACTGAATGGCTTAGGTGGTGTCAACTTGTGTCCCGCCTATAACCATGAGTGAGTGTGTAGTGGTTACACTGATGTTAATGTTGTGTGCTGCCACGTTGTTCTGGGTGGGGGGGGGGAAGAACCGGAACGGGAGAGTGGAATGGAACAGCTACTTAACGTGATTAACGCACGCAGCACAAACGCGGCATCTGTGCTTTCATCCGAGTACATTCAGCACAGTGGCAGCACAGTGGCCTGGCCGTTTAAAGAGAGGCGAGCCTGTGATCAAAAAGGTCGCCGGTGGAAATTCCCAGTCCGGAAAGGGTGAGGGAAGTGAATGAGTAACCCCCCCCCACCCACCCACCCCTCCGATGGCTGAAGAGCCCTTGAGCAAGACACCAAACCTCCAGTGGAGCTGCCCAGTTGCCAGTGCCAGAAGCGTGTGGTTGTACTGGGCAGCTCCCTGGTGTGAATGTGAACATGTGTGGAACCAAAAGAAACCAACGTTTTCTCCCACTCGTCATCATAGTACATCCAACTTTCAGGGATACAGTTTCCAGTTAATCCATAATATAGATTTGATTTGAGTCTGTGAAAAATACTTTCACCATAAAACATGGTTTAATTACATATCTCGATGTGATTTATCTAGAAATATCTACAGCAAGAATTTTGGGTCTCAATGAATCCAAATTGACAATGTGGTTAGAAGTGGTGGAGAGAATAAAAGCTAGCATTTAATGGTAGTGTCTGGTTAGGAGCGAAGGATAATGGACGGATTATCCATTGGGGGGTCCAGGGCGGGGGGTGCGAGCAAGAGCATATGTGTGTAGGGGAATAGATAGCAGGTATTAGGGGTATATCTTGTATAAGACATTTATCCAAACGATGAGTTAACTGATGTACACTGTTTTACAATGCTTGTATATCTAATCGTGTGTTGTCATGTTTGTTTATGTGTTTGTTTAAAAAATAATAAAAAAATAAAATACAAAAAAAAAAACATGGTTTAATATGCAGTGCATGGATAAAGGTCCAGATGACAGGTTTTAACCTGCTACAGGCTACAACATGCGTTGGATTCTGACCCTCTCAGGAGTGGACACTTGTCCCCGGTGTCTTTGTCATTGTGTGCGACGACTGGCTTTGAAGCTGCTGGGAATGTTTGTTTTTTTCAGGGCTGAGAGAACCATGACAATACAAGCTGCTGTTCAGTGGCCAAACATTGTGTTTACACACTGCAGTGGGGGGTGTGTACAGACATTACAGTAGAGTAGCCTCCAGCATGGCTTAAGTCATTGCTAGGTAAGCTGCCCTTATATATCTCCAGACTTCTGTCCTTTTATATTTGCTTTTTTAATACCAGATGAGCAGCAAATGGGATGCTTTTAAATGTTCCTTTGATGCAGTCAGAGCTTGGTAAAGCTGCATTCTCCCACTATGCTCCCTTTTTATGGAATACGCTGCAAGTGAAACTTTGTCTAGAGGCACTTCCTACTGTGAATGCTTTTAAAGGTATGCTACGATTAGCCCTTTATGAAACATGTAACTGAAACATGCTGATCTGATTATGCTCCTTGCCACTGCACAAATGGCCTTCTGTATTTATATTTGAATTGTATGTTTTTTGTTTAATGCCCTGTTTTATGTTGAAACTTGTTGTGTGCCGTGTTGGTCAGGACTCCCTGGAAGAAGAGATCTTGTATCTCAATTCCTGGATAAATAAAGGATAAAAAAAAAAAAAAAAAATGGCTGTTTAGAACCATGGAACTGCTTGCTGTGCTGACCCGGCACGTCCAGAACAAACCTGCATTTAAATGTCTATTTCTTTTTATTTTTTTTGTATGACGCTTTAGTTTGTAGTTTGAAACATATTTTCCGGGTTGAGTTTGTGACGGCACCAGTGAGAGCTGCTTAGCTGAAAAGTGTTCCATTGATAAATATCTACAGTATATGTAGCTTAGCACAGTTAATAGGCAGCTATTCCAATGCAAACTATTGTTCCAGCTGTGTTCACTTATTCACATGTTACTTGTTTTGGAACATGCCGTCAGTCACCAAGTGATTGACTGATGAGAACAAGGAGGCTCCTTCTCTACAGAAAGACTTAATTTCTCAATGATGGACAATAGGCTAACTCATTCCGCCAACAACAATTATACTCGTTATTGGGCGCCATCGCTTGAACGCCAACAACGAGTACACTCGTTATTTGATCGTTATTTCTTTTATTTGATATTTCTATTCATTACAGGCACCCAGACTTGGGGTTAACATGGGAATCATCCTGAGAATGCCAAAGTGCAATACCGGCCGCATCCTCCCAGGTGGCAGTATCGAGCACCCTTTGAAACCTTAAATCTTGGCCTGTGCAACGGTCAAATGTCTCCGGGCGCACTTTTCTGGGTCGGGCGAGTCGAGCGGTTCTCCCGATTGCATTGAAGCGCGTCAAATACCCCCAATCCATATGTTGTGGTGGGTTATGTCGTGGACCAGATGGCGATCAGATGGACCAGATGGCGATCAAACAATTGGAATATTATTTTTGGAATACTCCCGACAGGTAAGGGCTATCTGACGTCAATTCTAGCTTGATCGTGCAATGTTTTTATACCGATCCAGCTGATCAGGGTTTCTAGTGTTCAATACAAATGCTGTTACTGGCAATCAAAAAATCAGAAACGATGATGAAACATAATACCTATTATATACATTTGATTTGGGAATAGTAGCGTGTGTCCAGGCAAGAAACACCAAAGCTTATAGTAGAATTCACGTATAAGGCTATAACTCAGCCTTTCGGGAATGACCCCAGACCACTCTGAAATTATACTTATATTCACCACGGGATAACGCTTGAACGTATGCATGGAAAAATTATCTCTTTTTTTGCATCTTGGCCGGAAGAAAGTCACTGTCAAATGACCATAGTATTGTCCCCATAGCTATAATATAGAATATAGATATAGCTCTACAAACAAGGTGACACACTCCTACAGTATCTTTAAAGCGTGGCATAGCTACAACGGGACCCGGCTAATGGCTGGCGCCCAATGTGTTAATGTAACGGAAGTCTGTGAGTAATATCCACCGTCACGATGAATGTGTGTGTTGTGAAGTGACTGTGGCAGTAAGGTAACAGGGTTAAAAGACACATAGATACGGACGGTACCAAGGAGTGAATTCACCTCTTAGTGCAGCGGTCTATGTTGTCGCCCATGGCGTGGGAGACCTGTGTTCGACTCTCCCTCGGGGCATCGACAAATTACACAACGCAGAAGGAGTACCATACGATCGGTCACATTAAGAGACAGAGCTTCAATGAAGAGCGGAAGGCAATGCGACACTGAATCTAGGTGAGTCTTAATGAAATGGTAGAGATGGGGGGGAGGTGATATTCAGAAGGACTGCAACATCCTGCAGGACTGCCATGTAGGCCTGGGAGTCATAGATCACTGCAACACTTCCGGTATGTTCAGCTCATGGGAGAGCACGGGGGGATAAAATGAATGAATGTTGATTAGAGCCTTGATGTAAGTGGTTGTAGCTACGGCTGAGGGGGTGCTGCAGACATGATCCAATATACTTTTTTTATACGCCTGAGTCTCCTGAACACGGAGAGACCAATCCCAAATTGGTCGGCACTTTCGCGGCTGAGCTTTCACTTGTCCGCACCTACTCCCCAAACTCTGCGTGCGCAGATTGCCCAGGGAGTCTCTCTGGATTGTCGGCCGTGAAAGTGCCGATCGACTTGGGATTGGACTCTCTGTGGTCAGGAGACTTGGGCGTATAAGAAAGTATATTGGATCATGTCTCCAGCACCCCCACAGCCGTAGCTACAACCACTTACGTCAAGGCTCTAATCAACATTCATTCATTTTATCCCCCACGCTCTCCCATGAGCTCCATGTAACGCGGAGGTGCAGTGGTCTATGCTGAATATTTAAGGTATACCGTCATGGATCCATGCAAAAGTAAGGATTTTTACTATACTGGCGTCAAAGATGTATAGAAATCATAAAATCTTTAAGTTTTTAAAAAATGATCATGATTAAAATTATCATCTTGGGATCATTTATTTTTTTTATATACCAAGTTGTCAAATCACACTGGAATTTGCGCCGGGAAAAAACAGAATACAAACAAATATGGTTATACAGACTTTTAAGTTTGTAAAGTTTAAAAAAAAATTATTATATCTTATTACATGGCGTTTTCACATTCTCCGAAATGCTTGCTTGTGATTGGTCAATAGCGCGCGTCAGAGGTCAGTTATCAGACAATAATGACCGCTGTGGGACAATAATGACCGCTGTGCGCAGCTGTTCGCAATCAAGCCCACAATAATGACCCACTGACATCAGTGCAAACTGCCGGTACTATTGGCCGGGGAAGCTGCTGGGGGGCGGAGCGACGAGCACTCAGTGGAGCCAGAACCAGTGTTACTGTTGCGAGTCGATGTAAAATGAATTAGGTATATTGTTAGTAAGTTAGCCATGTAATGAGCGGGATAATGTATAGCTATACTCGATCATTGTCGCAAAATAATTGACCTTCACTGACGTTTAAAACACCTCGCCGAGGCGGCTCGGTATTTTAAACTCCGTGTCGGTCAATTATTTTGCGACAATGACCTCGTAGCTATACATTATCCCTTACATATTTTGACCACATCACCCAGCCCTACCACAGACACCTAAACATAACCCAGCCCTACCACAAACACCTAAACATTGATTGAAAACGTTATTAACAGATTGCAGAATGGGTACAATACAGTACAGCTCAATACACACAATTGTTAAGGGGATGCAGACCAGAGAAAGACTTTCGTCTTGTTTACATCAGGGTCCCCCATTTTCAATTCATCAGGACATATATGACATACATGACATACAGATAGACAGTACAGTTATCCTACCGCAAACACCTAAACATCAAAGGTACAAACAGCAACCTCACAATAGAGCCCCGTTTGGTATTGTACTTTGTTTACTTTCTTTGAGTTGGAGTTGAGTGGGGATGGGGGGGGGTGGGGATGGGGGGGGGGGTGCTACCGCTGGCCACACGTTGGGCTCTGTCTGCTAAGAGAGGTCTTGAGACATTTACAATATGAGAGCTTACAAAACTCAAATCCACACATCACAGCAAAACAAACAAGCATGAATCCGCAAGCAATTTGGAAGGCAGTGGATAACAGACAAAACAAACAAGCACTAAGAAAAATAGCTGCGACCGTGTATGAGCATGTATCCACGACGCGTGCATGCATTCACATTCTGACATTCTCACACACCAACACACCCTCACACACAAACACTGAACCTCCATGCCAAATGTCAACCTTAGCGAAAACTGTGGCTGCTAGAGGGTGGGGACACTTGTGGACCAACCAATCAACCAACAGAAGAAGCCATAAAGCCAATAGCATAAACCTGCAGTGCCACAGCCCCATACATAGGAGGGGCCTGTACTGTGTGTTGGGGGCCTGTACTGTGCGTTGGGGGCCTGTACTGTGTGTTGGGGGCCTGTAGTACTGTGCGGTGCACTACTGCGCATGCGAGAAACAAAGTAAAGTCATTCTAATCTAGTCTAAGGGTTAAGTTTAGACCCTCATCCAGAAGAGGTTAAGCTTAGAGTAACAGTCAGGGCTGGTAATCCAATTGATATTCAGTTTGAGATAAAGAATTCTAGTCTATCTAGACAATTGGTTGCATTGAATGCTTTATTTGGTTACTCCTAATCCAATTGATATTCAGTTTAAGACAAAAATATATTGGACATTAGGTCCTATTTTCCTTATGTTACTTTATGTTCCGTATGTTACTTTATGTTCCGTATGTTACTTTATGTTTCTAGTGTCCTATATTATATGTTACTTTGTTTCTCACATGCGCAGCAGTGCACCGCAGAGTACAGGCCCCCAACGCACAGTACTGACCCCTCCTATGTATGGGGCTGCGGCACTGCAGATATACCCTACTCCATAAAGCAGCTGGTCATAGATAACAAAGTGCAACACCAAAACAGGGCTTTTCTGCCTTGAGGTTGCTGTTTGATGGCATTACACGTTCTAGTTTTAACATTTAGAACTCAAAATGGCCTCTCAGTGACCAAAAGGGATTTTTTATTGTTTTTTTTGTCCCAACGCTCTACTGAGCATTTTGGTTTTAATGTCATGGCTCCGACATGAACAGTGGTGAGAGGTGCACATAAAAAAAACTAAAACAAAAGCCAACAACAAAAGCAACACATACTGTACTGCAAGGGTGGTAACACTGGCTACTTCATTTGGCAATATTGGACAAGTGTCTCAACATGTTTGTACTGATTGCACGGCAACCCAGATACTGTATATTATGCCACATCAATGTGGAACGCCCTACCCACAGCTGTAAAGGAATGTGAATCACTACCCACTTTTCAAAACCACTCTCAAGGAGCACCTACGGGAGACTGCAATTCTAAACTGGCCCCTGTAAATGTCCTAACCCAAACCCCCCCAATGTACAGTAAATGTCCCAACCCAATAATACACGAGACCCTCCTCCAATGTACAGTTTCTTCGTCAAATGTATATATATATTTTTAGACTTTTCTTGTATCACAAACAGTACTGTATTTGTAAATCTGGTATGTCATAAATGTATAGATGTAGCAGTACTGTCTATCTGTATGTCATGATGTCATATATGTTATGATGAATTGAAAATGGGGGACCCTGGTGTAAACAAGACGAAAGTCTTTCTCTGGTCTGCATCCCCTTAACAATTGTGTGTATTGAGCTGTACTGTACTGTACCCATTCTGCAATCTGTTAATAACATTTTCAATCAATCAATCAATACATGCTATTGTATATTTAGCCCTCCGTCTCACTTCATTTCCTGTCTGTGTGCACATTACCCTATCACATTAGCCTATCACACTACCCTATCACATTAACCTATCACATTAACCTATCACATTACCCTATCACATTAACCTATCACATTGCTGAAAGAGTTGCCCACAGTGTATTGCCACTCCTATCAGCACATAGTTCCGTTAGGGTCAACATACTAGCAGAACATGAAAGCATTATTCAGACTGCAAAAGGAAATCGAGGATTTACCATCAAAGGCATAGTAATAATAATAATTAATTTAATTTATATAGCGCTTCTCAATGACCCGAAGTCGCTGACAGTAGTCGGGAGCAAAGTAAAAACAAAGAAACAAAAACAAAGAAACAACAAAGAAACAAAAGAAGTAATAAATACAGTAGTAAATACATCATGTGGCTCTCTGTGAAAAATATAAAGTTAAATATATAGTCGATCTCAGGTCGATATTCCTTTATTGATCCCCTTGGGGAAAATTCGTGGAAGACGAAAAAGTATTAAGCCCAACGTGGGGCTCGAACCCACGACCCTGAGATTAAGAGTCTCATGCTCTACCGACTGAGCTAGCCGGGCCATAGCTTGGGGGATAGGGGTTCCCCGGCCGATCTGAACAGAGACACATTAGATTAGACCGCACATTTGTTAGTTTTTATTATCTAGAGTAGAACATGTTAGTGTTTATTATCTAGACTAGACCAGAATCGCATTAATGTCTGACTATACTCTCGCCGGGGGTGGAGATCTGAAGAGAGAGAGGGAGAGTCTCTAACATGGGACCAATAAAGTCACTCAACATTTCCTCCTCGTGATTCTAAATGAACGGCGAATGAATGACAACAAGTGGAATTAGTTTTACACACACTTCCACAAATGCCGACGGGGATCCATTCAACCACTGGTGTGAATTATAGTGAAATTACACAGACCCGCAGAGGTCCCCGGACCACACTTTGAGAACCACTGATTCTCCAGAGAACACATTCCATCTGACTCCCACTCCGCTCCTCATCCAGACCCTCCACATGCCGACACGTTACATGCAGAACGCTTTCAAGGAAACCCAGTCAGAGACTTAGATTATATACAGTTATCATTTATATGATCGAAATGGTAGCTATGCGAAAGGGCAGCTGTGTTGCATTTTAAAAAAAAGTTTGCATTTTGTACTCTTTAGTTCATACTTTAGTTGCATATTGTGTAGGTCTATTTTAGTTATTTGTTTTACTGTATGATGCACAATCTCAGGAGGGTCATACAGAACCAAGCAGTTCACTGTAATGTACCTTATATTGATTGATTGAAAACTTTAACAGATTGCAGAATGGGTACAATACAGTACAGTAAGGGGATGCATTGCAGACCAGAGAAAGACGTTCGTCTTGTTTACATCAGGGTCCCCCATTTGACAAATAAATGACAAATAAAACAAGAGTTGACATTGGAATCAATCGCCGAGTTGAAGGAAGTGTTGAAGGAAGTCGGGAGAAGGCAGTGTGAATGATGTTGACTGTGTAAACAACAAACTTGGAGCAAACTAGCTGTCCGGTGGGTCTACTCTACAGGTCTCTACTTACATCAGGTCGGGTCTGTGTTTGTGGATCAGGGCGCAGAACGCCAGTCCGTCCCGGAACGACGTGGTCATGTTGGTGATGGAAACATCCCTGTACCCGGCCACCTGGATCTTGACCCAATGCTGCAGAGCTTTGACGGCCGACATCCTGAGCCGAACCCCCGGGTGAAGCCGCCGGTGTGGCCGCTGGCAGCAGCGTCGATGTGGCGGAGCGGAGCCCCCGCTGCTGCTGCTGGAGCAACAAGAGAACAAACTGCAGTTCTGTGTTCCCGATGATCAGCTTCTATATCCGGAACATGACGGTCGGTGTTCGGTGGGAGTATAGCTGCTGCTGTTGCTGCTGCTGCGTGCTGTTTGAAACATCTGAAAACATTGGACTTGACAGTTGACACCTGGAAAGGTTTCTCTCATGACGTTGCATGGGGTGGAGTTCTGCAGCCTACTTTTTCTTTCTCTCTCTCTCTCTCTCTCTCTCTCCCTCTGCCTCTCTCTCTCTCTTGTCTCTCTTGTCTCTCTCTCTCTCTCTCGCTCTCTCTCTCTCTGCCTCTCGCTCTCTCTCTCTCTCTGCCTCTCTTTCTCTGTCTCTCTGTCTCTCTCTCTCTCTCTCTCCCTCTGCCTCTCTCTCTGTCTTGTCTCTCTATCTCTCTCTCCCTGTCTCTCTCTCTGTCTCTCTCTCTCTCTCTGCCTCTCTCTCTGTCTTGTCTCTCTATCTCTCTCTCCCTGTCTATCTCTCTGTCTCTCTCTCTCTCTCACTCTCCCTCTGCCTCTCTCTGTCTTGTCTCTCTCTCTCTCTCTCTCTCTCTCTCTCTCTCTCTCTCTCTCTCTCTCTCTCTCTCTCTCTCCTGTCTCTCTCTCTGTCTCTCTCTCCCTGTCTCACTCTCTCTTTCTCCCCCTGTCTCTGTCTGTCTGTTGTTTCTCTCTCTCTCATCAACCTATACCCCCTATCTCTCTCCCTGTGTGTGTGTGTGTGTGTGTGTGTGTGTGTGTGTGTGTGTGTGTGTGTGTGTGTGTGTGTGTGTGTGTGTGTGTGTATATGTGTGTGTGTGTGTGTGTGTGTGTGTGTGTGTGTGTGTGTGTGTGTGTGTGTGTGTGTGTGTGTGTGTGTGTGTGAATGAGTTGAATAGATTTAAGACAGACATGGCCCACCAGCCAGCATACTGTATGTTGTCAGTGGTTCCTGAGATAATATTCCATTCACTAGAAGTCAACAGAATAAGTATAAACATTTATGAATAAACTACTCTGATCACACGTTTCACTCTCTCTTTACTGTGATTCCCCCCACACACATAAAACAAAACAAAAAAGCTATCTTCTTCTCATGGGGATCCCTACGTGGGACAAAATATGATCAACCTGGGGGGGGGGGGGGGGGGACCTTGCCTGGCCCCTAAGGACCATGAAAGAGTGGCCCATCTCTACTGTGTGAATAGTCTAAAAGCAAGAGTCATTGTTATGGGCGTGTCAGGAGAACAGCCGTATTGAACCCATTTAGGTACGTACAGCAGGTGTGGCTGACAATACCTGTATCTGCAACCTGCCCGGGCCTGTCTAGTGTCTGGAGAAGGCGTTCACTATTAAGTCACCTGACACCAGCTTGAACCAAGGTCCTTACAGCTGGCAGGCCGGCCGGCCCACGGAGGACCTTTGGAACGACTGATTCACAGGGAGGGGAAAACAGTGCCCGCCTCTTCCTCGTCTACCTCGACTAACTTCCCGTACACGTTTTCCATCGTTGTTTTGACACTACCATGGCTGGGTTATATCACAAGGGCCGGGGCGCGCAGAGCAAGACAGTGCTATATGGGTCCACCTTGGTCCGCGACAGACATAACAAGGGGGGCGTTGACAGAAAGCAGCTCTGGAATACTATTTTCAGTCTTTTCATGAAGGATATCTGACAAGATTGGTGCCCCTGTACTTTAAACAGTATACTGGGGCCCCTTCCAAATAAAATCTATTAATCTACACACAAACCCGGAGCTCTCTTGGGCCCCCGATGGGCTGTGGCCCCCAGTATGCAGAGTCCGTGATCCAGGCCTGGTCGCTGTGCTGATAGTAGTGTAATTATGATGAATTGAAAATGGGGGACCCTGATGTAAACAAGACGAAAGTCTTTCTCTGGTCTGCATCCTTAACAATTGTGTGTATTGAGCTGTACTGTACTGTACCCATTCTGCAATCTGTTAATAAACGTTTCAATCAATCAATCAGTGATCAGAGAATCATGGAAATGCTATGATATTGCCATCGCTATCATGGTTTCATCATGGATTATACTATGGTATTATTCAACTACAACAATGGTACCATGATGATATACATAGCGTTTACCATGGTCAATTATTTTTACCATGGTCGGCACCTTGGTAAAACTGAAATGATCATCAATACTAATTACGATTTCGTAAAAAAAACAAAAAGGTACCCTTTCTTTTTTTTATCTACTTTTTCTCCCATTTTCTATTTTTCTCCCATCCCAATTTCGTATCGTCCAATTCTACCCTCCCCTGTCTCGAACGTTGTTAGGCCATGCCTCCCACAAGCCGGCTGCAATGTGGACGAAGCCTTGCATCACGTGTCCCCTCCGATACTCGAGGAAGCAGCAGTCGCATCTTTTCACCTGCACAGCGCGATCTCTCAGCGTCGGGGGTCTGCGTGGGAGGGCACGCCGCCCCCGTCGCTTCCCGATTCTGCTGCGCAGGTGCACCAACCAACCTGTAGGAGTCGCTGTCCACAACGTCCGATCCCCACCCATCAGCTTCCCACCCCCTAAAGCCAATTGTATTAGTATGAACGACCAGCCAAGCTGATAGCAATGCGGAGAGCTGGGCTCGAACCCAGCGTCTCCTGCATTGGTGGTGAGCGCCTTGTCCACTGCACCACCTAGCCGCCCTCAAAAGGTCCTTTTCAATGTTTTGACACATCCTTTCCTGTTGAGGTCATAGCTTTTAAAAACACGGAACTCAGGCTTGCCGTGTGGTGTTTGGTTAACAAAACTTTAAAGGTCACTTATTGTGAAAAACTCACTTTTTCAGCGCTTGCGTACAAACATTTGGGCCTCTGATGGGCCTATACGAACTACTCAAACTGTGAATAATAATAATAATAATAACTGTATTTGTATAGCACTTTTCATACAGAAGTTGCAGTTCAAAGTGCTTCACAACAGTAAGAAAATACAGGCATAAGCGAGCATAAAAAAGATAGAGAGGTAGCAAGGTAAGGTAAATCACAGTGTTTCACATTAGGATCTAGCATCTCAATAGGCCTCTCTGTTTACAGTTTCATTCAGTAATACAAATAATAAAAATTGTTTAAAATGATTCAGTTTAAAAATAGGCTAAAAATGATAAAATAGAACGGACATACAACAGGGTATTTAACATACAACAGAGCAGTGCATCAGTAAGAAGTCAAAAGTGTGATAAAATAGTTCAATTTTGAATTACAACAGAGCAGTGCTCTTAAAATTACAGTGCATAGAACCGACACATGAATTTGATAGGAAGTGTATAAAAGTAGGTAGGGTAAGAATAGTGCAGGTAAAGTACAATTTGTGTCAGGATGTCCCTGATGTTTCATTTAAATGCCTGAGCAAAGAGATAGGTTTTAAGCTGTCTTTTGAAGATGTCTAGTGAGTTGGCTTCCCTGATGTTTTGGGGTAGTTTGTTCCATAGTTTTGGGGCATAGTTGATAAAGGCTGCATTACCGATCCTCTTTTGACTGTTTCTGGGAGCCTCTAGTGAAGTAAGGCAACTCAGTCAGATTCTGCACTGTCTCAGCCCATATTTAGAAACTGCCTTTCAATGAGTCATTTGGAATTCCGTCTTTATGTGATGTCATACGAAAAAGCTCATTGCTATGCGCTGCCCTGACTCGAGTGTGCATGTGAGAAATCAAGAGGGCCGCAGGCACAGAAACAGCCCATTGAGGACTGAAACAGAGGACTATAGAGGCATGTTAGAATGCAGAATCTGAGTGGGGGGTTTCAGCAAGACACTTGTCTTGTTTAGGGATCCATTAAGTTGTTGAAAAGGACTACAATATGGGACCTTTAACAAAAAGATTACAAACAATACAATGCAATCGAACAACAACAACAAAAAAAACAAAACTGGTATTCATTCAATCTTTATTTATTCTCAGAGGATCATTAGGAGTAAACACTCTTTTACAATGATGTCAAGAAAAATACAGCGCACAATAAGTATTAAATAAAAACAAGAAAGTCAACAATAAAACGATTCAAAACAAGTGCAGACTGGGGTGAAATGGCTGAGTATGAATAGGTCCAGAAGACCAGTCCAATAACGAAGTGACATAAGGGGGAAGATCTCCAATGGCCTTATATGGAAATAGATGCCAGTGGAAATCACGTCTCCCTGCTAGAGATGACCCCCCCAACCTTCTGCAGGATACAATGGCGAGTACTGTACCACAAATACTACCGGGTAGACGGTAGTTAGTGGTGTTTGTTGGGACATTGAATTAGCCCTGTCCTCTCTGACCCAGTATGAAGACCTTTCAGTTGAGACAAATTAATACATACTATTCTTGTGGACAGTCCATTCAATATTTGTTGACGTTAACAATTGTCTCCCTGATCCACAGAACGAAGGCTCAGATCTGTGATGTCATCAAGATGTATACAAAAAATAATGGTTTGGTTTTAGTTTACATATAACTAAATGATAACGTAGGTTATCCTCATCCCCAGGAAACCCCCTGGGTGCTCTTCCCTCGTCACCTTTACCATCCCTCTCAAATGTTCCTCTATTGAGTAACTCCAAATGTCTCATCTGGGTGACATCATACTACTGTAGGTCTAAGTCTCAGTTCTCTGGTTTCTGGCTGTGAGGGAGAATTGTTGATAGTTCACATTGATCAGACCATCCCAGACCACTTGAATAATATATAATTTTTTAAATTCTGAGATATTCATATCGAGTTAGAGCACAGCTCAGGGTCACGGCTAGAAGGTATCTAGACGGAAGCGTTATTGTTGAAATGTATTATAATCGATGTATGTCAAATGTATAATCAAACATTTTTCATTTTCATCTCTATTTTAGGTTAAACAGGCCCTATTTCCCAGTTCAATATTTTCACTTTATTTATTTATTTAAGATTTATTTTAGCGTTTTTCCAGCTTTTTCATGGTCAGACATGACCGACAGAGGAGGAGAGGGAGAACGGGAGAAGAGGCGGGGAGGACATGTGACAAATTATCCCCCGGGAGCGAGAGGCGAACGCGGGACGGCCGTGTGGGTGTGCAAGGCACTATGCGGTGCGCCACGAGGGCGCCCCTAATATTTTCACTTTTGTGGTCTATTTACAAACATGTGCATTTTTTTAATGATCAAAAAGCATCTAGTTCCAGCTCTACAGGCTGAGAGAGCAGAGCCCCAGGTCCCTGAAACAGCTAGTTCCAGCTCTACAGGCTGAGAGAGCAGAGCCCCAGGTCCCTGAAACAGCTAGTTCCAGCTCTACAGGCTGTGAGAGCAGAGCCCCAGGTCCCTGAAACAGCTAGTTCCAGCTCTACAGGCTGTGAGAGCAGAGCCCCAGGTCCCTGAAACAGCTAGTTCCAGCTCTACAGGCTGTGAGAGCAGAGCCCCAGGTCCCTGAAACAGCTAGTTCCAGCTCCTCTACAGGCTGAGAGAGCAGAGCCCCAGGTCCCTGAAACAGCTAGTTCCAGCTCTACAGGCTGAGAGAGCAGAGCCCCAGGTCCCTGAAACAGCTAGTTCCAGCTCCTCTACAGGCTGAGAGAGCAGAGCCCCAGGTCCCTGAAACAGCTAGAACTAGAACAAAAACGCAAAAAAACGAACTAACTAACACGAAAACCAAAAAAAAAACGCAAAAAACGAACGAACTAAAACGAAAACGCAAAAAAAAAGAAAAAAATTACGAACTAAAACGAAAACGCAAAAAAACGAACGCAAAAAAAAACGAAAACACAAAAAAACGAATGCAAAAAAACGAAAACGCAAAAAAACAAACGCAAAAAAACGAACGAACTGAAACAAAAACGCAAAAAAACGAACGAACTAAAACGAAAACCAAAAAAAAACGCAAAAAACGAACGAACTAAAACGAAAACGCAAAAAAAAAAAAAAAAAAATTACGAACTAAAACGAAAACGCAAAAAAACTAACGCAAAAAAAGAACGAACTAAAACGAAAACGCAAAAAAACTAACGCAAAAAAAACGAAAACACAAAAAAACAAACGCAAAAAAACAAACGAACTAAAACAAAAACGCAAAAAAACGAACGAACTAAAACAAAAACACAAAAAAAAAAAAAAAAAAAAAAAAGAACGAACTAAAACGAAAACGCAAAAAAAAACGCAAAAAAAACGAACGCAAAAAAATTAACGAACTAAAACGAAAACGCCAAAAACTAAAAACCCAAAAAAAGAACGAACTAAAACGAAAACGCAGCTCTACAGGCTGTGAGAGCAGAGCCCCAGGTCCCTGAAACAGCTAGTTCCAGCTCTACAGGCTGAGAGAGCAGAGCCCCAGGTCCCTGAAACAGCTAGTTCCAGCTCCTCTACAGGCTGAGAGCAGAGCCCCAGGTCCCTGAAACAGCTAGTTCCAGCTCTACAGGCTGAGAGCAGAGCCCCAGGTCCCTGAAACAGCTAGTTCCAGCTCTACAGGCTGAGAGAGCAGAGCCCCAGGTCCCTGAAACAGCTAGTTCCAGCTCTACAGGCTGTGAGAGCAGAGCCCCAGGTCCCTGAAACAGCTAGTTCCAGCTCTACAGGCTGAGAGAGCAGAGCCCCAGGTCCCTGAAACAGCTAGTTCCAGCTCTACAGGCTGAGAGCAGAGCCCCAGGTCCCTGAAACAGCTAGTTCCAGCTCCTCTACAGGCTGAGAGAGCAGAGCCCCAGGTCCCTGAAACAGCTAGTTCCAGCTCTACAGGCTGAGAGAGCAGAGCCCCAGGTCCCTGAAACAGCTAGTTCCAGCTCCTCTACAGGCTGAGAGAGCAGAGCCCCAGGTCCCTGAAACAGCTAGTTCCAGCTCTACAAGTCAAGTCAAGTCAAGTCAAGAGTTTTAATTGTCACGGCATACAGGTATACAATGAAATGCGGGTGGTCTTGCCCGCAACGATGTGCAATACAGTGGTACATATAATAGAATCAAAAGAAGAAACAACATTGTGCAGTAACAGGTAGCAGGTAACATGGAGTGACATCTCGGTATCTGTACATAGTTATTTACAGCGCATGTGTGACATGCTAGTTAGCTTTGGTAGTGCAATACACTGTTCCTGTTATTCTAATTTAAAGTGTCCTTTCCTTTGGCCATAAGTGTGCGTGTGTGCGACATGAGTGTGTGCCCGCTCATGTTAAAGTGTTAAGTGGCTGCTCGTGTGTGAGCGTGCACAGTGTGCGTGTCGTGTGTGTGTTCATGTGTGCTTGTGTGTGGACAGTTCAATGTTCTGAGCACTCAATGTACATTGTTCATGGCTCTGATGGCCTGGGGGAAGAAGCTGAGCCTAAGCCGCTCTGTCCTAGTAGCTGGGATTTGCAGGCGTCTGCCTGACCTCAGCAGCTGAAACAGGCTGTTATTGGGGTGGTGAGGGTCTTTCATTATCCTGCAGGCTCTGGATTTGCACCTCTTGTTGTATAGAACCTGCAGGGGGGGTAGTGCAATACCCGTGGTACGCTCGGCTGAGCGCACCACTCTCTGTAGGGCCTTCTTGTCCTGTGCCGTGCTGTTTCCATACCAGGCAGTGATGTTTCCGGTCAGGATGCTCTCTACAGCTCCTGAGTAGAAGGACTGGAGTATCTTCCCCGATACTCTGAACTTCCTTAACTGTCTCAGGTGGTAGAGACGCTGTTTCGCCTTCTTTACTACTGTGTTTATGTGTGTTGACCATGTCAGGTCCTCTGAGATGTGGACCCCCAGGTACTTGAAGCTGCTCACCCTGTCCACGGTAGCCCTGTTTATCATCAGTGGTGTGTGTGTCTCCTGCTGTCCTCTCCTATAATCCACGATCAGTTCCTTGGTTTTGCCAATGTTCAGGAGCAGGCTGTTGTCCTGGCACCAGCGTTCCAGTACCTCAACCTCCTCCCGGTAGGCCTTCTCGTCGTTGTCCGAGATCAGCCCCACCACCACCGTGTCATCTGCGAACTTCACTATGGAGTTGGAGCTGAACTTGGCCACACAGTCGTGTGTGTAGAGTGAGTACAGCAGGGGGCTCAGAACACAGCCCTGGGGGGACCCGATGCTCAGGGTGATGGTGTTGGAGGTCTGACCCCCCACCCTGACCGCCTGGGGTCTTTCGCTAAGAAAGTCCAGTACCCAGGCGCTCAGGGCGGAGCTCAGACCTAGCTCGATCAGCTTGTCCACCAGTCTGGTGGGGACTATGGTGTTGAACGCTGAGCTGTAGTCAATGAACAACAGTCTCACATAGCCCCCCTTCTGACGGTCAAGGTGCGAGAGGGTGCTGTGCAGTACCTGGGAGACTGCGTCGTCGGTGGACCTGTTTGTCCTGTATGCAAATTGCATAGGGTCCATATCACTGGGGAGGGAGGCACAAATGTGGTCCTTGACCAGCCTCTCGAAACATTTCATGACCACAGAGGTGAGTGCCACCGGTCTGTAGTCATTTGGACATGCTGGGGAGGGTTTCTTCGGCACAGGGATGATGGTAGACCTCTTGAAGCAGGCAGGGACCACTGACTCCGCCAGTGATTGATTAAATATGGCGGTGAACACAGGCTGAGAGCAGAGCCCCAGGTCCCTGAAACAGCTAGTTCCAGCTCCTCTACAGACTGAGAGCAGAGCCCCAGGTCCATGAAACAGCTAGTTCCAGCTCTACAGGCTGAGAGCAGAGCCCCAGGTCCATGAAACAGCTAGTTCCAGCTCTACAGGCTGAGAGAGCAGAGCCCCAGGTCCCTGAAACAGCTAGTTCCAGCTCTACAGGCTGAGAGAGCAGAGCCCCAGGTCCCTGAAACAGCTAGTTCCAGCTCTACAGGCTGAGAGAGCAGAGCCCCAGGTCCCTGAAACAGCTAGTTCCAGCTCTACAGGCTGAGAGAGCAGAGCCCCAGGTCCATGAAACAGCTAGTTCCAGCTCTACAGGCTGAGAGAGCAGAGCCCCAGGTCCCTGAAACAGCTAGTTCCAGCTCTACAGGCTGAGAGAGCAGAGCCCCAGGTCCCTGAAACAGCTAGTTCCAGCTCTACAGGCTGAGAGAGCAGAGCCCCAGGTCCCTGAAACAGCTAGTTCCAGCTCTAACAGGCTGAGAGAGCAGAGCCCCAGGTCCCTGAAACAGCTAGTTCCAGCTCTACAGGCTGAGAGAGCAGAGCCCCAGGTCCCTGAAACAGATAGTTTGTTCGTTTTTTTGCGTTTTCATTTTAGTTAGTTCATTTTTTTCGTTCGTTTTTTGCGTTCGTTTTCGTTTTAGTTCGTTAATTTATTTGCGTTTTTTTTACGTTCTTTTTTGCGTTCGTTTTTTTGCGTTTATTTCCATTTTAGTTCGTTTTAGTTCATTTGTTCTTTTGCATAAATTTTTTTGCGTTCGTTTTCATGCGCTCGTTTTAGTTTTAGTTCGTTTTCTTTCTAGTTCGTTCGTTTTTTTGCCTTTGTTTTTTTGCGTTATTTTTTTGTTCGTTTTCGTTTGTTCGTTTTTTTGCGTTTTTTTTGTTGTTCTTTTTCGTTTTAGTTCGTTGGTTTTTTTGCGTTTTTGTTTTAGTTAGTTCGTTTTTTTCGTTCGTTTGTGTTCTTTTTTTTGCGTTCATTTTCATTTGAATTCGTTTTAGTTCATTCGTTCTTTTGCATTAATTTTTTTGCGTTCGTTTTTTTGCATCCGTTTTCATGAATTCGTTTTTGTTTTAGTTCGTTTTCTTTCTAGTTCGTTTGTTTTTTTGCGTTATTTTTTTTGCGTAATTTTTTTGTTCGTTTTCGTTTTAGTTAGTTTTTGTTTTAGTTCGTTCGTTTTTTTGCGTTTTTATTTTTTATTATTCATACATTTTTTGCGTTCTTTTCTTTGCTTTCCAGGTCCCTGAAACAGCTAGTTCCAGCTCTACAGGCTGAGAGAGCAGAGCCCCAGGTCCCTGAAACAGCTAGTTCCAGCTCTACAGGCCGAGAGCAGAGCCCCAGGTCCCTGAAACAGCTAGTTCCAGCTCTACAGGCTGAGAGCAGAGCCCCAGGTCCCTGAAACAGCTAGTTCCAGCTCTACAGGCTGAGAGAGCAGAGCCCCAGGTCCCTGAAACAGCTAGTTCCAGCTCTACAGGCTGAGAGAGCAGAGCCCCAGGTCCCTGAACCAGCTAGTTCCAGCTCTACAGGCTGAGAGAGCAGAGCCCCAGGTCCCTGAAACAGCTAGTTCCAGCTCTACAGGCTGAGAGAGCAGAGCCCCAGGTCCCTGAAACAGCTAGTTCCAGCTCTACAGGCTGAGAGAGCAGAGCCCCAGGTCCATGAAACAGCTAGTTCCAGCTCTACAGGCTGAGAGAGCAGAGCCCCAGGTCCCTGAAACAGCTAGTTCCAGCTCTACAGGCTGAGAGAGCAGAGCCCCAGGTCCCTGAACCAGCTAGTTCCAGCTCTACAGGCTGAGAGAGCAGAGCCCCAGGTCCCTGAAACAGCTAGTTCCAGCTCTACAGGCTGAGAGAGCAGAGCCCCAGGTCCCTGAAACAGCTAGTTCCAGCTCTACAGGCTGAGAGAGCAGAGCCCCAGGTCCATGAAACAGCTAGTTCCAGCTCTACAGGCTGAGAGAGCAGAGCCCCAGGTCCCTGAAACAGCTAGTTCCAGCCAGTGTTAATTTTGGCAGCTATTTTAATTTTAGTTTTAGTCTTAGTCATGTGTCAAATGCTCCTTTTTCGTTTTCATCATATTTAGTCACCTTCATTTATTTTTCGTTTAGTCAGTTTTAGTCTCGATTGTCTTTTTTGTTTTAGTCTAGATTTAGTCGCAGAAAACGGATGACATTTTTGTCTAATTTCTTCCGTTAATGAAAAAAAAGGCATTTTATTATCTTGTAATGCAATTATATGCAATTATATGTACCGTCAGTCAAATTCACATTCATTTCTATTGGGATCATAGACTCATGTAGACGCCCCTCTCCCCACTCCCCACTCCCCATATATACACCATAAGACATAATCAAACCAATAGTTTTAGTCTTAATCATGTGTCAAATGCTCCTTTTTAGTTATCATATTTAGTCACCTTAATTTATTTTTTATTTTTGTCTTAGTCGTTTTAGTCTCGATTTTGTCTTTTTTGTTTTAGTCTAGATTTAGTCAGAGGAAAAAGCTTTGTTGACGACCATATTTAGTCATCATTTTCGTTGACAAAATTAACACTGGTTCCAGCTCCTCTACAGGCTGAGAGAGCAGAGCCCCAGGTCCCTGAAACAGCTAGTTCCAGCTCTACAGACTGTGAGAGCAGAGCCCCAGGTCCCTGAAACAGCTAGTTCCAGCTCTACAGGCTGAGAGAGCAGAGCCCCAGGTCCCTGAAACAGCTAGTTCCAGCTCTACAGGCTGAGAGAGCAGAGCCCCAGGTCCCTGAAACAGCTAGTTCCAGCTCTACAGGCTGAGAGAGCAGAGCCCCAGGTCCCTGAAACAGCTAGTTCCAGCTCTACAGGCTGAGAGAGCAGAGCCCCAGGTCCCTGAAACAGCTAGTTCCAGCTCTACAGACTGTGAGAGCAGAGCCCCAGGTCCCTGAAACAGCTAGTTCCAGCTCTACAGGCTGAGAGAGCAGAGCCCCAGGTCCCTGAAACAGCTAGTTCCAGCTCTACAGGCTGAGAGAGCAGAGCCCCAGGTCCCTGAAACAGCTAGTTCCAGCTCTACAGGCTGAGAGCAGAGCCCCAGGTCCCTGAAACAGCTAGTTCCAGCTCTACAGGCTGAGAGAGCAGAGCCCCAGGTCCCTGAAACAGCTAGTTCCAGCTCTACAGGCTGTGAGAGCAGAGCCCCAGGTCCCTGAAACAGCTAGTTCCAGCTCTACAGGCTGAGAGAGCAGAGCCCCAGGTCCCTGAAACAGCTAGTTCCAGCTCTACAGGCTGAGAGAGCAGAGCCCCAGGTCCCTGAAACAGCTAGTTCCAGCTCTACAGGCTGAGAGAGCAGAGCCCCAGGTCCCTGAAACAGCTAGTTCCAGCTCTACAGGCTGAGAGAGCAGAGCCCCAGGTCCCTGAAACAGCTAGTTCCAGCTCTACAGGCTGAGAGCAGAGCCCCAGATCACTCAACGTCTGAAACGTGCAGTTTTGGCTCCAGTCTCTCTTTAAATGCCAACGAGCTGCTGGTTCCCACGCCCCCGAGTGTCTGGCTCACGAAAATTCAGATCAAACTGTCAAACTATAGGAACATTATGAATATGAATGAAGATCCAGCAAATTGCATAATATGCTATTTCTTGCCTAAATGTTTAGGTGGAAAAAGAGAAACTTTACGAGCGAGACGCTGTTTTCCAAAACTGAGATGCCGAAGTCAAGGATCGCCCCCTGTATGCAATGTGTTACATAGTGACGTAGAGAGCGGTAACGGAAGAAAAGACTGGACAAAAAACGTGGCATTTCAGGAAGAAAAGGCTAGACTACGAACTAGGGCTGACCCCTATTAGTCGACTAATCGGTCGAAGGGAGCCGTAGTCGACTGGCCAACCTCTTAGTCGAATATATACAAAAAAAAAAAAAAAAAAAAAAAAAAAGATGTATCATTCTTTCCAAAAGAAAAGAGGCCTAGAAGCGTGGCTAACGCTAATGGCACGCATACCAGAGGCTAACTGCCTACAAAAACAGGCACAGAGGCACTGAAAGAGGATTTCACCCATCTAATGAACACACTATACTAGACAAATATCAAGATGTATCCATCCGTCGACTCCTTCAGACATTAAGCACCCCCCACAGCCCAAATGGAATGATAAAAAATGTATTAAATAAAAGTTAAAAAAAAATAATATATAATATTATACTTTTTTTTTGTCGACCAATAGTCGACTAACGGCAAATTTTGGCCAATCATAGTCGACCATCCAAATCCTTAGTCGGGGACAGCCCTACTACGAACGCAGCGTTTCAGGACGTTCAGGAACAGTGTTTTCTGTCCGAGAGAATAACTCCCTTTGACGTGGACTTGTTCTCTGCATGACGTTCTACACATGCGCCCCCAGCTGTATTACACACTAAAGAAAAAAGAAAAGCTCCTTTAAGGTGGGGCGTGACGTCTACAGTGAGGTCAAGGTTCAGGTATTTCTTTATTTCTTTATTTCAGATCCCCATTACCATTAGTCACTGCCTCGGCAGCGACTGTTCTTCCTGGGGTCTGGATACAAACATATAAAAATCCAAACAAGAATAATCAATAAAACATGAAAACAAAACAAATATCAATAAAACACCAATAAAATATACAAACAAATATAGAACCATAACAAATATACAAACATAATAGAACAAATCCAATATCAATAAAACAAACAAATATCAATAAAACAACAACAGGTATGAGGTCAAGGTTGGGGTTCAGGTACGAGTTGGGTTTAGAAACAACCTTTTAAGGTGAAAAATAGACACCTTCCCAAGTTCCAACTACGACCCTAGTTCAGTGGAAGTCCAATGTCCAATGAAAATAAACACTCGAATCCAAATACGTCATGTGAATTGTTAAGAAGTGGGGCTCCCCCCCCTGCAAGCTGCCTGGTGACGTGATGCAGCCTTCCATACACACAGGTAGGCTACACACAGGCTGCTACCATTATGCTCTGGAAACACATGCACAGATACACAGCAGCACAGCAGTCTGTAAAAACCCTCCTTTACAGTCTGTACCCCCCCCCCACCCCCCCCCCCCCACTGCGCATGGTGACCTCACACATACACACACACAAACACTTAATCCTCCCAAAATCCAGACAGGAAATGCCCTAGTCAGCGCGGACCAGAATGCATTTGACAGAACCCTGCTGCTCTCTCGCTCGCTCTCTCTCTCTTCCCTCTCTCACCCCTGTTCTGCTGTCTCACTTTTGCTCTCTCTCTCTCTTTCTTTCTTTTCCTGGTTTTCTCTCTTTCCCGCTCCTTCCCGTTCTCTCACTTTTGCTCTCTCTCTCTCTTTCTCTCGTTTTACCCGCCTTCCTTGTTAAATGATATATGTGCCCCACAGAAACCCCCATCTGGAATCAGTTAGCCTGTGAATGTTTGCCCAGAGCCAATGAAAACATGTCCACTGTGAGCTTAGTTTATCAGTAGTGGGACTGCAAGCCCCTGCTATCTGAAGGGGATAAGGTGGAGCTGCTATTTGCTTTCACCTTCTCCCAGTTAGCTGGTGTTTGATAGAGCCGGGATCGCACCTGTGTGCTTGTGGTTGCTGTGGAGGAGACACGTGGTATCGGCATCACCACTCTATATACAGTCCACTTTGGCTCAGCTCCAGTATTAAGCCACCATCTCTATAAGGGACTAAAATTGTCCTTCAAAAACGCCATACAAATATTACTATATGTTGAAATACCACTTTTTCTTTCATAAATCTTTTATTCAACTTCAGCCCTGATCATAACACCACATATTCATTTTACAATTCTAACCCTTTATGCCAGTGTGTGTGATGGCATATATTTGCAATATATCAAATGCAAAGTAGATTTTTCGGGGGGGGGGGGGGGGGGCTAGCATGTGTCAATGATTAGCATGATACTGATTTTGATGGATTTTTTGTTTTTTGTAAGGGTCCACCAATCACATGCGGCTCCCTTTGTGTGCGTGTGTGTGTGTGTGTGTGTGTGTGTGTGTGTGTGTGTGTGTGTGTGTGAGCAAGAGAGAGAGAGAGAGAGATAGTTCTCCAACTTGTGTGAGTTGCAGTGATCTCCTGGTTGTTCCCCACCTGGTTATCTAACTATTGCGCCGCTGCAACTAGAAACACTGGCCCGGCCTGCTTCTAGGTTCAGTGGCTGCATTTAATGAAACTGCATTAAAAAAAATAATAATAAAAAAATAAATAAAACATTTCTTATTTTTTTTGTTTGTTTTGGAAATCATCTGGCGACCCCCCCCCCCATGGCGGCTCGCGACACCCACTTTGGGAACCACTGCTATAAATGATTATATAATAATGATAATACTATAATTATAAAAAATACACACTTGAATGTTTTGGCTGTGTTTATGGTTATCCTTATGGCCGACATTCTATATACTTGGGACGATTTATCTTTATTCTTGTCATCCTCGGTCTGAAGGGGACTTTACTCTTTTTCTGTTCACCTTGTTCCATCAACATTGTACCTTCACTCATCCATCCATCCACCCACTCATCCATCTATTCACCCACTCATCCATCTATTCACCCACTCATCCATCCATTCACCCACTCATCCATCCATCCATCCACCCACTCATCCATCCATCCATCCACCCACTCATCCATCCATCCACCCACTCATCCATCCATCCACAGTGTGTATGCGAAGGTAAAGACAGCAGGAACTGTGTGACACAGAGGAGCTGAATCCAAGTTATTAAAGACAAACTAAATTGGCTCAACCCTCCTGAGACCACCATATCTTAATGACACACGTGCACATGAGCATGAGCGTGTGTGCACGCACACACACACACACTGATTTGCTTATCTTAATAATAGACTGCGTTTGGAATGGTTAGGACCGGGAATGGTAGTCAAACAAAAAGAGGAGAGGGAAGGAGGGAGGGAGGGAGGGAGGGAGGGAGGGAGGGAGGGAGGCAACAGAGGCTCCTTGGGGAGAGAGGGAGGGTTGAAAGGAACCCTCGACAAAGAGTCGGGTGACGGCGACTTGTATAGCTCTCTGGGTGGAGGAGGGTAAGAAGAGGTGATGTAAGAGAGGAGAAGAAAGAGATGGAAGAACCTCCCAACGCCGAAAACACAAACGAGAGGGAGCGCCGCCACAGGAAGAGGTCAGAGGGCAGGAGGGCAGAGCGGACAGCCCTGTCTATCTCCTCATCTCAGACCTCGGAGACGGTCAAGAGGACAGGAGGGCAGAGCGGACAGCCCTGTCTATCTCCTCATCTCAGACCTCGGAGACGGTCAAGAGGACAGGAGGGCCGAGCGGACAGCTCTGTCTATCTCCTCATCTCAGACCTCGGAGACGGTCAAGAGGACAGGAGGGCCGAGCGGACAGCCCTGACTATCTCCTCATCTCAGACCTCGGAGACGGTCAAGAGGACAGGAGGGCAGAGGGGACAGCTCTGTCCATCTCCTCATCTCAGACCTCGGAGACGGTCAAGAGGACAGGAGGGCAGAGGGGACAGCTCTGTCCATCTCCTCATCTCAGACCTCGGAGACGGTCAAGAGGGCAGAGCGGACAGCCCCGTCTATCTCCTCATCTCAGACCTCGGAGACGGTCAAGAGGACAGGAGGGCAGAGCGGACAGCTCTGTCTATCTCCTCATCTCAGACCTCGGAGACGGTCAAGAGGACAGGAGGGCCGAGCGGACAGCCCTGTCTATCTCAGCGGTGCGTTCCTGATATCAACTGTGATTGCACGCACGCTAATGGCACCACGTGCACGTCCCCTCACTTGAGCACAGACTAAAGACAGTGCCTAATTGCTTCTACGAATGGAATGTAACACATATCATTCACAAGTTAGGTGTGAATGTATCTGAGAACGTATTTAACACACCTGACGACCGGCGCTATTGATATGCAAAGTAGCCCAGGTGGGTACTTATAGCGAGTTGGCGAGTGCAGCGCATTCCTGTGTGCGTGCACGCGCTTCTGCTCAAATCTTTGCTCAAATCTTACTCTGCACGGAGTGCAATCTCTTCCGATGAGCAACGCATGCCTGCTCTATGGTAAATGGTAAATGGCTGCTTTTTTATATAGCGCTTTTATCCAAAGCGCTTTACAATTTGTTCCTCACATTTTACCCGTTCACTCACACATTCACACACCGACGGCGGAGGCAACCATGCAAGGTGCCAACCTGCTCATCAGGAGCAATTAGGGGTTAAGTGTCTTGCTCAAGGACACATCGACACGCTGCCCGGGAGGAGCGGGAATCGAACCGGGAACCTCTGGATTGCCAGACGACTGCTCTACCTCCCGAGCCACTGTCGCCCCCCTCTATCTCCTCATCTCAGTCAGATTGCAATCTGGTTAATGAGAGCACGGAAAAAAGCAGAACGTATAAACACACAAATAAACAGGAGATAAAAGGGTGAAACAACACTAGCCTAGGAATAAATCTATTGAATTATCATTATGGATAAGATGGACATATTGGGATACTGCAGTAGAACGGGGCTGTGCTGGCAGGTTCTCCCCGACCCTGGGCTGGCAGCGCAGAGGAGGGAGGGAGGGCTGCACATACAGACTTACACCTGGGAGCCAGCCAGTGCAACCACAGTCTTGTTTTGTTAGCAGTGGTGGAAAAAGTTAAAAATAGACATATTAAATATTCCATTTAACCCTTATGTGGTGTTAGGGTCTCCAGCGACCCGTTTCAAGGTTATAATATGTAATAACTACCATGTAGTTGATTTTATTAGAACAAGGCTTTATATCCTCCACAACACATCAGAACTATGTTTCACCATTTTGAGAATGCTGAAGGTATCTGCAGAAAAAAAGGTACGACTGTGGTGTTAGGGTCATTCTTGACCCGGCAAGGTAAAACTATATACTAAATATAAATAAATAAAATAATAATAAATATACTAAACTTTTTTTCAGTAGTTATATTCTAATATTGTTCTATTATAGTCATAAAACATTATTATTATCTATGGGTTTCACATTTAGTATTATTATGATTGAACAACCTAATTTTCATCTTAAAAATAAGGGACATGATGTGTCTCGGGGGCCATAAAATCAAATTACAATGGGATTATATGGTTATGAATGCATATAATGTTAGTTAGGATGTAGTATTAACTATATTGAGTGATACTCCTTTATTTTTAGTGGTCAGGACTGAATTAGACGCCGGGTCAACATTGAGTAAGTAAAAATTGAAATATTCTACTCTGATAAAACTAAAAGTCTTCCATTCAAAATGTTACTTGCCCTACTTATCAGCGATAAAAATTTTTATAATACAAAACAGGAATGTATTCAGGATGTATTGTGGATGTAACCCAAATGTAAATGGTCAAAAAGAATCCAGATTGGGCCTTTCAAGTAAAAAACATTTGTGATATTGAATGTATTCCAAGTATCAACAAACATGAAAGTACTTCGATATCATGTTCTCATATTTCGCTTCAAAAGGCAGCATTCCTTCTTTGATCAGTCAGCCTCTTCTCCATCCCTGGTGCTGGACGATACTAGCATGTTGTCAAGAGGGCCATCTGTGAGACAACTGTGCAATCAATAAAGAAGGCCAAGGCCTGTCCCAGGATCTGTGAGAAACAGCGTCCTCTAGTGGTGGACATACTCCTTTTGCCTTGAAAACAATTCACTGGAGTCAGGTCAACATCAAAATAAAATGTATTCAAATGAGCAAAATCATTTATTCATTGCAATGAAACACATGTACATTTTGTATTCATGAACTATAATAATACAAAATAATAATAAAAAACACAAGCAGGCTGATTAAATGTACTGTTCACAAAAAAACCTCTCTTTGCTTTGAATGTAAATTATACTGCATACAGCGAGCAACATTGTGCAGAATTGTTCCTAAATGCACTATAAATTAGATTTCTTTATTTTTTAAAGATGATTATCATCTTCACTGCGTGTTACCCTGTCACTTACTGGTAATGCTAGCCCAAGAGATGACAAATACATCATCTTTTAGGATAAAAAAGAAAAAAAAGAAAATACAGAATCTAAATAGTTCTCACAGCATTCAAACGCTCCATAGTACCACAACTAAACACACGGCTTGATAATAGAAATATTGAAAAATACAATTTCATAAACGTTATGCAGTCATAATCTTGTCACATTAAAAATAACTAATATTGAGCACATGCTTAAAGCCCCAGATCCATGACATCCTTCCACTTGTTCATGAAAAATGTATTTAAACTATATTGCCTATATTGACCATCATAACTCCAAATACAAGTGTGGTCCATTGCTGTGCTTACAAACATTGCCAAGGCAATTCAAACCTCGTACTCAGAACAGACTCACTTGTGGCCGTCACATTGTCAGTACTTATATCAAAAGCTCATATATTTGATTTGAGAGATAATTATAATTTTTTTTTCAGTCGGTTATCAATCAAAATCAACAAAGCAAACAAAGTAGGCACCATTGTTTCTACTAACCCTAACACACTGCCATTACATAATGGGGCTTTTTAATCTTTTGTTTCACAGGCCAGTCTTATGAAGCTTCATAAGGTTCTGAGAAGCCTGGCGTAAGGTGCATGCATGCTATGAACCCTTCAAGACCAGTGTGCCCTGAGGAAGCCTGTGGGAACAACCGTGACAAGATCCTCACCCCAATGTTCTTGATTTGTGTGGGACGGCCTGAAAAGGGGGAAAAAAATCTGGCCAAGGAGACAAGAATCCTCCAATTGCGTTAATGTTTGTCAAAAGAAGCTTTTTGAAACGGTCCTCACTTGGAACATTTGACTGGAACAGCGACGTCACTTATTACAGCTCAATAACTCGTATACATCAGACCGACAGATCAGGTACCGGTACTTTGGATTTCTTCGTGGTCACGTCTACTTTTGGTGGAAAACAAGGACGCCGTTCCCACTGATCGCTATTGTATTTGTCGTGTATAGAAGCTGCCGGCAGAGCGCTTACATCGTTTTCTTTGTTAGTGCGTCAAGTTTTATGTCAAGCAAATTGCTTTCCGGGCGGTAGGGTAGCGCAGTGGACTAAGCGCTTGCCTACCACCGCAGAGACACTGGTATCAAATCCAGCTGTCAGCGGTACCTCCGGCTTGGTCGGTCGTCCATACTAACACAATTGGCAGTGTTAGCGGGTGGGAAGCCGGCGGGGGGTGTATCCTGGTCGTTGTAAACAGCGACTCCTACAGGTCGGTCGGGGCGCCTGCTCAGTGAGGAAGGGAACTGGGGGAAGTAGTGTGAGCCTCCCACACGTTACGCTCCCCCAATGAGAGTCCTCGCTGTTAGGTGAAAAGAAGCGGCTGGCTGACTCCACATGTATCGGAGGAGACATGTGATAGTATCTATCAACCCTCCCTAGACCGGCAAGTGGGGAGAAAGTGCGCACAACGACCAGGAGGGGAATTGGCATAACGACTAAATTGGGATGAGAGAAAAATACAGAAAAAAGGGGAGAAAAAGTAGATAAAAAAAAAAAGTTATGTCAAGCAATTGCTTTCCAACACTCGGATCTCAAGAAACCCTGTTCTGAAGACATTCACACCCAAACGGTTCCTCAACACTGTTCCGGAAAAAGGTTTTTCTAACTAAAGCCGTCTTCAGTAAGACTGTTCCTCAGCTTTTTAGAACTGATTTGGAACACGGAACTGATCGAAGGGGGATGTTCCAGAACCAATCCAGAGTCACTCCAGAACAGAAACACAGATTTATAAAAAAAAAAAGGCACCTGTCCAGGAACTACCTTCATTACGCTGCAGTAGTCATGATGAGTGTAAGCCACGTTTATAGACAATATTCAAACGGAACAAAATAAATAATCTCTCGCTATGGTATCATTATCCATAGAACACTGGTACATTCAAGTTATCCTCCAACAGTCTTTGGACTTGTGGAAAAGTAGAAAACCCTCCCTTCAATCTATTGCACATAATCTCTCCTCTGAGACAAACAGCCGTGCAGAAGACCACACGGAAGCAGCATCTTTAGGCGATCTCTCTCGGCGACCAAAGTCTAAAATCGGTTCCTCACGGGTCATTCAAGCGGTTTCTAGATTAGGACAAAAGACAGTGTCATTTGGTTTCGTTTCCACAGCAGAAGCCTTAATCTCTCCCACTCAGAACAACCATCCAGTCGGCCCCAGGATCGCTACACCTTTGGTACAGAGCCGACGCCATTGGTCGAAGCCACGCGGCTCTGATAAAAAAGGAAATATTGGCGGGAAGGAATTCTCTGAGTTGAAGGGTGGGGGGGGAAGTGCATTGGGCTGCTAAAAAGGTGAACAGCCAAACATCAAACAACAATAACAACACCAACCAATTACACTGTATTCGAGGAGTTATCAGATTTGATCACCGTAGTTGCTCTAACTCACTGGGGAGAATCTTTTTTGTTGAAATTACTAGCATGCTAACATACGGTAAAGATGAAGCAACAAAACCTGGAGAGAAGCACAGCAGCTCAACCTGCTAACGGACATCAATGAGGATGTTATGTCCACGTGTGCCGGTCGAGTGTTGAACACGCCACTGAAGAGAAGAAGAGGAAGCTGTTTTGGGGGAAATACCGAGTGCACATTTCCCATAGGCGTCATCCTTCCTCTGAAGTATCTTATAGTCAGGTGCAACGCACCGCTTACCGACACTCAACATGTCATCCTTCACTCCATGGCGTCTTTAACTTGTGTCCCTGTCTTCACCGCAAACGTGGCAGGCGATGATGTGGTTCCGGCAGTCGGTGGAAGAGCAAAGCATTGTGGGGAAATATGAGGGCGGGGGTTACATCCAGCTGATGGTGAAGTTCTGACTGAGGTTGAGACCCAGAGCTGTTACTGTTAATACCTGTAAGAACAGAGAGAGCCGTTACCGTTAAAGGTCCCATGTTTTGCTATTCCTTTCACTATTTGGGCAATGTTACACAATTCCTGTGAGTCTATGGAACACATCTTCCGTTTGTAAACATTGGTACAAGAATTATGTTGTAAAAGTGGATGCTTTTCTTTAGATTAGAGTCAAATGTATTGTCGTCAGACAGCACAAGTACAGTACAACAAAAATAAGTTCGGCATCCAACCAGAGTGCAAATGTAACAGTAAAGTGCAGTAGTAATACACAATGTACAGGTGATTAAACTGGATATAAAATATATAAATGGGTACTACCGAGTAATAGTGCTCACCATATGTATGTACAGAGTTGTAATATTATTAATACTAGTACAGTGATACAGGTATAAAGACAGTGTGGTAGTAAGTCATACTGGCCAGCAGTGTAACTAGTAAGAGTAGGTAAGGAATATGTACAGATATAGATATAGATATAGTATCTACAGATGAGGAATGTATGAGTTTGGACAGCGAAGCTTCAAAAAGAGTTGTCAGTGACTTATGACTCACTATGATAAAGGTGGCCACAGCATGGTATCTATCCAACCTGGCCAAACCCTGCTAATAAACAGCTCTGGTAGGTAACCTGGCCAAACCCTGCTAATAAACAGCTCTGGTAAGTAACCTGGCCAAACCCTGCTAATAAACAGCTCTGGTAGGTAACCTGGCCAAACCCTGCTAATAAACAGCTCTGGTAGGTAACCTGGCCAAACCCTGCTAATAAACAGCTCTGGTAGGTAACCTGGCCAAACCCTGCTAATAGACAGCTCTGGTAGGTAACCTGGCCAAACCCTGCTAATAGACAGCTCTGGTAGGTAACCTGGCCAAACCCTGCTAATAGACAGCTCTGGTAGGTAACCTGGCCAAACCCTGCTAATACACAGCTCTGGTAGGTAACCTGGCCAAACCCTGCTAATACACAGCTCTGGTAGGTAACCTGGCCAAACCCTGCTAATACACAGCTCTGGTAGGTAACCTGGCCAAACCCTGCTAATAGACAGCTCTGGTAGGTAACCTGGCCAAACCCTGCTAATACACAGCTCTGGTAGGTAACCTGGCCTAACCCTGCTAATAAACAGCTCTGGTAGGTAACCTGGCCAAACCCTGCTAATAAACAGCTCTGGTAGGTATACACTTCTTTTCTATTGGTAGCTTCATTGGCTCAGACTGTGCCGACTGCCGTAATAATTAGATCCCAGCGATGATGAGCAGAATGACTGGAATCCTGTGTTAACAGACTATGAGACAGTGTTTTGTAATATACTGCAAAACAAATCTTTCTGCTTGCTTATCTAATGTCCCAAGTGTAAATCTCTGTCCCCCTGGTTGTGTGCACGTCTCCCTCATGACATTGCAGAGAAATCTATGGGTAAAAAGGCTTTTTAGTCACTAGTCACTTAAAAATCAAGGCTAATATACAATGGAGGATAAGTCACCCAATAGGGGATGGGGGGTACAGCACTGTGCTCAGCATGTGTTATACCCCAATCGCTCACCGGATAATATGACATGAAATGACCGCTGTGACATCTCCCCCCCATTTACCCTCCTTTGCTTAAAATGTCTGTCCCTTGACCCTGGCCTCACCTGATTGGCTTTGTAGGTGAATGCTGCATCCTGGGAGTTCACAGACACTCTGGTAGGCTCCTCCTTCACACCGTAGAAGGAGACCGTTTCCACGGTGATGTAGGCGGCCTCCAGATGACTTCGGAGCACCTCTGAGGTCATTGTTTTCTAGAAAACAAGGTGCAAGGGGGGTGGTGGTGGTGAGTGCCCCTGGCTATCAAAGTGTTGTTTAGACAATTCAAAACAAACATTTATATTATGACTAATAGTTGACATGAATTAGTCTTTCAGAGTGTTCAGAATTGTGACATAGAAAGACCTTTCCTGACTTGAAGATACTATTAAGAGTGCGTTTACTGGTCTTACAATCACTCAGGCCTCAATAGATACTGTTTGGAGTACGTTTACTGGTCTTACAATCACTCAGGCCTCAATAGATACGGTTTGGAGTACGTTTACTGGTCTTACAATCACTCAGGCCTCAATAGATACTGTTTGGAGTACGTTTACTGGTCTTACAGTCGCCCAGGAGTGTGTTTACTGGTCTTAGTCACGCTGGTCCCCCAGAGAGGCCTGTGGGACGGCAGGGAGAGACAGCTCCACAGGAGACCTACCTGAGCTACGTTGAAGAGGATGTAAGCGTACTCGTTGGTCTCGTAGGTGTCCACGGTCTCTCCGTCGTCCCAGAACAGATCTCCGCTGGCCGTGCCGTCGTCCGAGAGGGAGGCGATCATGTGGAGAGGCTGACCGCTGCTCACCCATAGGGTGGTGTTAGGCCTCTATATACACAAGATATAGGGTGGTGTTACTGTACGTTCAGATACAACGTAAAGATACATATTGTCTGGCTTTACTCACATCAGTTTGACAGCTTGATAACTAGCTAAACAGGCACAAAGACATGCTAGTGCTTTCGGTCTCAACAGTAGCATTGTTGACATTTACAAACATATTAGACCCTTTCTAAATGTAACCTATTCAATATCTATATGCTACACAGAGCATTCAACAGCAGTCTATTTCATATCCATTGTTACGATATTATACCTATATTTGCTCCATCTCGCCTGGTGGATTTCTCACTCAAGCCGACATATTTTAACCCCACCCGTGCCGCCCCCAGAGGGATGCTGCGCCTGTTCGCCTCTGTTCACATCTTTACATTGACTTTGTTTACATTCACACATTCACACACAGCCTCCACATAGGGTTGCATTGTATTTGAACGTACAGCGAGTTCTCTATATACACACACACACAATAGAAAAATAAAAAATAATTATTATACTAATAATAAATAAAGATATAGGAAGAAAGGAAGAACAAATCAACAAGAGAAGAAAGAAAGAAAGAAAGAAAGAAAGAAAGAAAGAAAGAAAGAAAGAAAGAAAGAAAGAAAGAAAGAAAGAAAGAAAGAAAGAAAGAAAGAAAGAAAGAAAGAAAGACAGAAAGGAGCAAATGGAACGAAAGAGAAAAAGAAAAAAAGACATAGATAACCATTAAGATTAATGGTATGCAAACTTAGAATTATTCACAAACACACAGGTACACCTCTCTACACCAATACATAATACATTTACTGTATACGCTCACACACTAGCAGTCACTTTAGCATGAACACACACACACACACACACACATGCTGCACACGCTCACACTCAACGGTCACTTTACACAATGGAAAGGTCACTTTAAAAAATTAAAATAAAAAAGAACAGGAGTGGTTCTTGTATAGTAAATAGATGGATATAGCAAGATAGCATAAGGATATATAGTATAACTGTATATTGTATAGTAGTGTACATAAGACCCAGTGCCTCATCCGTAGCCAACACTGTATTGCACTATCGCAGGACCTTAGCATGTCTTACCATGCTTTTTGTAAACTTTATGTACATTATACCTGTTATGTCTTATTCTTATTACTTGTATTATTGCACAAATGTCTTATTCTCATCCTATTCTTATTACTTGTATTATTGCACAATCGCTGCGGGAATGACCCCCCCGCATTTCACTGTATGCTTGTATGCCGTGACAAATAAAACTCTTGACTTGACTTGACTTTATTGTACATAGTGGTGAATCAAAGTGTTTTTCTCACCCCGACTGACAAAACACAGGTTGCACTTTTAATTACTAATGGATTGTGATTCATTGAACCGCAGTGTCGGATCATAATATTAATATAATATTATTCACCTGTGTAGGAGTGATGGATCCCTCCCGCAAGTGCAGGTTGATCTTATCCAGCGGAGCCTGGAGACGCAGGTCTTCTCCCCGACTGCGCACAGAGTCCCCCTGGGAGGGAGGGGTCACACGGAGAGAGAGGCTTCAGACCCCTTCACACTGTACTTCATAGCGATGTGAAATCACCCCTTCACTGTACTTAACCTCTTAACAGTCCTGCTAATTTAGCATAAAAACGCCTGTCGATTGCATACTGAAAGTAACCCGGACACTATTCTGGAACCATTTGTAGCAGATGCACAAGTCATAGAGTTACAGAGGTTTGAACACACTGAAATAAAAAATGTCTTCATTTTCGTCTGAATTATTTTGCAAACAGATGCCTGCAGATCTATCTACTCTATAGTTATTAGCTGAAAACACTGCTGGGGCCATCGCCTGAAGTCTTACCTAGAACATGTCCAAAGTCGATAACAATATCACAAAAGAAATTGTGTTTTACACATCTTTGATCTGTGAGAGGAGTCAGCACTACCTCAGTCCCCTCTCCCCCTCCCCCACTAATCTCTTGTCCCCCACCCCTCCTCACCCCTCCTCACACAACAACAGATTAGTGCAACAACAGATTAGCGTAATTTGCGCTCCGGAGAGACAGGCACACGTTCATTCTCTTGCATACGGTTCACTTTTCAGTCTCAGAAAACCAACTCAAGTAAGATGTCATTCTCTTCATAGTTTCATTGGCTACACAAACAGTCAATCATTTTCAGCGTCAGTGGTGACTGGTCCGGTCATTGAGAGGCGAAACCGGAGGTGGTCACGTTTTCTAAACTGACGCTCGTTGGCTGTTTGGTTTTATAACCTGAGATTGGAAGCACGTAATAGGTCAAACGGTGTGTCAATCAAACGGCGGCCATTTCAGCTTTCAACCGGTGTGTTGGTTGAGAGATAATACAGCATGACGCCGACAGACGGCTGTGAAATGTGTGCGAGGGCGGGCCGTCGGAACGTTAAGTGGTTAATAGAGATGTGAAATCAACCCTTCACACTGTACTTAATAGAGACGTGAAATCAACCCTTCACACTGTACTTAATACGTGAGCGAGTGAGTGAGGTAAAAATTGGCGACACATTTCAGAACACATGCCAGTTGACTAGGGATGTCTTTTCTAGTATGGGGAAAAACAACCACACCACTACCTCCTCAATTGGGAAAAAGATCATTTTTGAGTTAAGGTTGAGACTTGTATTGGCGATGGTTAGGAGTAAGGGACTGAATGTAAGTCCCTGTCCCCAGTTGTGTCCTTAGCTAAATCACTGTGTGTGTGTGTGTGTGTGTGTGTGTGTGTGTGTGTGTGTGTGTGTGTGTGTGTGTGTGTGTGTGTGTGCGCGCGCACGCACGTGTGTGTTTATGTACATCTTACCATGTAGAAGTCATACCACAGACCCTCAGGGAAGTAGCCAACCACGTAGTCTACACCAGGATCCAACACTGGTGTCACCAACAAACTCTTCCCCCATAGGAACTGCCTGTCAATCCCATACGTCTTCACATCCTTGGTGAACCTAAGGTGTGGGACACATGTAGTAGGCAAGGGTTTACAAAAAAATAAATAAAAACTGTATGTGTGTGAACTACTGGCTTTATTTGGAGAAGACCTTGCTGTGCTCATGTTATGTTAATATTAGCAACTGAAGTGTTATTCGTAGGATTTATAGGACATACTGTAAGTGTGACACTCACTCAAACATCAGCGGGCGTGCGACGGTGTGCGCGTGTATGTGTGCGTGATGGAACAGGGTGTAGAGCAGAGGGAACAGGCTGTAGCGCAGGAGCAGAGCCTGCTTCATGGCTGTACGGGCCAGAGGGCTGAAGGCTGCTGGGTCCTGGGGCTGCAAACACAAGAGAGACACCTTTTAGTAAAGACTTAAAAATATATATATATAAGGATCAATTCAGTTAAATCAAACCAGGAAGTGAATTTTCCTCACAATTCAAAATGTTGTAAAACCTTTGGCATACGGTTTTTAAAAATGTATATAATTGGGAATGAATGCTCTATCATTAGCAAATCAAATTTCATTCATGTTCACATATTGAGTTGACTGAATTGAAAGTTAATCGACTCAAATTAGAGGCAGCTTTATGGGAAATGCGCTTACAGTCTTCTCCCGACTCGGACAAGATAGATACCAGCAAACTACCAAGTTGTGGTTGCATGTAAAGTGATACATATCTTGTTCTCTATACCTTCGTGTCTATGGCGTTGCGGTTGCGTGTGAAGTGATACCTTCGTGTCTATGGCGTTGTGGTTGCGTGTGAAGTGATACCTTCATGTCTATAGAGTTGTGGTTGCGTGTGAAGTGATACCTTCATGTCTATAGAGTTGTGGTTGCATGTGAAGCGATACCTTCATGTCTATGGAGTTGTGGTTGCGTGTGAAGGGATACCTTCGTGTCTATGGTGTTGTGGTTGCGTGTGAAGTGATACCTTCGTGTCTATGGAGTTGTGGTTGCGTGTGAAGGGACACCTTCATGTCTATGGCGTTGTGGTTGCGTGTGAAGTGATACCTTCATGTCTATGGCGTTGTGGTTGCGTGTGAAGCGATACCTTCATGTCTATGGTGTTGTGGTTGCGTGTGAAGGGATACCTTCGTGTCTATGGCGTTGTGGTTGCGTGTGAAGTGGTACCTTCATGTCTATGGCGTTGTGGTTGCGTGTGAAGCGATACCTTCATGTCTATGGTGTTGTGGTTGCGTGTGAAGGGATACCTTCATGTCTATGGAGTTGTGGTTGCGTGTGAAGGGGTAGAACGCCCCCAGTTGCGTCCAGCGGACACACAGCTCCTCCTCCGGCTGCTCGCTGAAGCCACAGATGTCTGCTCCCACCAAAGGAATCCCCAAGAGGTTAAAGGTCAATATACCTGGGGAGGAGAGGAAAGAGAGGCGGACAAGGTGAGGAGGTGATTCTAGTGTGGGTTCAGGTTGGCAACCTGACCGAACAAGACAAAACAATTGAAAAAGGACTGGGGAAAAATCATAGGCACATGTAGCATGGAGCAGTGCTCCAGGACTTCTATACCAATCACTGCTAAGCTCTGTGCATCAAGGATAACAGCCATTCAGCACATGGGCTATTGTAAATCTTGCCATCTAGAAAACACGACCAGAACATCAGAACTTGGAACCTAGAAACGGATATTATCCTCAAACGATTAGCAGTGGGTCATGCAACACCAACTTTTAAGTGACCATATTCACGCGGCGGACATTTTGCTCTTGGGATTCCTTTTCACCCTGAAGGGAATCCCAACCCGAGCATGACATAAGAGCAAAATGGCCACCATGTGAAGGAATTAGGGCTGACCCCTATTAGTCGAATAGTCGAATAATCGATCGAAAGGAGCCGTAGTCGACTGCCAACCTCTTAGTCGAATACAAAAAAATATTATATATATATTTTTAATATATATATATTCTTTTATCATTCTTTCCAAAAGAAAAGAGGCCTAGAAGCATGGCTAATGCTAATGGCACACATACCAGAGGCTAACTGCCTAAGAAAACGGGCACAGAGGCACTGAAAGAGGATTTCACCATCTAATGAACACACTAGACTAGACAAATATCAAGATGTATCCATCAGTGGACCAATTGCATGCTTTTCCAGAGGACAAGAAGCCTTCAGTTGACTCCTTCAGACATTAACACTTTCACTGCCACTCACGAGATATCTCGGGTTTCCGATAGTTATGTTGAAAGCCACTCACGAGATTTCTCTGATTTTTGTTTTTTTTAGCGATCTGAAATCATATTGCATCACGCGAGCCTACCCTAGTATACCCGAGCGCCGCCGGCGATCAGATGTGGAAAAAAGCGCCCCCTATCGTCTCCCAGATGACATAAGGGATTTTGGAATGGACTCAATGAAAATGGATGGGGGAAAAAATCCTGTACTCCACATTTTCCAGTCCACTGATGCAGCCGGGGTTACCACAGTTCATTCTGGAGCCTCTGAGACCCGCGGAATCATGTACTGCACTGTACACACGTTCGATCCATACACATTTTTTCTAATGGTGATCAGGAATTGGAATATACCAGTTGGATACCATCTGATGTCAGGTAAGGAATCTATGTTATCAGTGTTAGGATAATCAGACTAATTTTGATGAAGATATAAGCTGTTTTGTGAAATGGGCTCTTTCGGTTTCACTGTAAAAGTCCAAGAGGAAATGAACACGGCGATTATCCGTGCGCGCCTCGAATGTGCTTGCGTGCACGTATAATATTGATCATCTAGCGTTTATTTGAAAACGATTCATAAATAGGCCGACAAATATCAACGTTCTGGAATATTCCAGTAAAAGACGATTATCATAGAATGGTCTAGAATGAACTGTTTTTTTACCTCAAAACGGGTGCTTTTCAAAATGCTCTCAAACGGAAATGAAGCGATAAAAAACCAATCTGCCTTGACAGCACTGACTGGAAAAGGATTCTTTGATAAGCAACGGGCAGATTAGACACATAGCCATAATTTAAAACATAGATTAGGCGATATTAAGCGTAACATTGGCGCCGATGGTGGCATTGAAGCGCTAACTCTGGCGCCACCTCGTGGCACTCAAAGTGTTAAGCACCCCCACAGCCCAAATGGAATGATTAAAAAAATAAAGAAATAAATATATATTTTTTTCATAGTCGACTAATAGTCGACTATCGGCTAATTTCGGCCAATCATAGTCGACTATCCAAATCCTTAGTCGGGGACAGCCCTAGAAAGAATCCCAACCTGAGCATGACATAAGAGCAAAATGGCCACGTGTGAATATGGTCAATGCACGCCCACACATTGTGCTTGTCTTGGTATTTGTTTATACCTTCCAAGGTTTAACAAATACCAAGGTTTATACCTTTATAAGGCTGAGAGGTAGTATTTCTGTACTTGGGTGTATTTGTTTATAAGACTGAGAGGTAGTATTTCTGTACTTGGGTGTATTTGTTTATAAGGCTGAGAGGTAGTATTTCTGTACTTGGGTGTATTTGTTTATAAGGCTGAGAGGTAGTATTTCTGTACTTGGCTGTATTTGTTTATAAGGCTGAGAGGTAGTATTTCTGTACTTGGCTGTATTTGTTTATAAGGCTGAGAGGTAGTATTCCTGTACTTGGTTGTATTTGTTTATAAGGCTGAGAGGTAGTATTTCTGTACTTGGTTGTATTTGTTTATAAGGCTGAGAGGTAGTATTTCTGTACTTGGCTGTATTTGTTTATAAGGCTGAGAGGTAGTATTTCTGTACTTGGCTGTATTTGTTTATAAGGCTGAGAGGTAGTATTTCTGTACTTGGCTGTATTTGTTTATAAGGCTGAGAGGTAGTATTCCTGTACTTGGTTGTATTTGTTTATAAGGCTGAGAGGTAGTATTTCTGTACTTGGCTGTATTTGTTTATAAGGCTGAGAGGTAGTATTTCTGTACTTGGCTGTATTTGTTTATAAGGCTGAGAGGTAGTATTTCTGTACTTGGTTGTATTTGTTTATAAGGCTGAGAGGTAGTATTTCTGTACTTGGCTGTATTTGTTTATAAGGCTGAGAGGTAGTATTTCTGTACTTGGCTGTATTTGTTTATAAGGCTGAGAGGTAGTATTCCTGTACTTGGCTGTATTTGCTTATACGGCTGAGAGGTAGTATTTCTGTACGTGGCTGTATTTCTTGTGTATAGGACAGTAAAGTGGAACGTCAGTTTGAACCATGAGAGGACATGAAAAGGAGGAATTGAGAAGAGACACAGAGTCAGTCTGGTGAAGAGGAAGTGTCAAAACACCACAACAGTCTAATGTCAAAACTGAAATTTGAGTTTTTTTCTTTCAAAGGCATATGATTTAAAAGGAACTCGTTGCTCACTCTTATTGATGGGATTTATTCATAGCAGTAAGTGCTGCCATGGCCACGACATGTTCCCAGTTAAAGTGGTTGCCATTCAAGTGATGAAGTTAGACTGAGTGATGAAGTTAGACTGAGTGGCACTAGCGGACTGGCCATAGGGAGCACCGGGAGTTTTCAGACTGGCATGGCCTGGCAGACTGGCATGGCTGCCCTGGCAAATGCTTTTTTACATTTTTTAATTTGTATTTGTTTGTGCCCGCAGTCAGGCCACTGAACTCCGAAGCAGGCCAGGTCAGTGTACGTGTTTCTATTTGCGCGGAGATGTGCTCTCTATATAAGTTCCGGCAAGCAGGCAAGAATGAGTTAACTTGTCATTCACAACCCAGCGCGAGGCAGTGCGCGGGCCTCGCCAATCTCAAATAAGCCTATTGATTTAAATCATGATGAGATCGACTGGCGAAACCCGGGAGATATGAGCGTTTTGGATCGCTCTCGAATGGGTGAAGACGAACGTCGGACTGAAATTGAAAGAATGAGACGAAAGCGGGGCGCAATCAGGTGTTACTACGAGAGTTTTGAATCGGATGGACATTGAAATTGACATGGAAACTCCCGAATGTTGATCACTTGAGCACTTTATTGGATGTACTGGGAGTTAAAGAAGACAGTTTGTTGGAACCTGACCGTGAAATAGAACAGCTATAACTCTGACGGATGATTTGGATGCTGATATTGAAGCCGCGGAGATGTATAAGGAACGCGTCATTATGTTGAACTGACGGCAGCAGCGCAGAGGGTGAGTGATACTAGTAATGAATCGACTAGATCACAGAGAGCGCCAGTGAAGTAGAGAAATGTAATGTAACGTGTACCGGTAAACTTCTATATAAAGGACACTTTCGTATTATGACCCGACGTTTGGACAATCCATTATTTGGAAAGTAGTTATTCTACACTTTGGTGTAGTGTATAAAACTTGTATGGTCCGTGTTTTTATTTTTTTTTATCTACTTTTTCTCCCATTTTTCAATTTTTCTCCCATCCCAATTTCGTATCGTCCAATTCAACCCTCCCCTGTCTCGAACGCTGTTTCTTGCCTCCCACAAGCCGGCTGCAATGTGGACAAAGCCATACATAGCACGAGTCCCCTCCGATACTCGAGGTAACAGCCGTCGCATCTTTTCACCTGCGCGGCTCGATCTTTCAGCGTCAGGGGTCTGGGCTTCGCTTCCTGATTCTACTGCGCAGGCGCACCAACAGACCTGTAGGCGTCGCGGTCCACAACGCCCGATCCCCACCCCTCAGTTTTCCCTCCCCCTAATACTGCCAATTGTATTAGTACGGACGACCAGCCAAACTGAAAACAATGTGGAGAGCTGGGCTCGAACCCAGCATCTCCAGCATTGGTGGTGAGTGCCTTGCCCACTGCACCACCTAGCCGCCCTTATGGTCCGTGTTTTGTGAGTGACAGCGTCGCTGTCCATGGTGCTGAAGGTCGCATTTATACTAGTGTATACAGCCTCTACAGTGGGCTGGGCCTGGCCTACCTGAGTCAAATTCCCGGTAGGAATTATGGTCCCAGTCCGCCACTGCTGAGTGATGAAGTTACACTATCGCGGTCCAGCCATAGACCAGGTTTTGACTAATGGACACGTTCCAACAAGCAATGCACTCAACCACTGCACTATAACCTCAGTGCTGAGGAGGTGGATTGGTTACGAAATACTGGGATGTTTCTGATCATCTCCAGTCAATGTGATGAACGGAATGTGATGATTATGCAATTGGGTCTGACGTCGGGTCACTGATTTCAGCATAGAATTCTGTTTTGTTCCTCTAATATGCATGTATAAGTTAACTGGTGGATTCAAATAAAGTGTGTGTGTGTGTGAGAGTTATTTAAATTTGATTTGATTTTATATGATCTAATGCATCTAGTGCTCTAATGCATCTAGTGCTCCTACACACCGTTGACCTGAAAGTGGTATTTTTCTTTGTATAAATGTGGTTAAAAGTGTTAAATAGCTCTACCTTCCCACAGCCATCACTGCTATAGAGTGTTTGGTCAGTAACACAGGTCTCTCAGTCCCTCTGCTCTACAGTAAACAGAGAATACATTTTCTGGTATCCCATTCCCACTTTATCCAATCTACATATTTAGTACTTATTTTAAGAAATCTTGCCAAGCCAAAAGTTCTTACTGTACTCAGGCTGTCAGAATGTATAGCTATTATTTCAACATGTAGACCACTTATTCTAACAATAAAATACCACTTGAGTGAGTGAGTGAGTGAGTGAGTGAGTGAGTGAGTGAGTGAGTGAGTGAGTGAGTGAGTGAGTGAGTGGGCGAGTGAGTGAGTGGGCGAGTGAGTGAGCGGGCGAGTGAGTGGGCGAGTGAGTGGGCGAGTGAGTGAGCGAGTGAGTGAGTGAGTGAGTGAGTGGGCGAGTGAGTGAGTGAGTGAGTGAGTGAGTGAGTGAGTGAGTGAGTGAGTGAGTGAGTGAGTGAGTGAGCGGGCGAGTGAAGTGGGCGAGTGAGTGAGCGGGCGAGTGAGTGAGTGAGTGAGTGAGTGAGTGAGTGAGTGAGTGAGTGGGCGGGCAGGGGAGTGAGTGAGTGAGTGAGTGAGTGAGTGAGTGAGTGAGTGAGTGAGTGAGTGAGTGAGTGAGTGAGTTCTAACCTGCTATAGAGGTATACATATCCTTCCACAGGCTCCTGTTGTCTCCCAGCCAGTGGCCAGAGTACAGACCCTGGCTGGGGAACGTAGAGCGAGAGATGACAAACGGCCTCTTCCCCAGAATACGCTTCAGAGCACTGGAGAGAAAGAGAGAATACGCTTTAGAGCACTGGAGAGAGAGAGAGGGAGAGAGAGAGAGAGAGAGAGAGAGAGAGAGAGAGAAAATACGCTTCAGAGCACTGGAGAGAGAGAGAGAGAGAGAGAGAGAGAGAGAGAGAGAGAGAGAGAGAGAGAGAGAGAGAGAGAGAGAGAAAATACGCTTCAGAGCACTGGAGAGAGAGAGAGAGAAAATACGCTTCAGAGCACTGGAGAGAGCGAGAGAGAGAATACACTTCAGAGCACTGGAGAGAGAGAGAGAGAGAATACACTTCAGAGCACTGGAGAGAGAGAGAGAGAGAGAGAGAGAGAGAGAGAGAGAGAGAGAGAGAGAGAGAGAGAGAGAGAGAGAGGAGAGAGAGAGAGAGAGAGAGAGAGAGAGAGAGAGAGAGAGAGAGAGAGAGATGAAATGAGAGACAGAGAGAGGAAATAAGAGAGAGAGACAGATGAAATAAGAAAGAGAGATACAGGGGAAATAAGAGCGAGAGAGACAGAGGAAATAAGAGAGACAGGAAATGAGAGACAGAGGAAATAAGAGAGAGAGGAAATAAGAGACAGAGGAAATGAGAGAGAGAGAGACATAGGAAATAAGAGAGAGAGAGAGAGAACGAGAGAGAGAAAGAGAAAGACTAATAAGTCTGTTTAAGTAACATGTTTACATTATTTCCAGTATATACAGTGGGAAATTATGTGTGTAATATATTTAGGGGTGAGAAAGAGAGAGAATGAGAAAAACCAAAAGAGAGAGAATGAGAGAAAAAACAAAAGGGGAAAAAACAAGAGAATGAGAGAAAAACTGAAAGAGAGAGAGAATGAGAGAGAAAAAAAAACAAGAGAATGAGAGAGAGATAGAAACACCAAAAGAGCGAGAGAGCGAGAGAGAGACACTGACTGACTGACCATGCGGTTGCCTTGGCCTCCATCAGTCCGTACAGACTGTGCATATTATAGTGTGTGGAGGTCTTCTGAATTGCCGACGCACACACAGTTTTGCCTCTCAGCAAACCCCCCAGAATACCTGCAAGGGAGACATGACATTACATTTAGTGTGTGTGTGCGTGTGTGTGCGTGTGTGTGTGTGCGTGTGTTTCCTATAAATAGACTGTGTAGTGTTCCCTATAAATAGACTGATTTGTGACGTCTCCATTATTGTGCGACAGCCCTCCACAAGTAAGATTTACTAAACTGACGTCACTGGGTCAACGTAGCACCAAGTCAGGGTTCACTGCTGACGTCACGGGGAAGTGGTTCACCAGGACAGTGAGGGCTCTCAGGGTTTTCTAACGTTTGCTTCCACTTCCCATGTTTGTGTTGCATGAAAATTTTTCCTCTTATCTAACCCTCCAGCCTGCCAGAACAAATAACCTGACAGCCTGTGGAAAGCATTGTCTGTCTGTGTGAGTGTGCATGTACAGTGTGTGTGTGTGTGTGTGTATACAGTATGTGTGTGAGTGTGTGTGTGTGAGAGAGATAGTACAGTATAAGAGTACAATGTGTGTACGTGTGTGAATACAGTATGTGTGAGTACAGTATGTGTGTGTGAGAGAGAGAGAGTACAGTAGGTGTGTGTGTGTGTGTGTGTGTGTGTGTGTACAGTATGTGTGTGTTAGTAGTACAGTATGTGTGTATCTGTGTGTGTGTGTGTTTCACCTGGTGTGTATGGAGGATTCTCCAGACTGTTTGACGGACAGCCATCGGTTGAGCCGTCCAGGAAGTTAGACGGCTCATTCATGTCCTAAAACGAGAGGTCAAAAGGTCAAAGGAAACCCTGAACATCTGATCAGAGATCACAGCATGTTGACGACCAGAACAATCAAATGCAGGATTTCACATGGACTATGAATCGAGATTGCGATTTTATTTTTATTTTTTTAATTAATTGCCCAGCCCTCCCTCTGGCCGTAGGTATAGACTGCCCACTCTAAACCCTTCCCTCTGGCCGTAGGTATAGACTGCCCACTCTACCCCTTCTCACTGGCCGTAGGTATAGACTGCCCACTCTACCCCTTCCCTCTGGCCGTAGGTATAGACTGCCCACTCTACCCCTTCCCTCTGGCCGTAGGTATAGACTGCCCACGTGCAGAAAGTCTGGTTTCAGCAAGAGCTTTGTTCCCACAGCCATACAAGCCTTAAACAGGTAACCTCTTAAGTTACGTGAACTCCGGTCTGTGGTGTATAGAGTGTCAACCCACGTCTTTGTCTCCGCTGGGTGACCCCTGTAATTAACTGCTCCTGCAAATCCTGTATTGTGTGTATAATTATGTATGTCTTATGTACACGCCTACTGTGGAAATTATTAATTTCCTCCCTATACCATTATAGTAATATCACTACAGCATATGGTTGTGTATATGGAGTATATAGTATACTAATGTACTATACTATTGTATACAATACTTGTATAATAATTTACTTAAAGTGTGTATAGTGTGTATAGTGTCTCTCGAACAGACAAACAATTTACAGTGTGTATTTTCATGTTTTCATTATTGCTTGACCTCAGGGTGACTGGTCATTAAGATTAGATTAGATTCAAATGTATTGTCATCATACAACACAAGTACAGTACAATCAAAAAAAGGTTTGGCATCCAACCGGAGTGCAAATGTAGCAGTAAAGTGCAATAGCAATACACAACGTACAGGTGATTAAGCTGGGTATAAGATATGTATAAATGTATACTACTGAGTGCTAATCAGATGTATGTACAGAGTTGTAATATTAATATGTACAGTGATACAGGTATGAAGACAGTAGGGTCGTAGTCATACTGGCCAGCAGTGTAACTAGTAAGAGTAGGTAAGGGATAAGCACAGCTATAGATATGTAAAAAGGATTATATGCAGGTATGTACAGACACAAAGATGTGGATTTATATATATATATATATATATATATATATATATATATATATATATATATATATATGGTAAGAATAAATATATGTATACAGTATATACAGCATTAATGTACATGAGTTTGATCTCCTCTTCTCAGCGTCTCACACACACACACTTACAATCCACACTCCGTCAAAAGGCACTTTGTCGTGGAACCTCTTCAGGTTGTCGTACCACCACTCGTGAGTCACATGGTCAGAGAAGTCCGGATATGCCGTCAGTCCAGGCCACACCTGGAGACAGGGAGGGAGAGACAGAGGAGAGAGTGAGAGAGAGAGAGAACTGGTAAGATACCAAACCATCTGGGTTGAACTGGCGTTACAGGCCTTTGACCTGAACCCGAGATACCCTTGAGCAAGGCACTCAACCCCGGAGCTGCTGGGTGGCTAACGTTGGAGGACCACTGGACAGCTGGACAGCTGAGCATGTGTTTGATAGGGTATTGGTGGAATAAACCCAAGTGAGCTCCGACAACCTACTCTGGTTAAACGTTTTTCTTTTCTCACAGATGTGTGTGTGTGTGTGTGTGTGTGTGTGAGAGTCTCACCTTCCCAATGAGTGTGCTTCCATCAGAGTGGTTGATGAAGACTCCTTTCTTCAGCCCTTCATCGTACGGCCAGTAGGACCCCTCAGGCTGCTCGCTGCTGATGCCGGGGTCCTGCAGACAGAGAGACGGGACAGGAGGGGAACCGTAAATTAACACATCCAAAGTCAAAACACACAAATGACAATGTACACACACACACACACACACACACACACACACACACACACACACACACACACACACACACACACACACACACACACACACACACACACACACACACACACACACACACACACACACACACACACACACACACACACACACACACACACACACACACACACACACACACACACACACACACACACACACACACACACACACACATCACTTGAGGAATGAAGAAGAGCTGGCTTGTTGACAGATTAATTACGGAGGATTTTAGAAGTTGCTCAACGGGTTTTTAATGAGCCTGAGAGTCAGAAGCTTAACCAGTGATAAACTAGGCGTTAGGTAGTTTGCTGCTGGTCGAGGCGGAAATGGGCGCGTCACACGATTGGGCACACATGTCACATGACCAGAAACATCAGTGGCCAATCAGATCGCACCAGAAACGTCAGTGGCCAATCAGATCGCAGAACTGGGTTGGTAAAAAACTAGACGCGGCCAGACTACTGTACGCACCAGGATCATGACGTAGCGCTGGTCGTGGCGGTGTAGGTCCTTGACCATGTCAGGCAGAGTGGAGAAGCTTTTGGAGTCAAAGGTGAAGTCCAGGAAACGATCCATGTAGTCGATGTCGTTCCACTGAACGTCCTGCAACACAAACACACAGACGGTTGAAACCACATGCATGTCTCGGAGCTGAGAGGCATCATAACGTCAGTACTAGGGATGCTCGATATTGGCTTTTTTACCGATACCGATATTGTCCAACTCTTAATTTCCGATACCGATATCAACCGATACCGATATATGCAGGGTTTCCCCCCCCAAAAAATGGAATGATTTTAGGTAATTAACATTACATTATGCATACTTTTGACAATAAATAAAATCAGAATTTGTTCTTACTTGCTTGCCTGGGTAAATAAAGGTTATAGAAATGTAAAAAAGATTTTTATTTGAAAACCGATACAGATATTTTCCGATATCACATTTTAATGCTGATATCGGCCGATAATATCGGTAGGCCGATAATATCGGACATCCCTAGTCAGCACACCACATACACACACCAGTGTTTCCCACACATAGGCGACCCACCACAAAAAACAAGAAGGCCCATGGCACCACCAATAGATTTCCCAAACGGATACAATAACACATTAATAATGTCTCGTCTCGTACTTTCCCCACTGCTCAGACTGTGTATATTATTCATTCCAGCTCACCACCACCACCACCACAAATAACTAAGGCTGTCAATCTATTAAAATATTCCATTTTATAAAAGCCCAACAAAAACATAACAGATGGGCAATTGGGCATACCAATTTACTAACTGTAACATTACATCATTACATAGTAATGATTACTAACACAGTAGTGTGTTGAACTTTACACTTGAACATTTATTTTTGTTTAAGCAGCCATTTAACACAAAAGGATGACCCTCATGCATTGCAATAGAATTAAAAACAAAATTACTTACAAGAAAATAATCATTTAAAACAATTAATAAAGTGTGCATGAAATAATAGGGGAAAGAAAACGCTTTTATTTATTTTTTTATATAATCAAAATAATATTATAATAAAAAGAATTAAACAGCCTGTTAATCTTGCGTCAAAATAAATAGTGCCGCTAAAATAATTTTGCGTTAACTTGTTAATAACACGATAACTTTGAGCCTTACAAGTGACCTATGAGCCTGTGGGCAACACTGCACAGATACAGTTGGCTGATGAGTGCAGACACACTCATCCGTCCGGTCGCCTTTACCTGAGGTACGCCACTATCCCTCAGACTCTTGACCTCGTCCCCTTTACCTGAGGTACGCCACTATCCCTCAGACTCTTGACCTCGTCCCCTTTACCTGAGGTACGCCACTATCCCTCAGACTCTTGACCCCGTCCCCTTTACCTGAGGTACGCCACTGTTCCTCAGACTCTTGACCCCGTCCCCTTTACCTGAGGTACACCACTACTCCTCAGACTCTTGACCCCGTCCCCTTTACCTGAGGTACACCACTACTCCTCAGACTCTTGACCACGTCCCCTTTACCTGAGGTACGCCACTATTCCTCAGACTCTTGACCTCGTCCCCTTTACCTGAGGTACGCCACTACTCCTCAGACTCTTGACCTCGTCCCCTTTACCTGAGGTACGCCACTGTTCCTCAGACTCTTGACCCCGTCCCCTTTACCTGAGGTACACCACTACTCCTCAGACTCTTGACCCCGTCCCCTTTACCTGAGGTACGCCACTGTTCCTCAGACTCTTGACCCCGTCCCCTTTACCTGAGGTACGCCACTGTTCCTCAGACTCTTGACCCCGTCCCCTTTACCTGAGGTACGCCACTATCCCTCAGACTCTTGACCTCGTCCCCTTTACCTGAGGTACGCCACTATCCCTCAGACTCTTGACCTCGTCCCCTTTACCTGAGGTACGCCACTATCCCTCAGACTCTTGACCCCGTCCCCTTTACCTGAGGTACGCCACTGTTCCTCAGACTCTTGACCCCGTCCCCTTTACCTGAGGTACACCACTACTCCTCAGACTCTTGACCCCGTCCCCTTTACCTGAGGTACACCACTACTCCTCAGACTCTTGACCACGTCCCCTTTACCTGAGGTACGCCACTATTCCTCAGACTCTTGACCTCGTCCCCTTTACCTGAGGTACGCCACTACTCCTCAGACTCTTGACCTCGTCCCCTTTACCTGAGGTACGCCACTGTTCCTCAGACTCTTGACCCCGTCCCCTTTACCTGAGGTACACCACTACTCCTCAGACTCTTGACCCCGTCCCCTTTACCTGAGGTACGCCACTGTTCCTCAGACTCTTGACCCCGTCCCCTTTACCTGAGGTACGCCACTATTCCTCAGACTCTTGACCCCGTCCCCTTTACCTGAGGTACACCACTACTCCTCAGACTCTTGACCCCGTCCCCTTTACCTGAGGTACGCCACTATTCCTCAGACTCTTGACCCCGTCCCCTTTACCTGAGGTACGCCACTGTTCCTCAGACTCTTGACCCCGTCCCCTTTACCTGAGGTACGCCACTATTCCTCAGACTCTTGACCCCGTCCCCTTTACCTGAGGTACGCCACTGTTCCTCAGACTCTTGACCCCGTCCCCTTTACCTGAGGTACGCCACTGTTCCTCAGACTCTTGACCCCGTCCCCTTTACCTGAGGTACGCCACTGTTCCTCAGACTCTTGACCCCGTCCCCTTTACCTGAGGTACGCCACTATTCCTCAGACTCTTGACCCCGTCCCCTTTACCTGAGGTACGCCACTGTTCCTCAGACTCTTGACCACGTCCCAGGTGGCGTTGCTGGAGTCGTAACCCCAGCGACAGAGGTGGTAGCCTAGAGCCCAGTAGACAGGCATGGCAGGGTAGCCTGAGAGATGACAGGACAAGGTTAGATGAATGAATGAATGAATTAATGAAAACTTTATTTAACAGATTGCAGAATGGGTACAATACAGTACGGCTCAATACACACAATTGTTAAGGGGATGCAGACCAGAGAAAGACGTTTGTCTTGTTTACATCATGGGTCCCCCATTTTCAATTCATAGTGACATTTATGACATACACAACATACATGACATAGGGACATACATGGCATACAGTTATATAGTACTGTTATATTTGTGACATATACGATATGCAAATATACAGTACTGTTACCCAGAGATCCTAACAGAAAATATATACATATGATGGGGAGGAGACTGTACATTAGGAGGGGGGGGGGGGGGTTGACCATTTGGACATTGGAGATTAGATTACATTTAAATGTATTGTCATCATACAGCACAAGTACGGTACAATGAAAAGATGTTTGGCATCTAACCAGAGTGCAAATGTAACAGTAAAGTGCAATAGTAATATATAATGTACAGGTGATTCAACTGGAGTATATATATATAAAGTAGTACTACTAAGTAATAATGCTAATCAGATGTAAGTACAGCATTATAACTAGTAAGAGTAGGTAAGATATACAGATATATGTAAAAAGGATTATATGCAGGTATATTCAGACAGATGTGAAAAACATATACAGTAAATATAAATATACATAGAATGTTTTATATGGTCTTATATTGCTTAGTGTAGTTAAAGTCTACGGATATGACAAAGGGGTTAGAAACAAAATACTTCTCTTTTATATAATATGATACAAAAGTATACATTCCGTCCTCGCGCACTACGATCTCATACGTGTCATTCACAGGCACTTCCCGACATACTGACCTATGACATCCAGGTACTGTCCAATCACTGAAGCAGGATCAGGACCCAGGAAGACGTAGAAGTCGAGGATCCCACCAATCGTGCGCCAGGTGATGGCGGGGGCGGGCTGCAGGGCCACGTCTGATGAGATAGTATTGAAAGACATTCACAGATGTTTACAGACAAGTCATGTATAACATCACACTGCTGCGAGAACAGTGAATGGTGGTGTTGTATAAAGGACTTGTGGGACATGTAGTCCACTGGGAGCTTCATAAAACTACAGAATGTTGTAAACTGTACTTTTTTATTTTTATTTGTGGTAGAGGCAATATAGCATATAATTTCAATCTATCTACACAGGGGCATTTCTGTGTGGAGTTTGTATGTTCTCCCCGTGCTCGCAAGGGTTTCCCCTCCAGAAAAAGAGATAAACCCAATGCAAAAACATGCAGATAACTAACACTATCGCCTCCCTGACGAAGACAGACAGGAGCACTTGGGTTGGTCCCTGCTGCCACCGGCCGCCGTTGGGAGGGGGGGGGGGGGGGAGGACGACGGGATGGGTCAAGCACAGAGAGGACATTTCATTGGCGATCCCGTTCCTATGTGTGTCGGCCATCTTGCATGTGTTACACGTGTCTTGCATCGCTACACGGCCACGTGAGCGGATCGGCGCGGGCGAGAAATCCGCTCTTCGCTCTTTAAAGCTTGGTCCGCTCCGCTAATCGCTCATGTTGACCCCGCCCCCAAGTCGCTCTCCGCTCGCCTTGAATCGAGCGCTCCCCGCTCCACATCGCTCGGCAGATTTTTTTTTTTTTTTTTGGAGCATGGTGTAAATTTGCTCAAACTACAACACTCTACACCCCCTGGGCCCCTTAACAATTGTTTGTATTGAGCCGCATTGTAATTGTACCCATTCTGCAATGTTAAATAACGTTGTTTATCCATTCACTAGCTCTATTAAGCGATGATAGCTAGCCTAGCCACAATGCTATGGTCGCTGCCATGGCGTCAAAACTTTTTCTAACAGGAGTGAGTGACAAAGCCTGAACAGGATATCACAGGTTCACCCTTCTCATTGGTTGAAAATGGCCTTCATGTTTGTACATCGCCATCTGTTGCTTTGGCATTGTACTACATGTATATTACATCAGTGTTAAACCACTGTGAGTGGCCTGGAGTGGATTGGAACGGAGGAGAACTCTCGCTCTGGACGTCGCGCCGACCCATTTTAAAACCCACTCCTCGCTCACGTCAAAACCGCCCGCTCCGCTCCCCGCGCCGCTCACATGCACTCACGACAATGTAGCGATGTGTGCTACAGATAAAGACGTCCTCTTCTTCCTGTGTGTAAACGTGTCGGTTCAGAGCGAGCGGCAGACTGACCCATAGCGTTGCTGTTGAGCAGGAAGAAGCCGTGAGCGTCCCCCCCCTCCTCCATGGCCAGATAGAAGGGATGGACGCCATACAGGTTGGTCAGCTCCTGCAGGACAAAGACAGGTAGACACGACCGTTAGTAGGGATCCTTAAACGTGAGGGGGGGCGGGGGCGTTCACAGATCCTTGTGTTCTCAACGAGGGCAAAGCTGTAGGGATGCTGCGAAGCTGTTTTCAGTCGTTTATTGAACATTTGCGGTGGAGAAACCAGACCAAACTAATTGTTATTCAATATACACATTTATTTAAGTGTTAAAAACATGTGTGGATCTTTAACTCTTTCTCCCGCTGTGCTCCCATTTAGTAATTTCTCCCCTTAATCTCCTGTTTTTCCCCACAAAAAGGTTTTTAATTGAGTGGTTTATCATAGTGGCATGAACTAAGTCAGGCTTTCTATGGGGGATATTATGTTGCCAAGTTGGAAGCCTCAGAAGATCTCCCTCTTTTTCACCGTCTAATGTTGGCAGGTATGATTTAGGGGCCCGACCCATAGTTTAAGAAACCCTCCAATTAGCATCAACTTCTTCTAGTCCATCAAAGACACACTGCACTCCGTACCGAGACATGACAACACATAGCAAGAGAACACCTGAAGTCGTTTTTTTAATACCTACATTATATTGCTACTGATAAAGAAGACACTATTATCTATGGATCACAACAATAGTAACAGCAATAACAGTAATACTATTGTACTGGTCAACTAGAGGAGTGTTAACATTACCATAGGAGGCACGTCTCTGGCCCACACGGTGAGTGTGTGTGTTAACATTGAATGAATGGATGAATGAATGAATGAATGAATGAATGAATGAATGAATGAATGAATTTATTCACACACACACACGATATATTACATATACATATCTTCATGTGAAAACATCATCGTCGAGATTGTGTGCGTGTGCCAGGTCTCCCAAGAAGCTATTTTTTTTGTATTTTATTTTTTTTATTATTTTTTAAACAAACATATAAACAAACATGACAACACACGATAAGATATACAAGCATTAATTGTCAGGGCACATCCAATGAGATCACATTTTAGTTAGTTGTCTTATATAAGATATACCCCTAATACCTGTTATCTAAAAAACCTACACACATATGCAAGAAGCTATTTAAAGCTTTTGGAGGGAGCCTGATACATAAATATAAACAAAATATAAACAAACTAAAACATACAACGTGGGTAGGCTTGCACACCTACCTACTAACTGACATACAACATAGATACATAAATACAGACAATTAATATACCTAAGTATGGATTCTATTTAGAGATATGATTTGAGCAGTTCCTCTTTCAGTGATTTCTTTTAAGGTTGTGATGGATTTTGACAGTTTCAGACTCTCAGATCTGTGGGCCCCTGCATGCTATGCTTAGGCTGGCAATTTTTTATTTTTTTTTAATGATCTCCCCCCCCCCCCCCTCCTTTTTCCTGGCAGCGCGGACTCTCACTGGGAGAGTGTAACGTGTGGAAGGTCACACTACCGCCCTCCAGATCCTTCCCTCGCTGTGCAGGCGCCCCGACCGAACTGTAGGAGTCGCTGTTTTACAACGACCAGGACCCACCCTCGCCGGGTTTCCCACCCGCTGACACTGCCAGTATGTGTCAGTATGGACGACCGACCAAGCCGGAGGCACCGCGGCAGCTGGATTCGATCCCTGTCTCTTCTTTTTTTGTATTATCTTTTTCCCCCTCCTTTTTCCATTTTTCTCCCATCCCAATGTTAGTCGTTATGCCAATTCCCAATCCCCTTCCTGGTTGTTGCGCACTTACACCCCCCTCCCCTACCGGGTAGCTTAGTCCTCTGCGCTACCCGGCCGCCCTTTAGGCTGGCACATTTGAGTGTTCTCCTCTTGCCAAAGATAAGATGCCTATTTTTTGTGTTGTGGATGTGCAGAGTGGACGGCAGACTGGGACAAGCTCACCATAGGAGGCACGTCTCTGGCCCACATGGTGAGCGTGGTCCACTGCAGGTCGTGCAGGAAGGAGGACCGATGCTCCCCCAGGCCGTACACATAGCGGCTGGGCAGAGAGCTGGACAGCTGGAGGAACTGGTCGGCATAGAAGAGGGGAGCCACTGTGGTGTTCAGGCTATGGAGGGATGAGAGAGGGGGGAGGGATGAGAGAGGGGAGAGGGATGAGAGAGGGGGGAGGGATGAGAGAGGGGATAGGGATGAGAGAGGGGAGAGGGATGAGGGAGAGATGAGAGAGATAAGGGAGGGATGAGAGGGATGAGGGAGAGATGAGAGATAAGGGAGGGATGAGAGAGATGAGGGGATGAAGAAAGGATGAGATATGAGGGAGATGAGAGGGGTGAGGGAGGAGTCAAAAACACAGAATATCAAACATAGCCACATGTGGGAAAGTGTTATGTTGATTTTCACATTTCCTTTTTAGCAATAGTGTTAATTGTTTCTTTATTTGTCTATTAATTTCGGCTGTGTTGGTCACTACAGTTCAATGAATTGAGGAAACCATGTCAAAAACCTACAAGGGCCAACATCATATGTATTATGACGAGAACTAAGAAGAATCCTTTTTTTAAGGAAATTATATAAATTCCACTATAAAACTGCCAGTCAAACCGCTGGGCTCGTCGGTTCGAGCCCAGCGCTCCACATTTGCTTTCAGTTTAGCTGGTCGTCCGTACTAATACACATTGGCCGTATTAGGGGGTGGGAAACTGATGGGTGGGGATCTGGCGTTGTGGACAGCGACTCCTACAGGTTGGTTGGTGCGCCTGCGCAGTAGAATCAGGAAGTGTCGGGGGCAGCGTGAGCCTCCCACGCGTTACTCCTCGCCACTGAGAGATCGAGCTGCGCAGGTGAAAAGATGCGACTGCTGTTACCTCAAGTACCGGAGGGGACTTGTGCTATGTATGACTTAGTCCACATTGCAGCCGGCTTGTGGGAGGCAAGAAACAGCGTTCGTGACAGGGGAGGGTTGAATTGGATGATACGACATTGGGATGGGAGAAAATATAGAAAAATGGGAGAAAAAGTGGATAAAAAAAAAAACTGCCAGTCAAATGTACATTTAAAAAATTACAATATATATATATATTTTTATATGAGGTGAACTGAAAATGCATGGCTGGTTCTTAACTTTTTTTCATGATTTAGAATATATTTGCCTACAATCCAATAAATGGGTGTTGCAAATGTTGCACAATGCCTAATGAGTTTCCTATTGGTATTACCCATAATGTGTTAATTGTAAGCATTTACTGCTTTGATGTGGTAATATGTAAATTGTATCATTAATATTAGAATTGAATTAGCCTAATTTCAGCATATTCAAAATTCTAAGTGGTATTCTTTGGGACAATTGACATCCCTGTTGTGGCTCATAGACACAGATATTTCAGCGAGTTTGGGTTACTGAGAAGCACTCTATAAAATGTATGAATTATTATTATTATTATTATTATTTAATATAATTTAATATAGAAAATGTCGACAGTCAAACGTACAGCACTGTTCCTGTAGAGGTCCTCTTCACTATGATACCAAACGGCTCTTTGGACAGCTCTACAGTGTAGGCGGGACTTTCTGCCTTCTCAGTGGCGTTGGGAACAGTGATTGGCACCTCGAACCGCGAGTCAGCAGGGTCGGTAATCTAACGATGAAAAGGATATTATGAGAAGACATGGTTAACACTGGCGTTAATACTGGAGAGGGGATCATGTCCAGAGAGATGAGAACACACAGTACTCTGTAATAACAACAACCACCGGTACTGGAGCCATTGCTCACTTCCAGCCCAATAGGCCTAATATTGAACATAGATTCAGTTTTTGCAGGTAAAAACATATATGTCAGATATATGATGCAGTATGTCACACAAAAGCATTCTGGGAATATACTGGCTTCTTTTCTGAGCCAAATGGAATAGACTGGCTTCTTGTCTGATCCAAATGGAATAGACTGGCTTCTTGTCTGAGCCAAATGGAATAGACTGGCTTCTTGTCTGAGCCAAATGGAATAGACTGGCTTCTTGTCTGATCCAAATGGAATAGACTGGCTTCTTGTCTGAGCCAAATGGAATAGACTGGCTTCTTGTCTGAGCCAAATGGAATAGACTGGCTTCTTGTCTGATCCAAATGGAATAGACTGACTTCTTGTCTGAGCCAAATGGAATAGACTGACTTCTTGTCTGATCCAAATGGAATAGACTGACTTCTTGTCTGAGCCAAATGGAATAGACTGACTTCTTGTCTGATCCAAATGGAATAGACTGACTTCTTGTCTGAGCCAAATGGAATAGACTGACTTCTTGTCTGATCCAAATGGAATAGACTGACTTCTTGTCTGATCCAAATGGAATAGACTGACTTCTTGTCTGAGCCAAATGGAATAGACTGACTTCTTGTCTGAGCCAAATGGAATAGACTGGCTTCTTGTCTGAGCCAAATGGAATAGACTGGCTTCTTCTAGCTAAACCCTATAAAGAAATGACAACACACCCGTTTGCCTATAACACATAACATCTTGCCTATAACATAACATAACATGTCTCCATACAAATGTCTAGATATTTTAATCTGCAGGGAATGGATACACAGATACGTGGCTGAAAAACTCATACTTAGCACCCCCCAAAAAACAGGCCACAGGTAATAACAAAGGAGTACCCGTACAACACTAAGAGTCTGCCCACAGGAGCCCTCTACCCACCCTGACACGTAGCCGCGTGTCCGTCTCATGCCGTACGTCCACCTCCAGAGACACGATGTCCCCGGGGTAGTAGGTCTTCACCTCCCTCACCAGGCTGCCTCTCTGCCCCAGGGCTGTGTCGTTCAGCGACACCAGGGAGTAGGAGGGGAACCCCGAGGGGTAGAAACACCAAGGCACTCCGTTCCTCCCTGGAGTGGGGGAGGAGGAGGAGGAGGAGGAGGAGGAGGAGGAGGAGGAGGAGGAGGAGACAGGGATGAAGCAGCAGTTCCTCGCCTCACACATCTCTCTGGTCACCACCGCCCCGCTCTCGGGGTAACAGTCAAACCGCCAGGCCTCGGGGGTGGAGCCACACGTCGGTGGGGCGGGAGCGGAGGCTGGGGGCGGAGGCCTGTGTTGCTCCTGGCTGGAGGGAGCCTTGAGCCAGAACATGGTGGCCAGGAGCCAGCCGCAGCAGAGGAGCAGGAGCAGGCAGCCCGTGGACAGGAGGGCCGTGGTGACGGAGCAGGTGGGCCTCCGGGGCAGCAGGGGGCGCTCACACTCCTCTGGGTCCTTCACCTGGGGATACCGTTACAATTATTAAGCACTAACTCACATCAGGCTGTGGTATTTTTTGTATGCATTATCTTTCTTTAACAATAATACAAGAGCACATGTCTTGTATTTATTATTTGTATGTCTTTTAATCTACATTCATTCTGATTTAATTACTGGACTGTCATTATTGTTATTTCTGTTATTGTCCTGTGATTTATCATTGATTATTACTGTTACTGTATTGTTTGTCTAGTTTCATGTTAAAAAAGGGAAAATAAAAAAACATTTGTTAAAAAAAAAAAAACGTTATGTGGAAATAATATCACCACTAAGGTGCGCTGTTTGCCCCAATGCGAAGCAAAGACTGATATTGTGTGACCCAAAGGATGTTTATTTGAATCTTATACCAATAATGTACTTCATTCTATAAAAGTGTTATCGGTTATGAGGCAGAAAATGTACCTCATCCTCGCTATTCCTTCCTATATAGAGAAATGCACCAGCAGGAAGGAGAAGTGCGTCAAGTCCACAATTTGCTGACCAAAGTACAAGTAGCTTGTCTTGAGTACTACTCACATCCTGTGTGGGGAAAACACTTTACAGAGAATCCCAACCGCCTGTTGTATTTTGTAATGTAACTGACAGATAAACATAATTTTATTTTAACGTAATCAGGTACCACTGTAGGACTCAGCTCTTGGTACTAGTGGCCTTCACAGATACAGAGTATGAATATTTGATTGTAGTTTCGGGCCAATATCCGACACTTGTATCAGTGCAGCTCCATTAGTGCACCTCTATCAGTGTACCTCCATCAGTGCACCTCTAGTGAGAACATGCATGCGGGCATCGTCCTCTCTCTCGTTGTCTCATTAACCCTTTCACTGTCACACTGTCAACCGGCTGTTGTGTGGCAGTGAAAGGGTTAACCCTCTCTGTGTGTTGTCGCAGTGAAAGGGTTAAAACATGTGGACTAGAACAACGAGGAGTTCTGGACTAGCAGGTGGTTCTGTCCGTCCAGGAAATCTTCTAAAGTGGAATAGGGACATAATCAGCTCACTCACGGTCACGGCCTCCTGGTCCTGGTCCTCGGACAACACAGCGTCAGAGAACTGCACATCCTCAGGGTGCAGCTGCTGGTACGACACCATCCTGGTGGGTGGGTGAGTGAGTGAGTGAGTGAGTGAGTGAGTGAGTGAGTGAGTGAGTGAGTGAGTGAGTGAGTGAGTGAGAACAAGAAAGAGAGAGAGAGTTCAGTTTAGTTCACTTCATGGCCTCTCTGTCTGTCTGTCATGGCTGGAGAGAAAAGGGAAGTCAGGTCAGGAATGTTGGCTACTGTAACTAACTTAACTAGTGTAAACTAAAGTTTGATTTTAAGCAGTATATAATAATAGAAACATACCAAAAATTGCCAAAGTAAGGTTCTTTATAATTCCACTACTGAAACAACATTCTAGATAAATATCACCTACTTTTGAATGGATACACGTGGGTCAAAAGTTCACATTTTGATTATCATTTTGATTATTTACCATTGTATCTTAAGTGTGTCTTATATAGTCACTCATAACAGGGAGAGTTCCTGTTGATTATTGCTATGATCTTGAGCAGTTTAGTTTGGACGTGTTTAGACTAGCACACTTGCTTTCTCCCAAAGCCACGATCATCAAAATAACTAAGACTTAATATGATTTAATAAAAACAATTACTGTAAATTAAAGCAGTAAAGAGTAGGCTAAACACAAGTCCACAAAATCAACATCATTCTATATGGAACAGCTCTATAAAAAGTGTGTCTTGAGGATAGATTTTAGTCTACTTTTCCTCCCAGCCTTTGTCTACAGTTGATCATGTGCACAATATTGATTGAACTGCCCACCTGGCTGATTGATTGATTGAAAACTTTATTAACAGATTGCAGAATGGGTACAATACAGTACAGCTCAATACACACAATTGTTAAGGGGATGCAGACCAGAGAAAGACTTTCGTCTTGTTTACATCAGGGTCCCCCATTTTCAATTCATCATAACATATATGACATACATGACATACAGATAGACAGTACTGCTACATCTATACATTTATGACATACCAGATCTACAAATACAGAAATACAAAAACTGCCCACCTGGCTCATACCAACAACAACAACAATAGCATCATTCTGAATCAGAATCTGACGAGTGGTGGATTTGGCCTTGAACATGAACGAATACCTGTTAGTATAAATGATTACAATGCAGACAGTTAACATTATTAACGTATATTTCCGATAATAATATCATCAACAACAGACAGTGCTCAGGCTTGCAGTGAGTGTTGTGGATAATAGGCTAGTAGCCAGTAAGTAACATGAGCTAACAGTTCATGTCAAATAAGTTGTGAACAACACCTCAGCCAGTTTGTTCAGACACCAGTAGATTAAGTTATTACTTCTGTGAGCACAATGTCAGTTGGCAAACAATGGTGAATATTAAGTATTAATAAGCGAACGAATTAACTTCACACAGTAACGTCGGGTTAGCTCACAGCCAGGGGTTACTGTCAGCAAGCTACATGTTTCACCACTTACTTACCTGGATGAGAAAGTCTGGATTGCCACTTGATCTGACTGCAAGGCTTATGTCTACAACAACAACAACAACATAAGGTCCCAGAAAGAAAATCCACTAATGCATCATCATAGCTAGCCTTGTCATCATAAGAGCTCTGGTTTCAGTGTGCTGTCAGGAGGCTAACAGGCTAACAGCTGGAGCTACATGAGTGTTGCTCTGCTGCAAGAGGCGTTCCAGACACAACTCGGAACCTCGGAAACTTCAGAAAGATAACACTGGAATTCCACACACGCACGAAGTAATAGTCTAATAATAAAAAATTATAAGAATTATAAAAAAAAAAAAAATTAGTCAGTATGAAAGTCAAATGTGATATTTTTATTTATTTATTATTATTATTATTATTATCATTAAATGTTTTCTTGTTTAATCTGGTCCGGATTGTTTGTTTCTTTGTATAATGGTATAAATTATTATTTTTTGTGTAAATTAGGTTGTACGCCGACCATCAAGTAATACTTGTTTTAGTTTAGGAATAAGGGGCAGGTAACTATAAGATTTATTCTTCTTCCTGCTCCTTTTGCCCATGGTATGGTATTTATGATTTTGTATGAAAAAAACTCTATGATTGTATTGTTTCCATGTGGCAAATAAAACTCTGAATCTGAATCTATGGTCTAATAAATGATGATTTTTGTCCACAGTCAGTGTGAAGACATAAAGCAAGTCAGTTTTAGAGAGAGAGAGGGGGGGGGGGGGGTAATAGATAGAAATGCTATGTTTTGTAAATGTGAGCTGATGCTGTTCAAGTGGTCTTTTGGATTGGGAAAACCTCCCAGTTGCAACTTGTCACTGAACACACATGAACATCAGATACTTCCAATTAATAGTGTAGCTTATTGCAATCATCATGACACATTGGAACTGGGAGATTTCTATGCAAGGGTAGTAAAGCCATGATAATAATTCATTTTTTTTCTTTCTTTGAGTTAAAAGTTAAATGCATGGTGGAAATTACAATAGCATTTACAATTTATATTTATAATGGACATGTTACCCTTCGTGATGCCCATTTGTCCTCTCACCAGGCGACCATTGTAAATAAAATAAGAATATAAACAAAATGAAGATAACAGCATTTGTTAATCATGAATTGGAACAATTTACTTTGTGCTTGAAAAACTGTATTAACTATGGAACAATATGCCTCATTTTATATTCACAAATGAATGATTATGTTGTAAAGAAGATCACTCACTAATTGTACATAGTTGTATCATGTACTTGACTAAAGATATTCTTACATTCAACCTCCTTTCAATGACGAAGAAAACAGGTTTTATATGAATTACAAGTGATGTGAACGCAAATAAAGATATTTAAAATGTGTGTGTGTGTTTGTTGCTGAACAACAGTGGGGAAATCAGAGAAAGACACGATCTACATCTAAATAGCCTGTTTCGACTTCCTACTCTGTTCCTGGTGGACTAATACAAGTTGACAGGTGAATTTGGGGGTATTTGTATTGGCTTTGGCACATTTCATATACATAATAGGCCTACACTGTCTGCCCACAGCATTGGCTATATGTAACATACGTGCATATGTGTATGTTTGTCTTGCATGTCATAAAAGTCTTGATGAAACAGTATACTGTATGTCATAAATGTCTTGATGAATTGAAAATGGGGGACCCTGATGTAAACAAGACTGGTCTGCATCCCCTTAACAATAGTTTGTATTGAGCCGTACTGTATTGTACCCATTCTGCAATCTATTAATAAAGTTTTCAATCAATCAACAGTGTAGTCTATGCATTGCATACAGTATGTGATTTCATTGGGATCCCTCATGGACCCACAGGCAACTATGGGAACTACAGTCATAACAGTATCAGGGCACCATGTTAACTCGGACAAATTGGTAATTTCCGTGACGGAGCTCCTGTTGTGTGCATTCAGAATATAAACTATAATCTATGGACTGAAATGGAAGCCTCATTAACCCTCCCATCCCGAGAATGATGTTCCTATTCTCTTCCCAGTGTGGCTTAAATCCACTAGAAAACAGAAAAACCACTGGCCTGTTATGACCATGATGATCCTGAAACATCAATCTGGATTTGTGAATAATATTATTATATATTATGATGAGCACCTCTCCCACATTCAAAGAAACACGATTCTAATCTGTGATGTTATCAAGAGGTACTTCTGAGACCGACTTTGCACTCATATATAGACATAATATACTTTACAGCTATATGAGCACATAGCTCATTATTGATTTCCCACTTAGAATGGTTAATCATTAAAAATGGGTTAGCTTTTGAGTTAGGGATATACACACACTGAATCCGTGTGTTGTTTTAATTACAGCTCAATTAAATTATGTAGATTAAATAATAGAGATAGGGATTGCTATTTTCTCATCTACATAAGCTGTAGTTGAGCTGTAATTAGCTAAACACAAGGATTCAGTGTCCTCCGATGGCATCACTGGTGGCGCATTAACTATGTGTGCAAAACAGTTCAGAGCCTTGGGATGTGTGTGATTTATGTGCAAAATAAATCAGCCATATTTTTTTTTCGGTGAAGTGCCCCTTTAATAAACAGTATCCCCACTGGCATGTACCCAGCCTGGCTTAACCTTAACCAATTTATTATCCATCGATAACTAATTATACAATCACTTATTTTATGGTCCCAAGACCTTTTACATAACAATAAAACATGTGAAACATAGTTTGCCGTTATAGCGCCACCATCTGGCCGAATGGCACCACATTCAACACTGCACACCCTCGGGTCGTCACTGCAATACACCCCAGCCAGGTGTGAAGTCGATCGGATGAACGGTTCTTGGGATAATGTGAAATACACACAGAATCCTTCCTTTATTATAGTGCAGATGTTTGTGCTCCCCCTTGGGTTTCACAGGGGATTCTACGACATGAAGACCTCCTGTCTCATTAGGGCCCACCTCGTCATGATACATCTCCATCACGACCAGGATCATACACAACATCCTCTTGCTCAATTTCAGTTCCAGCTGCTCTCTCTCTCTCTTCCATGTCATTGTCACGATCGAAGATATGATCAATAGCCTCATACTACAGCCGGTGAATGCTTCGCTCATGTTGGAAAAGACAGATGGTGGTGCTGCAGAATGAAATTGACTCAAGAACTCAAACGAGGCTCATTTATAGATTGATACCAAATGTTGAGAGAAAACTGTAATTGCTGTTCATTATGCCAAGCGAGACACAATATTGTGAAGGGGAAATGTTGTGACAACGACACAGGTAGTCTTTTTGAGTGTGTGTGACAGACGAGATAAATAAGAGATTGAGAAAGAAAGAGAGTGAGTGTGTATGTATGTGTGTGTGAAATAAATGTCCATATTCTGCAAGAAAGGTGGACTTCCCGTGGGGGGAGGAGGGATGCACTGTGCACAAATCCATACTGCGAGAAACATTGTGTTCCCAGGAGAGGGAGGGAGAGAGAGGTAATCATGTTTGAGTGTGTGTGTCCATCAGTGTCGATATTCTGCAAGAAAATTTTAGCACCTGTGGGGGAGGGGTGCCAGCAGACGCATTGGGAGCACAAGTCCATACTGTCCATACTCTGTGAAGCGCTCTGAGTCAGAGCAACAGTCAGTCAGAGAAGAGCGCTATATAAATCCAATCCATTATTATTATTTAAATGTTCCTGCAGGGAGCTGGGCCCTATTTGACCCACAGATGTAACCATGTTTTTGAATATTAAAGTTGACCATTGGTTTTGTGTTTACATAGCTTGTTTTTAAGGATATCACGAAGCCTCGTTCCAATAAAAAAAAAATAACTAGATGGTATTTATTACATAACCTTAACTTGAAAACGGGTCACATTTGACCCTAAACACAATAGAAGAGTACTAGGCTTATTGTTCAGTACAATATGTTCCATATAATTATCGTCCGTAAAATGATACAGGTATTAACCCAAAATGTCCCTTCTTCTCTGGCTCTGTCACTCCTTTAAAAGTCCCCATGAAGTGTAAAGTACGTGTCTGTTACATCGTGTCCCTGGATGACTCGTACAGCTATTTTACAACATACGTCCCCCACATTTCTTCATTGACTAAACCTACAATTTCTTTATATTTTAATTATTAACATCATGATCATCTTCTCTCTTCCTAGAAAGTGGCAACACTTTGCCATCCTGCACTCGGGGGCGTAAGAATTCCATCCAATACGATACGATACGATCACTTGTGTTTAAATAATCACACTTCCCAGCGTGTTCTTCCGACAAAGGGGCGAAGGCCGACATCCATTTTGCCGTCATCTTTGGTTAATGTTCAAATTCAGTTCTCTAAAAGAACAATGTAAAACAGGTGACAAAAACTCCTTTCCACATCCTTCATTAAAACAGTTTAAATGGCAAATACCGCAACTAAATGGCAAATACTGCAACAAAAAAAAACATGATTTAAATACAGCCTTGAGACGAGAGTAGATTTTCACTGCTACAAATCATCTCAATATCAGTGTTACTTAGTATATCAAATACAACAGGAGATAACAGAGAGGTAACCGGGAGACAGAGAGAGGACCTGTAATTCGTTCCTGAATTAAAGATGCAGTTTGTGGTTTTTCTTTCGGAAAGAACTTCCTCCAGTGGACGTTTGTTTGCGCGTGTTGCCTCCAACACACTAAGCTGCCTATTGAATATAATCTGGCAAAACAACTTGGACACGAGCGGGAACATCCGCTCTCATGCTGCGTTCACGTCACGTAGTAATAACGGCTCATCGGGTCGGGGGTAACAGGTTGTGTTCAGGCATTTTAACTATTATGGACCCGTCTGAGCAGCGATGGGGGGGAGGGAGGGGGGTTCCTAGACCTTTGATTTGTACTCTTGATGGTTATACTTTTCACATTTAATTTCCATCTTCTCAGTCTTCCTAGTTCGTGGTTTATGGCTGAAGTTGCGCAACTTCAACAGCAAACTAAACATTCAGCGCAGCTAGTAGCCTCGTTAGGACGTGTCGTGGCGTTACCGATGCTTTAAAACGATCGGTGCTGAAAACCACGCCTCGTTTGTTTTCACGTAAAAAAAAAGAGAAATGTTTCACTTCTTGCACTTGACAGCGGAAACAAGCGCTCTTCTGCACGTTGTCGGACGATATTCGTTTGATGACGTCAGGCTTGAGAAGTGGGATAAATCAAGGTACATGTCAAAACCCCCGAAGTAGTATTTTACGAGCCGAACAGCTGTCGTGAACGCAGCATCAGCTTTATGCCCCTTTGAGAGTGACAGTTACAGAAGTAAAAAATAAACTAAAACTAAATGTTGCTGGGCTTTAGATGTTGAGATTTTAAAGATCCACTCCACACGTGTTTTGAACACTTTAAAGTAGTGCTGTCAGGCGATTAAAAAAAGTTATCTAATTAAGTACAGGATTTGTAATTAATTAATCGCATTTTAATCACATAACCATTTTAGGCCTGATATTCTATATTCTATAATCATATTTCAAATGGCATGTGTCCGGATGGCAGAATTCAGTACTGTATCTACAAAACCTTCTGTTTAATCATCTTCCACTTATTAATTTGCTTAGATCTTTCAGGTCTGGTCAATTTTAGCATGGTGCTATTCACAGTCAAAGATTAAAAAAAATGAATTGATATTCTCATTTGGTTCATACAATTTACTCAAGCCTAGTAACAGACACAGTATTTCTGACACTGGGAATACATTCCCTGAGATCCATAGATGTCCCTAGAATCAGATACCAAGAACATGCAAATGGTCCATATTAAAAAAAAAAAATCTGTAAATATGTATTCTACGTTCTTATGGAATGAATGAGATAAAAAAAAAATAAAAAATAAATAAAAATCTTTTTTTTTTAATTAATTTTGAGTTAATCTTCATAACGCGATAATTTGCTGTGTAATTAATTAATCTAATTAACTTGATCAACTTGACAGCCCTACTTTAAAGATGTTGTATATTGAATAACAGTTAGTTTGGTCTGGTTTCTCCACCACAAACAATAAACGACTGAAGACGTCTTAGTAGCATCCCTACACCTTTGCCGCACTCAATTACGTTTCTCTTACGTCTTCCCCAAACCAGCTAACTTTCTCTTTTTCCATCTAAATGCTTCGCCAAAAGGAATTTCACCCAAACACAACATGTCTTAGCTACACAATCTTGTTTTTTTTTTCTAGTGGAGAGGACGTTTAAAAGCACTGTGCCAAGAAGGCAAACCACTGTCCCACGACGGGCTTTTCACAAAGACGCTTCTTCTACTGATCCCTATTCCATTAATTGTAACATTTAAAGACATTTAAATAGTTAATCAATACAAACTGTGACCTCGATAGCTATACTTCTTTTTACAATTAACCCACAGTGCTGTGTTTTTTTTATAAATGCGTAATCATCAGTCATTCTGGTCGGTCATACAGATGTCATCCATAGAGGAAGTGACGTCGTCGCTCTGCGAGGCGGAGTCGTCCTCGTCGTCCTCCTCCTCCTCCTCGTCGTCGTCATTCCCCCCCCCGGCCAGAGAGCCGTCCTCGCCGGGCTCCCGGTCGTCGTGCTTCTTCTTGTGGAGCCGCAGGCTCTGGGAGCGACTGAAGCCCCGCCCGCATATGTCACAGCGATACGGCCTCTCGCCCGTGTGAAGCCGCCAGTGGTTCTTGAGGCTGGACGCCCGGGTGAAGCTCTTGCCGCACTCGGGGCAGTCGAACTTCTCCCCGAAGTGGGTCTTCTCGTGCTCGCGCAGGCGGCCCGACTGGTTGAAGCTGCGGTCGCAGGCGGAGCACTGGTAGGGCCGCTCGCCCGTGTGCGTGAGCCGGTGCCGGTTCATGGCGCCCGAGTGCGCGAAGCTCTTGCCGCAGTCGGGGCACGAGAAGGGTTTCTCGCCGGTGTGCACCTTCAGGTGGCCCTTGAGCTGGCCCTTCTGGGTGAACTGCTTGCCGCACAGGCTGCACTGGTAGGGCTTCTCGCCCGAGTGGATCCTCATGTGGATCTGCAGCGCCGACAGCTTGTGACAGTCTCTGCCGCACAGCCCGCAGCAGTAGGTGTTCCGCGGCGCTGCGCTCTTCTTCTCCGTCTTCTGGGGCGACGTAGGGGGGCTCTCCTCCTCCTCCTCCTCCTCAGCGAAGGGGCCATCTCCTGGCGGGACAGAAACGGGATAAAACATTTAGAACTTCCTGAGCCATCTGGGTGTTACTTGGTTTTTTTTATCCACTTTTTTCTCCCATTTTTCTATTTTTCTCCCATCCCAATTTTGTATCGTCCAATTCAACCCACCCCTGTCTCGAACGTTGTTTCTTGCCTCCCACAAGCCGGCTGCAATGTGGACTAAGTCATACATAGCACAAGTCCCCTCCGGTACTTGAGGTAACAGCAGTCGCATCTTTTCACCTGCGCTGCGCAATCTTTCAGCGTCAGGGGTCTGCGCTTTGGAGGGACGCCGCCCCCATCGCTTCTTGATTCTACTGCGCAGGCGCACCAACCGACCTGTAGGAGTCGCTGTCCACTGCATCCGTTCCCCACCCCTCAGTTTTCCCTCCCCCTAATACTGCCAATGTGTATTAGTGCGGACGACCAGCCAAACTGAAAACAATGTGGAGAGCAGGGCTCGAACCCAGCGTCTCCAGCATTGGTGGTGAGTGCCTTGCCCTGGGTGTTACTTGTTGAGACCTTGTGGTCTCTAGGGCTTCACATGCCTCTAGAACACTTTGGTCGGTATTTGCACTAGGGATGTCAATGGTTAATGGTTAACCATTAACTGCCGCCGGTCATTTTGACCAACTAATCATATTGTTAAACATATTGGCTCATTTCCCGATCACGTTGCTCCGATTGAAAACGAGAGCTGTATTTAAATTACCATTGTGCTTTGCTAAATTATAATAAATTAATTTCATTTAATTAACATAATGAAAGCTATAGGTTTTCCAGGTAGTCGGTGTTACTCTGTATTCAGGATCCACCGCGTACATTACTCGCCCACCGCCCCCACCGGTGTATGCTGCTTTGTTTTCGGTCTTTTAATATAGAAATAAAACCCATTTAGTTCATTATCAGTTCCCACATTCATCAAATAAGAAAAAATATGTGTAAATAAAAAAAAAGGTATTTGTAAAATACTAAGTGTTATCAATACTTAGATAGTATTGATATATATATATATATTAAACTTTTATTTTTTTTTATTTAAAAAAAATGTCATAGTCGACTATCGGCTAATTTCGGCCAATCAAAGTCGACTATCCAAATCCTTAGTCGGGGACAGCCCTAGAAATTCCACATCACCGCGGCAACCATAATGAAAGCGCTTTGGTTTTAACAAACACAGACACACACACCTACATCTAGCATCCCTCAGGCACTCCCACCTTTTACACAAACACAATCCCGTCTCCCTCAGTCGTCTCCCACCCAGTGTCTCATCATGCAGACTTGTCCTTTCTTTCTCTCCTCACTTCAAAGTGTCTTCAGTGAAAAGTTGAACCAGGTTACTTTAGCCAGTCGAGCCGAGTGCAAATGTATATGTCCCTAAAATGTGTAAACTCAAAAACGAAAGTAAACTGATACGCAATGAACCACTCTGTGGTTCAGGTATTTATTTAAGTGTGTGTGTGTGTGATTTGGTCACAGGTGTTCATAAAACGGATTCAACTTGTTCATAAAAATCACAGCTGTGAGTTTGTTGGTTTATAGCTGATTTTAAGCTCATCAGTTAACCATTAATAACCAGTTAATGTGAGTGACTGGTTGGAACAAAGATTTATATATATATATTAGGGCTGTCAAAGTTAATGCTTTAACTTGAGATTAATTTAAATTATTTAAAGCATTAAAATAAATTTATCTAGATTAATCTATGGAGTGAAAAATCTTCAATCTCAGCGCCGCGGATATAAGAAAGAGGTCCAGCTGAGTACATTTTTTTTATCCACTTTTTCTCCCATTTTCTATATTTTCTCCCATCCCAATTTCGTATCATCCAATTCAACCCTCCCCTGTCACGAACGCTGTTTCTTGCCTCCCACAAGCCGGCTGCAATGTGGACTAAGTCATACATAGCACAAGTCCCCTCCGGTACTTGAGGTAACAGCAGTCGCATCTTTTCACCTGCGCAGCTCGATCTCTCAGTGGCGAGGAGTAACGCGTGGGAGGCTCACGCTGCCCCCGACACTTCCTGATTCTACTGCGCAGGCGCACCAACCGACCTGTAGGAGTCGCTGTCCACAACGCCCGATCCCCACCCATCAGTTTCCCACCCCCTAATACGGCCAATGTGTATTAGTATGAACGACCAGCTAAACTGAAAGCAATGTGGAGCGCTGGGCTTGCCCAGCGTCTCCGCATTCGTGGCGAGCGCCTTGCCCACTACGCCACGTAGCCGCCCTCCAGCTGAGTCAATGTTGATGGTTTTGTTGAACATTTGTATTTCACAGGAGATAAACTGTATTCAAAGAACGCTATTAAAATAGTCTTTGAATCTAAATATACTTTCTTTGTGTTGATTTTACATTAATTCCATGATTTTACTCAAGTAAATATATGTTACAAGCTTCGGTCTTAAATAGAAAAATGCTATTTTAATATAGATTAATCTAGATTAATTACAGAAGATTGAGAGATTAATTTGTTATTTTTTTTTAATCTATTGACAGCACTAATATATATACACAACACGACACAGAAACAGAGGATCTATTGCTATGGCACTGAACATTTCTACCCAGGTCGTATACACACTCGTAGGCTTACTGGACAGGTCGATGGGTCCCTCCTCTTCCTCTTTCACCGTGTTGCTCTCCTGGTCTTGTACAACTTTTCCCGGTATGGAACAATCCTCACTATCGGACATTTGATCGAGATCATCATCGCCATCTGCTGGTGGGAAAAAGGAATGAATCCAGGAAACCCACCGTTACACACATGTCACCATTAGTTGAAGACAAGAGTAGGGCTGCAACTAATGACTATTTTGGTAGTCGACTAATCTGTCGATTATTTTTTCGATTAGTCGACTAATCGAAAAAAAATTATATATAAAAAAAAAATATATATATATATATTTTTCTTTTTCTTTTTTGCACTACCTATCTTTGTGAAAGTGGCTTCTCAGCTCTGGTCCAGCTGAAGACAGAGCAGAGGAACAGATTGGACATTGAGCATGACCTCAGAGTTGCTTTGAGACTCTTGTCAGGACCAAACAACATCCCCAGTTATCCCATTAGTTCCCCCAAACTTACTGTCGGTCTGTTATGTTAAGCTAAGAAGTCTTCAGCTGGCTGGACCAGAGCTAAGAAGCCACTTTCACATGGATAGGTAGTGCAAAAATACAAATAAAATAATAAAAAAATAATTTTATTTAAAAAAAATTTAATGACTAATCGACGCAACAATTCCTCGTTGACGATTTTTTATAATCGACGCCGTTGATTATGTCGACTAATCGTTGCAGCCCTAGACAAGAGTATTAATTTTCCTTCTAGCACATCACTACGGAGGCGGAAGAAGGAAAATAAATGTTTTTTCTAATCTAAAGAATATTTTGGTTCTCTGATCTGCTACTATTTCAAGGTTGTACCTCTCCCTGTCTCATGTACCTCTCCCAGTCTGTGTAACACTATGCTACGCTAAGTTGTTAGTGTACGCACTACCATGAGAAGACACTGCATTTCAATATGTGGAGTGAAACTGTGGAACAGTCTGAATGTGGTGCTAAAGCAATGTGCAAATATAAGACAATTCAAACTGAATGATAAGGAAATGATGTTCACGAGGTACAGGGATGAGGAAGGGATTTGACATTCACGGGTGTTTACATTTTTATTTAATTTCTTTCATGTTTTACATAATCATTTGTTTTGCATATATATATATATTTGTTTTGTAAGGTTTTAAATTAGTACACTCATTTGAGTAGTGGAAAAGGGGTAGGATTAAATAAGTGTATACTTCTCCCTACTCCTTTTCGAACATGCTTTTGTTTATTTATATATATTTTTTCCATTTAATTTCTTGATCAATGATTTGTTTTGATTTTATATTGTTTGTATTTATTTACAGAAAGATAAAGATTTCAAATTTAAAAAATCAAATCAAATCACACTACATATCACAGCCGGGCAAATTACTGGTAGCCAGCTGGGCTTAAGATCCCTCAGGCGACAGTATGTCATGTGATTTCACTTTACGCATCTGCCTTGTTTTTTGACCCGAAAGCCTGGCTTTTGTTTGTGTTATGTGTGGGTATATTTGTATGCCTGTTAGTTAGGTTGTTCGTCTGTTCCATGCATCTTGTTTTCATGTAATCTTGATCCGTGTGTTTTTTTTGTATAAGGAAGTTGCATTGTTCATTTCAATACCTGTAATAGTACAGTAGTCCACACGCACACGTGTGCATTCAGTTAAGTTGGAATATGACTGTAATACAAACAGTTCAGTTTGTCAGGTACATGCAACACAGATTACAGTGTTGACATCTGTCTGCTTGAGAAAATACCATGTTCTGCAATAAAAATTATTGAAGTGAGATGAACAGACTGAACTTTATTTTATTAGATAAAACATGTTGACAAAGTTTTACTTTGCAGTTGAAAAAAGGTAATAAATCGCAATATTAATATATTCTTATATATATACACTCAGCATATTGCAATATATTTAGTATTGCAATACTATCGTATCGTGAGGCCTCTGGTGATTCCCACCCCTAGTAACAATTCACTTTCCAACGTAACGTCATGTTTGCGTACCATACAGGGGCTCCTCCTCTTCCTCCTCCTTCACGACGACGCTCAGAAGTGGACTGGAGCAGCTGTCGTCCGGCCGGTCTGAAGATTCTCTGAAGTCGTCGTCCTGTTGGACTTCCTCATCGGTTTCAGGACGCTCCTCTGACACTCGAGCTGCTTCAGGTTCTCTGGGCGCCGATTGGCTGGCTAGGTCAACAGGAGCCTATTGAAAACAGATCAAAGCAGGGGGTGAACAGAACTCTGGGCGCCGATTGGCTGGCTAGGTCAACAGGAGCCTATTGAAAACAGATCAAAGCAGGAAGTGAACAGAAATGTTTTCTTTTTATTTGTACCACGACCAAATATTGAAATATTGGTTTTTAAGGTCTTTTGTTTAAAGATGGATGCTGGCGGTGGAAATTACTGAAGAAACTCCACTACCCCAACAAGACAAGACAAGGCTTTAACCCTTTCACTGCCGCACTACCAAAGCGGTTAACCCTTTCACTGCGACCGTCGGTAGTGTGATCGTGTGGCAGTGAAAGGGTTAACAGAAATAGTAGAAACCGAGTGATGACACTGAAACGGGAAGGGCAATTTCATTACCTCCGAGGCGACGTGGTTCACCGGCGGCTGAGACGTTTCCTGCCGAGACGACGGCCCGCCGGCGGCGGCCTGACCAGCGGGGGGACCGGGACCGGCGGCGGGGGGCTCGATCTTGATGTGGGTGCACGAGCGCTTGTGGTTCCTCAGAGTTCCCGCCAGCGAGAAGTGCCTGCCGCAGTCGGGGCAGGTGTAGGGCTTTTCCCCCGTGTGGATCCGGTTGTGCCTCCGCAGTTCCCCCGGCGCGATGAAGGAGCGGTCGCACTGCGTGCAGGCGTACGGTTTCTCCCCGGTGTGCGTGCGCATGTGCGTCGTCAGGGTCCACTGCTGCGCGAACGTCTTGCCGCAGTCGGCGCAGCGGTACGGCGTGATGCCCGTGTGGAGCCGCTCGTGTCTCACCAGCGTGCCCGACAGGGCGAACCGCTTCTCGCAGAAGGAGCACTGGTAGGGTCTCTCCCCGGTGTGGGTCCTCTGGTGGTCGCGCAGCTCCGCCGCCGAGTTGCACCGCTTCTCGCAGTCGGTGCACGGGAACTTCTTCCGGGTGCTGCCGGCCACGATCTCGCCGTGCATCGCCTGCAGGTGCGTCTTCAGGTGCCAGTGGCGGGAGAAGCTCTTGCCGCAGGTGGCGCAGACGTACGGCCTCTCGCCCGTGTGCGTCCGTTTGTGGAGCCTCAGCTCGCCCTGGCTGACGAAGCGCTTCTCGCACATGGGGCACGGGAAGGGCTTCTCGCCCGTGTGGATCCTCTGGTGCACCAGGAGTTGCCCCTTCTCCGGGAACCTCTTCTGGCACACGTCGCAGGCGTACGGCCTCTCTCCCGAATGGGTCCGCAGGTGGCGTTGGAGTTTGGAGGAGTTTTGGAAGGTCTTGGCGCACACCGAGCAGTTGGAAGGTGGCTGGGCTGCTTTTTCACTCTCATCACTCTGATCCAACATGGCGGCCGCTGCTGCTGCTGCTGTGGGAGGAGTGCCGTCCTCGTCTCCACACCCGGGGATGGCACTGTCGCCTGCGGGGAATGGAAACAGATTGGGATCGGTGGTTCCCGTTTTGGATACTTAAATAAACCACAGACCCCCATTTGATAAGACTTTTGTTGTTAGAATTGACTTTGTATAACTCTATACTTGGAGAAAGGAGATACAGTGTGGGGGGGCGGGGGGGGGGGTGACACCTAACAGTCATACTCATACAGTTTCATATTTGGCGAACTTAGTGACCCCCCCCCCCAAGAACCCATTGCGTCCCCAGACCCCACTTTGGGAACCACTGGGTAAAAGAATCAACTCTACTGTCTTTCAAGAGAAAATACATAATTAAAAAGGAATCAGTTCTCGTCCACGTCGGTGATGATGACGCACTGGAGTATGGAGTTTGGGGTTAGATTCCCTTGAGGGGTCACCCATACTAAAGATATACACTCATGGTGCTGTATAAGGTGCCTTGGATCAAAGCATCCGTCAAATGAAAAGATATTCCTTTATTGGGGATGAGGTGGAGGTGGTGGAGACATAATAAGTTCCTTGGGGTACACCTGAACAATAAACTGGACTGGGGAACAATGTTCTTCCTGAGGAGACTCGGGTCCTTCAATGTGTGCAACAGACTGCTGCAGTCATTCTACCAGTCTGTAGTGGCCAGCGTCCTCTTCTATGCTGTGGTATGCTGGGGGGGGGGCTACATCAACTCGAGGGACACCAACAAGCTCAACAAGCTGGTGAGGAAGGCTAGCTCCGTGGTGGGAGTCGAGCTGGTCAGACTAGAAGTGATGGCAGAGAGGGGGATGAGAAGGAAGCTGGCTGCCTCCCACCCCCTCTATGATGAGCTAGTCAAGATGAGAAGCACGTTCAGCCACAGACTCATACCCCCCCCCCCCCCCCCGACACTCAACTAACCGCCTCGGACAGTCCTTCATACCAGCGGCCATCAGGCTCCACAACAGTGGGCAGGGACTGCGGCCAGACATCCAACTAGAACTAATAGGAACCCAAGGAGGACAATAACACTACCTTTATCCATACTGCACCTTAGGTGAATACTGTGATACTGTGAATACTGTATATTTCAGTTAGTTAGATAGTAAATTATAACACTACCTTTATGCATACTGCACCTTATGTGAATACTGTGATACTGTGAATACTGTATATTTCAGTTAGTTAGACAGTAAATTATATTGACTTATTTGTTTACACGGCTTGTGTTGTTTTTACTACCTGTACCCCCCCCCCCATCGCCCATGCTGCTATGATGCCTGAATTTCCCCAAGGGGATCAATAAAGGAATATCGTATCTTAATAAATCTTTTTTTATCTGAATATAAACTATGAAGTATAAATAAAGGTAAACAGTATACCCCATCGGTTATAATATACGTATTATATGTGGAACAGAGGGAGGATAAATGTGCAGATTTACTACATTTGAGAAAGGAATGAAAGCTGGGCAGGAAAGCAGGTCGAGACCAAAGAAGACATTACAGCCAGAGCCCGTCTCCACAGCACAGCGCTCCCACTGCCGCCGCGCCATTACAAGGTCATTATGAAAACTCCACCCGCATCTCTTTTTACCCAGAAACACTGTCTCTTCCTCATTTGAGATTCAGTGAATACACCGTCCTCCACATTTACAACCACTTAGTGGGAAGAAGAGTGATGGCGATGAGTAACCACTTTACAGAATGAATAAATTTCCCCTGTACACATTGCAGAAATGGAAAACGGTAAATGGTGCATTTATATAGCAGCTTTTATCCAAAGCGCTTTACAATTTCTGTTCCTCGCGTTCTCCCCTTCACTCACACATTCACACACACACCGACGGCGGCGGCGGAGGCGACCATGCAAGATGCCAAGCTGCACATCGGGAGCAATTAGGGGGTTAAGTGTCTTAGAAGACCATCTGCCTCAAATGGTGGGCCGTGAGAGGAACAAAGGAAATACCAATCCCATCCCGACGTAAGAGCAAAATGGCCGCCGTGTGTGTGAATAATGGTGAATGAAACATCCCATCTACTTACTAAACTGAGAGAGATCCACAGCCACTTCCTCGCCATCGGAGTTGATCAGGCCTCCTATTTCTTGGCCTTCCTCCTCGGCCTGCAGCAGAGACATTTCCTGGGGATCCTCCTCGGCCTGCAGCAGAGACATTTCCTGGGGATCGTCCTCAGCCTGCAGCAGAGCTTGGGACAAGTCCTCCGGTTTTTCTGAGTCCATCTTCCAGACGAAGGATTAGGCCTGCCTGCCATGTGAGGTTGCAGGGACATAATGGTGAATAAAGTAGTCAACATAAATGTACTGCACTGAATTTTAATGACGATGATGATGACATGGGTTTATGTACTGAATATTCATATGATGACATGGTTTTATACACTGAATATTAATATGATGACATGGTTTTATACACTGAATATTCATATGATGACATGGTTTTATACACTGAATATTAATATGATGACATGGTTTTATACACCGAATATTAATATGATGATGACATGGTTTTATATACTGAATATTCATATGATGACATGGTTTTATACACCGAATATTAATATGATGATGACATGGTTTTATACACTGAATATTAATATGATGACATGGTTTTATACACTGAATATTAATATGATGATGACATGGTTTTATACACTGAATATTAATATGATGATGCCATGGTTTTATACACTGAATATTAATATGATGATGACATGGTTTTATACACTGAATATTAATATGATGATGACATGGTTTTATACACTGAATATTAATATGATGATGACATGGTTTTATACACTGAATATTAATATGATGATGACATGGTTTTATACACTGAATATTAATATGATGATGACATGGTTTTATACACTGAATATGAATATGACATGGTTTTATACATTGAATATTAATATGATGATGACATGGGTTTATATACTGAATATTCATATGATGCCATGGTTTTATACACCGAATATTAATATGATGATGACATGGTTTTATACACTGAATATTAATGATGACATGGTTTTATACAATGAATATTAATATGATGATGACATGGTTTTATACACTGAATATGAATATGACATGGTTTTATACACTGAATATTAATATGATGACTTGGACTGAATATTAAAAGGGGAACTATCTTATAAATGGCCTTTTCCAGTGGTTTGCATGGTTTTCTAGCAATGTGGGGTTGTATCAACACTGACTAGATGTGAAATTCTCATTCAGTCCCATTCCTCCAGTTCAGCTGACACAAGATCCTCTCCCACTAAACCAAGCCATTCGAATTTACGCGGATCTGTGACGTGTAAGAATTCTCATCTGCCACTGCGCGGCCCGCAATCAACTGTGATACGTTTATATGAGCAGAGAGTGGAAATAATGCGGAAGCGGTTATTTAGCAGAGACCGTCAGCTGTTCACACACACACACACACACACACACACACACACACACACACACACACACACACACACACACACACTGAATCACACACAGAGAACTAGATAAAACGGGTGGGAGGGAATGGGACTGGGGGGAGCTCTCTCTCTCTCTCGTATCAGCACTCGCTGTATCACCGTCAACCTGTTGCAAAATATCATAGCGCACACTTCCACGCGCACAACCGTATTCCGATCCGTGCAATAATATTCACGGGGGTATACATTGTCATTTGAAACAAGTTATCAATGCATTGTCCTGTGGGATTATGCCCCCCTGCGGCGAAATTAATTAGTCCCTCTCTATCTCTCTCTCCCCCAAAGGTGCCAGTGAGTGCAGGTGGGTGACTGTCACTCAAAGCGCATTGCGAGTATGGGCGGAGTCCAGCCAAAAACAGCTTGGAATCTGGAAGGGCAGAAAGTGGTCCACCAAAGTACTTGATTAAAAATACATAACAATGAATTTTATTGAAAAAAAACTTACAGATGTGTTCCATACTCACAGGAATTGTGTAAAATTGCCCAAATAGTGAAAGAAATAGCTAAATAGTTCCCCTTTAACATTTTGAGTGCCAGCCTCCGTGTCCTATTTACCCCGTTGCATGCCACCACCCACTTCAATGACAGAGCTCTCATATTTGCAAACGCATAAACTATATCTTAAATCATGGCTATGTGTCTAATATGGCCGTCGCTTATCAATGACTTGTTTGCAGTCAACATTGTCGAAACGGATTTTTTTTTTTTTAATCGGTTCATTTCCGTTTTATACCATTTTGAAAAACGCTTGTTTTTTTTAAAGTTTCAGAAAAAAATAAAGATTCTGTGATAAACGCCCTTTACTGGAATACACTGGGCCTAAAGAAAATAATGGTTGTTTACGGTTGCCGACCGACCCTGCCGATTTAGGTGCGACCCAATATATTTTATGAGTAAAAAAAAAAAAAAAAAAAAATTGATAAAGTTTCATAGAAATCTTAGTCAAACCTTTAGTATTATGGATATTAAACATGCTGGCAGAGTACATGCATCCATGTTGTTGTAAATATTTTAATTAAATAAAGAAATTCCCTATCCATAGTCGCCGTGGGAAGGAATAAAATAAAAAATTAAAATAAAATAAATCCCTACCTACCCATGGCCTTAACTGACAACCAACAGGAAACAAACTATATTTTTTGTTATGCCTCAGGGTGTGTGTCTTGGATGGGGATGTGGTGGGGATTGACGTGGTGGAGATTGATGTGTGGGGTGGGGTGTTTGGAAAACTGACTGTTCGGGGGGGGGGGGGGGGGGGGGGGGGGGGTCACATACCTTCTAGCAACTGAAGTATTGGTATTAAATTCCTCAGTCTAAAGAGATGACCTTGCCCCTGGCAAGCCTTCTAGTGATCCATTGTTAAAGCGCCTCAGAGTGAATCTCTTCCAGTAATGAAGAACACTCTTATCTCAGTTTTTTGATGAATCCCACTCATGAGAAACAACTAATATGTGATTCTTCTTGCAGGGAGTGCATAAACATCTGCACTCCTATCACAGATAGCTGAGAAATGACATTATTAAATGTAGTACTACTAAACACGTAATACTAAAACAAACTAAAAGCTCAAGGACTCCTATAGGAGCCAAAGCACTCATGAGTTATACCTTATTTCTATTGGCTTAGTTGCCTACACTGTTAAAGTCTACATTTCATAATACAATGGGGCTTAGCTGTATATTTAGGTTATTGTATTATTATATGAATGTTTATATGTTTATTTTTATAACCTTAGATTGAAACGGCATTAGGAATATTGATTGGATTTAGATAAAGTAATTGAACCGTCTTATTTGTCATAGTAATTGTCAAATAATGGTTTGGTTCCGGTTGCCGACCGACCCTGCCGATTGGTGCGACCCAATTTATTTGATGAGTTTAAAAATAAAAATAAAAGATTAAATATATATTTTTTTTACAATAAAGTTTCATAGAAATCTTAGTCAAACCTTTAGTATTATGGATAATAAACATGCTGGCAGAGTACATGCATCCATGTTGTTGTAAACATTTTAATTAAATAAAGAAATTCCCTATCCATAGTCGCTGTGGGAAAGAATAAAATAAAAAATAAAATAAATTCCCTACCTACCCATGGCCTTAACTGACAACCAACAGGAAACAAACAATATTTTTTGTTATGCCCTGGAATACACAAAACACGTTGTCATTTTTCGGCCTATTTATGAATAGTTTTCAAATAAACGCTAGATTATCGATAGTATATACATGTGTACTTATGCACGCTATAGAAGCGGGCTGAAAAATCGATTATCTTATTTCCTGATCGCACACACACACAGACACACACATATGGCACACGTGAAAATAGCTCTGATTATCCCAAGACTGGTAAAATAGATTCCTTACCTCAGATCAGATGTTCTCCAAAAAGATTATTCCAATTCCTGATCGCCATTCCAAATATCGATCGCGTTTATACAAGATACAACAAGATACAAGAGTTTCATTTGTCACAGCATACAGGTATACAGTGAAATGCGGGGGGTCTCGCCCGCAACGATGTGCATAATACAAGTAATAATATAAGAGTCCAACCAATAGAGCGACATAGTGCAATAAACAAGTAAACAAAGTAGGCATATCGGTATCTGTACATGAGCTATTTACAGAGCATGCCACAGGTCCTGTGGCAGTGCAGTACACTGTTAGCTACGGATGAGGCATTGGGTCTTTATGTACACTGCTATACAATGCTATATTATATACGATCTCAAGCTATACTATTCTTAAAGTGATCTTTCCTTCTGTAAAGTGTCCATAGTGTGAGCGTGTGCAGCATGAGTGTCTGTGTGCTCATGTTAAAGTGGCTGCTAGTGTGTGAGCGTGTACACAGGGAGCGAAATTAACTTTTTGACTCACCGGCCAGTGGCGGGTAGATGGGAAGAATCTACCCGCCAAGCATATTTCTTACCCGCCAACTTTTTTTTGATAAATTTTTTTTTGATTATTATTTTATATAGATTTTTTTTTAATAAAATATATATATTATATAATCATACTTGTGATTGTGTTATCTGCGAGACATCGCCACCTCGCTGTCTGCAAACAGCTCCACTGTCTGTGTGTATACTCGAGTGGCCTCCAGCTCCAGCAAGGATTCTCCGGGGGTGCAGCTGGACCCTAAACGCTACATTCAGCATGCAAAAGAATTCTCCGGCGCTGCACCTGGACCCTAGTCAGCAGCCCTCACTCATGCGATGTAAACCAGGGACTCGAATACGCATGTTGTTGTTTTAGGACATTGATGCCAAGAGCTATCTGTAGCTACTGCTGGATGGCGTTGGGACAACGCCTCAGTGAACTATTTAGTTTACTGCGACATTTCGTAGTGACTAGTTACCTAGCCAACGGAGGTATTATGCACTGGACTATTGCTGGAGGATTTGTTGATGTCGGGAGCTATCCGTAGCTAGCCGGCTGGATAACGTTACACAATGCCTCGTGTATTAAACTAAGTGAATAGTTGACTGGGTCATTTTGTAACGGTAGCTAACGTTATCTCACGAAGGTCCCACACTGACTAGACTAACGTCACGGTGAGGCAATAGCCTCTGTTTACATGCAGGCATTAGCAGCAGCAGCAGTGCTAACTAACGTTACATAGTTACAGAAACAGGTGGGGAGGGGGTAGGAGCAGCAGTGCGCTGCATGTCTGTGCTGAGACAGCGAGTGAGAACTCCGCTAAAGAATTGGATCATGATTTTCGGTTTTCACATGACTATTTGATTGCCCGTCACACGGCGCTCAGACCGACGTCTCAGTGGGAGGCGCCAAACGTAAAAACTGAGCGCAAATGGCGGGTGGCGCTCTCTAGTTTCGGTCCCTGCGTGTACAGTGTGTGTGTGCTCATGTGTGCTTGTGCGTGGAGAGTTCAGTGTTCAAGGCTCTGATGGCCTGTGGGAAGAAGCTGAGCCTAAGTCTCTCTGATCCAACGCTGGGTACTGGAAACACACATTTTCCGCTGTTCTGCGGCTCGGCAATGACTTCGACCGTCTCCGGTTACTTAACTGCCAACTCTCTGGCTCCTCACACTTTCACCAAGTGCTTGGAGACTGCGCTGGGACCTCTGCGTCATCAGGGAATACAAATTCTATTCTACCTGGACGACATTCTGGCCCTCAGCCGGTCGGAGGAGGTCGCCAGGTCTCACACCAGGCAGGTGGTGGAACACCTCACCACCAGGCTCGGTTTAGCTGTGAACTGGGAGAAGAGTACCCCTCTTCCCAGACAACAGGTGGAGTACTTGGGCTTGATTCTAAGTTCAAGGTCTACGAGGGCAACTCTCTCAGAGCGGCGTCGAGAGGATATTCTCGGTGCACTCAGGGGGTTCCCTCCTGGCACGGCGGTTACGGCGTGGTTTGTGATGCGCCTGCTCGGCATGATGGCATCTGCCCACTCCATGGTCCCGCTTGGTCTCCTCTTCATGAGGATACAGGGGTGGTTTTTCAGTATGAAAATAGACCCTGTGAGAGGCAAGCGGAAGCGTCTGGAAGAGTCCCCACTTCAGTGATAGGGGACCTCAACCACTGGAGGAGGCCGGGGACCCCCCTGACCGACGGGGTCCCCATGGGCAGCAGGACGTTGCACGTGACAGTCTTCTCCGACGCCTCCCTCACGGGACGCAGTAGGAGGCAGCTGGCCTGCTCGGTCTCCCCTACATATCAATGTGTTGGACTTGAAGGCAGTGCTTCTAGTCCTCAAACGGATCCGCCCTCATGTGGTGGGCGAGCACGTTCTGGTCAGGACAGACAGCACAGCGTCAGCGTCATATATCAACAGACCGGGAGGAGTGCGCTCCCCCCCGTCTCCACCAGGCGGCGGTCAGACTCTATGGCTATGGGCGTCTCGCAATCTGCGCAGCCTGAGGCCTCTCCACATCCCCGGCAAGGAGAATGTGGGTGCAGATTTGATGTCACGGGGGGAGGTCCCCACCCAGACGAGTGGGGTCTGGAGTCTGGACCCAGACATAGTCAGACTGATCTGGAACCGATTCGGGGGAGGCCGCGGTGGACCCATTTGCGAGCAGTCAGTCCTACCAGTGCCCCCCTGTGGTTCTCGGTCAGTCGGAAGGAAAATGACAACGTTTTTGTGTATTCTAGAATATTCCAGAGTAAATGTCTTTTATCATGGAATCTTTATATTTTCCTTGAAAACGAGGGCTTTTCAAAATGCTATAAAACGATAATGAACCGATAAAAAAACAATCCGTTTCGACAATGTTGACTGGAAAACGAGTCATTGATAAGCAACGGGCAGATTAGACACATAGCCATAATTTAAAACATAGTTTAGGCGTTTTTAGCGCTAACATTGAAGTGGATGGTGGCATTCAACAGGGTAAATCAATGTTAATCAAAGGCACTGAAAGTGTTCATTCGGTTTGGTAGTTGGTACCCATCCCTAGTTACAATTGTTTCAATGTAGCCCAGTGAGCAACATGGATGACCTGCGAAGCTACATGATGACATCAGTCACTGATCTGGGCACACTTTGGATTTAAGCAGAATGAGACAATTAAAACCGGTTAACCGCTGCAATTATTTGCCAGACAAATTATGTGTTTTTAATTTCTTCTGCCACCACTGGGAAAACTCTTGAATTGAAGCCTATAATTTGAAAGATACACATCTATTCCAGCGAAGGAAACCAAGAATAAACTCAAAGCTGTGCACGGGAAGACATTTGACAATCAATTAAATTGAAATCGAGGCGAAGTAGAAAACGATCGATTGAACTATTTAATTCTTCTTCTTCTCATTCAATTTTAGCTTCAATTCAATTTCACTTCCATCTCTCAAATCACTGGTTCTCCTAAGATGTTGTTTCTGGGACCTCCATCTGAGAAGATTTATATTGTTAGATACAGTATGATGATATAGAGTGGATTTTGAGGAAACCTATGATCAGAATAATCACTCACACATCCTCGAACATAATCTGAATGGATGCCATACTCATAGTGGGTGCGCACCATCACAAAACCTGTGGTACGCCGAGTGGGCGGTGTCTGCACCAGCGTTTCCGTTAGCCGGTAATTACCGGTATTTGTCCGGCAAAATCTCTTGAAGTCCGACATATTTAATTTCTCCGGTCTTAATGTCCGGTGAAAATAATTCCCTGAGTCTAAGCACAATTTGATTATTTGAATTGTATTAAAATAGGCTAAAATTAAATAGCCTATGCGATGAACGAAACGATCATTACATTTGTTTCCTCGTTGCTTCTAATAATGACAACGACGTTGTCAGCGAGAGCTTTAAAAACGTAGGTCTCGGTTCGCTTCATCGGACCAAACGCGAACCAAATATAGGAAGTGATTATTATTACCACTGCTCGCAGCACTCACTGCAAAACAAGCACACTGCATCTAATCTCTCTATCTATCTATCTATCTATCTATCTCTCTATCTCTCTATCTATCTATCTATCTATCTATCTATGTCTGTGCATCTTGGGAAGAAGGAAGAAAAAACGCGGCTTATTATTATTACCGAGGCGCGCGGCTTATTATATTATTAAAACGGCTACTTGTGGGCACTCATAAAAACACCGTGGTCTACAAGTTGTTTAGCGAGAGGATGGTGGTAATGTGCTTCAATAGAACAATGGATCAATGCCATGTCAAAACTCGGCTCCGCTGATCTGGGCTCCGCAGTACACACACAGACACACACACACGCGCGCGCGCACACACAGGATCGCAGCCACACACACATTTCCACTGTCCAATAGACAAGCGCCCTTTTCGACCGCGTGACATTGAGGTGGAGAGAGTAGTCACGCAAACCACAATAATGTTGCCGTCTCTCTGCTTTCTCAGTTCTTCGCTTGATATAATTAATACAAATGTCCAATATAACGGAATTCGTTAGCTCATAAAAATGTGATTATAACAGACTGCTGTTTAGTGTCGGACCGACTGCCACATACGCGGTCTATTTTATTTCAAGTCAGCAGCAGCACGGAGACGGAGTATCGAGGGACTTATTTTATTTGGAATATATTAATGACTGTATACGCAAAAGTAGCCTAGTTTTAAGTAATAATATTATAAATCTACATGCCTTGAGGATGACATTCTTTATATAGCCTGCCTATCAATTGTTTTAAAGCTTAATAAACTATGACCGGAATTAATCTCATTTGTCCGGTAGTTGAAATCTTGCAGGTCACGGAGACCGGCAACAATTTTTTCTAACGGAAACCCTGGTCTGCACACCATTTGAGATTTGACAGACGTCGGGCAGATCAGGGCCCCGTTCCCCGTACCTGGATAACTGAGTTAGCCGGATAACTTTCGGTTAAGTCTGACTTAAGCCGGACTTTCCGGTTCCCCGTACCTGGATTGTCCAAATCACCATGACAACAGATCCAAAAGTTTGAGCCTGGTCGAAAGCAGGGTTTAAGTTCAAGTTAGCCGGATGAAGCACAGCCACGCCCCCGCAAAGAAAGTGACAGCGCGTTTCCTGAAATTATTCCCACAGTCTAGGAACTGCTTTATACCATTCTGAATTACGTTTTTGTGCTCCATTCTTCCAGAGGGGGCTTTTGAAATGTAAAATATACCCAAAATGCTGATACTAAATTCACTTTGTCCTAAATAATGCACGTTATATATACCGTGGCGCTCGCTCGGTGCGATGTACACATTACGTGGTTATTTTAACAACGCGCAGCATTGCAAATGTGAATCCCGCGGGGATATTTTTAATGATTGAAACCTATCGCTCGTTTGGCTCTGATTCCTTTCATATTCTCCGCTGTGGATGTTTAATGGAGCGCCTGGATTGTGTTTCATTCAAGCATAAAATTGAAGTGTCTATGCGTGGATTGTGGATCTTGTCTCGTTCATTAATGTATAAACAATGAATTTATCCCATCTGGCACAGTGGCGCAGCGGTAGTGCTCAATCCTGTCAACCCAGCGACCGGTGTTCGAAACCCCGTGTTTCCAATATAATTTTTTGGAATATAATATTAATGATTATACGCCAAAGTAGCCTAGTTTCAAGTTAGAATATTATAAATCTACATGCATTGAGGATGTTATTCTTTATATAGCTCTCAACGTGCACCAAATTGAATTATTCCTACATCGCAAAAAGAAGGGAAAGACTAGGTTTCGAACCCCGGTCGTCTGCGTGAAAGTCAAAAGAAGAACCCGTTACACCACAGTGGAGATAAGTAAAAGATCGACCATACATCAATCAATGGGAAGAGAGCCGTATCGTTATTTTGTATAACAGTTTAACTAATTATTTTCGCTAGCAAGATCTGATTTGATTATTCAATCCAGCAGGCAAGTTTAAAGAAATATAATCTGATTGATTGAGGTAATGAGGGACTTAAAATTAGCCTATAGATAACGCATTTAACTTGTCGGCGAGGCGATTGAGCCGTACTGCAATATGTTAATAAAGTTTTAAATCAATTAATCAATCAATGCCGCTAGAGAATCAGGATCTCTGCTATCGATACGTGCTGGCTTTTCAACTGGAGCGGCCGCGCGCACTTATCCTGGGTCTCAAGTCTGGCTTGAGTTAACGAGACTGAATCCACCTTCGAGGAACAGGAAAATCCCGGCTTCAAACATCGGGTTAACTGAATCTGGATAATGACATCTTGATCGACTTAGTTGAACCAGGTACGGGGAACGGGACCCAGATCGTACGTCACCAACGACCACATGGCCCACACGACAACAAACACCACCACACATCAAGAGCGCTTGATAAGACATAACTGGTGAATGTCATTCAGACTTACATACACAGTCATATTGTGAACATTACTGTCCCATGTTGGCCATTATTTTTCTACTAGAATAACTACCACGGCTTTTACCCCGTAGGCCGACATTGTTGTTTGTTTTGTCAGGTGACAATAGACCACTGCACTTCCCTGTTACATGGAGCTCGGGAGGGGGGGTGGGGAAAGGGAGCGGGTTAATGAATGTTGATTAGAGCACGTAAGTGGTCAAGACTCTAATCAACAGTCATTCATTCATTCCAAGGTAAACCCGAGGAGGAGCGGTTGTGTGTTCTATGTGATCTGACTGGGAGTGGTGGAAGATGAATATAATTTTGTTTTTTATTGCCCTTTGTACACCGATTTGGGGAGGGCTTTATTTGAGAAAATTCAAATTGTAAATCCGGATTTGTTTTGGGAGTCTGAGAGTTGTATGTTGAGTTGTTTTTTTGTGGAGGACATCTTCAGTTTTGCAGGATTTTTGGAGAAAGCATGGCACTTGAGACAAAACACACTATCCTATATAAATGTATATGAATTCCTCTTGTTTCTTTGTTTACATACATTGCTTACAGCTTGTGTTATATTACGTATAAAATAACTTTATTAACAGATTGTAAGACACGAAAATAAAAAAACATCAAATCAAATCAAATCAAAACCACAGCGTTTACCCCGTATAGGCAGACATTGTCGTTTGTTTTGTCAGGTGACAATAGACCACTGCACTTCCCCGTTACATGGAGCTCGGGAGGGGGGGGGTTTAATGAATGTTGATTAGAGCCTTGACGTAAGTGGTCAAGATTCGAATCAATTTGTTTTACTCTTTTTTTTTACTCTTTTTGTATCACAAACAGTACTGTATTTGCAAATCTGGTATGTCATAAATGTATAGATGTAGCAGTACCGTCTATCTGTATGTCATATATGTTAAGATTAATTGAAAAGGGGGGACCCTGATGTAAACAAGACGAAAGTCTTTCTCTGGTCTGCATCCCCTTAACAATTGTGTGTATTTAGCTGTACTGTATTGTACCCATTCTGCAATCTGTTAATAAAAATGTAAATCAATCAATCAAACTCCCCATCCCCCAAGCTCAAAATACCGGAAGTGTTGCGGTGGTCCATCGCTTGACAGATTACACTCCATTTAAGCGGTTTGCTCCGCCCTCGCCGTTATGTACTTAGCGCGGTGTGTCGGCGAACTACAATGGAGCGCTCTCTCTCCGCAAAAAAAGCTCAGAACGAAAATAAACTACTCGCGTACATCATGCCCCCTGTGTAACCCCTCCCACCCAGAACACAGCGGTCGACGAAGCGAATCATTTCAATGCATCTGTCAAACCAGGCATGATATACCGAGGCACAATAATAACATATCAAACAAATGCCAGACGAAAATAATATTGGGAAAATAAAATTGGCATTATAATATTTGGAATTTCATTGATTTAGCAGTGAAATTACACACGCTTTTCATCGAGTATCTCCAGTGTGAATGTTTTGTGTTGTTGTTGTTATGGCTACCTTGTGCATTCAATCCCAGGTAGTGTCTGTTAATGTTACAGTACTGTATATTTGTAGATCTGGTATGTCATAAATGTATAGATGTAGCAGTACTGTCTATCTGTATGTCATATGATGCATTGAAAATGGGGGACCCTGATGTAAACAAGACTAAAGTCTTTCTCTCGTCTGCATCCCCTTAACAATTGTGTGTTCTGCAATCTGTTAAATAAAAAGTCAATCAATCAATGCTTTTTTTGTTGTTGTTATGGCTACCTTGTGTGCATTCAATCCCAGGTAGTGTCTGTTGTTAATGTCAGCTGGTTTGTCTTGAGCACACAATAACAACAATAACCGGTTACAGCAGCAGTACAGTGTAACTACACTGCAGCACCAAGCCACGGTATGATGACCTCTCATGATGACGCCATCACTTGATTGATTGAAAACTTTATGAACAGATTGCAGAATAGGTACAATAATACTGTACAGCTCAATACACACAATTGTTAAGGGGATGCAGACCAGAGAAAGACTTTCGTCTTGTTTACATCAGGGTCCCCCATTTTCAATTCATCAGGACATATATGACATACAGATAGACAGATAGACACTGACCGGTGTAACGACTGACTGCTGAACACAGAAAATGGCCAACATGATGATGAGGATGATGATGATGTGGTGAATTATAATAACGTTAGCTTACTTAGCTGGACGTCTTAGTAGTAGTAGTAGCTAAAGAAGAAGTCTCTCCATCCTCGCTGCACGGGGGGTATATCCACAAAGCTAGATAGATAAAGTATCCATTCAGTCCGAGATGCAAAAGTGCTGATAGTAAAGGCCTGACCGTGCTCTGCCTCCGGCGGTGATGATGCTAACATGGAGCTAACATGGAGCTAAAGAGAGAGAACAAGAAGACAATGGAGGGGAGTTCTTCTGTGTGACCGACCCTTCACTGTGTCAAGTATAAACTATTGGCCCGGTGGTGGGAGTTGCCCACCTAGGGATTAATAACCACGCAACGGGCTTCTTTGTCCATTTAATGCCCATTACGACTAAAGAAAAGTGCTTTGTTTTCAGTCTGCTATAACGAGGTGAACTTGCTACTAGCTTGTTGGTCTCTTTTTGCCGGAGGAGCAGAGGGATGAATTAACCGTGAGCACTTCCGGTTGGTCTTTGTCAAAATAAAAGCCCCCGGGGCTTGATTCGGTTTGATTGATTGCAAATTGTATTAACAGATTGCAGAATGGGTACAGTACAGTACAGCTCAATACACACAATTGTTAAGGGGATGCAGACCAGAGAAAGACTTTCGTCTTGTTTACATCAGGGTCCCCCATTTTCAATTCATCATAACATAATATGACATACAGGTAGACACTACTGTTGCATCTAGACATTTACGACATACCAGATCTACAAATATACAGTACTGTTTGTGATACAAAAATAGTCTAAAAAGAGAGTATATACATTTGAGGGCGAAGAAACTGTACATTGGAGGAGGTTGGGTAGGTGGGGTGGGGTGAGGGGTAACTGTACATTGTCAAGTCAAGTCAAGAGTTTTAATTGTCACGGCATACAAGTATACAATGAAATGCGGGTGGTCTTGCCCGCAACGATGTGCAATACAGTGTTACAACATATAATAGAATCCAATAAGTTGTTGGGGTGAAAGGAATCCAAACCCGAGCACAACATAAGAGCAAAAATGTCTGTCGTGCGAATATGGTCAATTAGCACTCGGTCCTACAAACACACAGCAAGGCCATTTTACAAACCATGTTTAATGTTTTATTGTGTTGATGGGTGAACACCAATGAAAAAAGTTTGCATGTACAAATTGTTGCAAGATTGAAGTAGACTAGTCTGTTACAGTTAGATCACGGTCACCAGGGAGTGTGGGGCTGATCAGTGTCTTGAGAGGAGGACGAGAGCAGAGGTAACGGACCACAACAGAGTTCTCAACTAGCAGCACAAGACTGAATGACCTATAACCTCACTACAGGTGCAGTGTTATGACGGTATTGGTGGAGGAGGATTCTTATTGGTGGAGGAGGATTCTTATAATAGTAGTAATACGATAGTGTTAATGTTTAGAGGATAAAATAAACATTCATATGATAAAATAAATCTCATTATCATCATCATGTAAATCGACGGTCAGTAATAGCAACCTAATAACTGGTTGTAGATTACATTAAAGTACATAACTGATGTAAAGGGAAAGGTTATTTCAATATAACCAGAATTATGACATTAATACGATACTTTAGTAAAAACAAGTATATTTAGAATTTCTTTTTTCATTTAGCCAAAGAATGAACCTCATGCAAGAACATGTATTTAATTGTATCTCATATTTCTCTGTAATGTGCTCTTGAGAGAACTGCTACGAGAAATCGACGTTGGAATCGTGAAGGGTTCTTAAAATTATTCTTAGGCACGTATGAATGTCACCGGTTCTGAATGCGCGTGGCTGTGCATTACAATTAGCATAATTAACGGCACAGTGGTGTAGTGGTTAACACTGTCGCCTCGCAGCAAGAAGGTCCTGGGTTTGATTCCCGCTTGGGGACCAGGTTACCAGGTACCCAGGTGGGGTATCTCCCGGGTCTTTCTGTGGCGGAGTTTGCATGTTCTCCCCGTGCTCGCAAGGGTCCCCCCCCCCCCCCCCCCCCCAAAAAGAGATAAACCCAATGGAAAAACATGCAGAAAAGATCGCCAACGCTGTACCGTCCCTGACGAAGACAGACAGGAGCACTTGGATTGTTCCCCGGGGCGCGGCCCATGTCTGCTCCCCTTGGGGGGGGGTAAGGACGACGGGATGGGTCAAGCGCAGAGAGGCAATTCATCTGCGACCCAATGCATGCATGTTCCTGTCACCCATGTCGCATGTGTGTGTTCATCTGCATGACAAATAAAGACTTCTAACACCCTCTAAGGCCAGCTGCTGTGTCGTGTGCAAAACACAACAAGACTTTGAGGAATATTCCACTTACTAGCCCCATTAGGGTGCAGAAGAGCTAGCAAGAGCATTTGTATGTATTGTAGTGTATCGTAATTATTATGTATATGTATATGCTTTAATCTACATTTATTTTGATTTAAATACTGGACTATCATAGTCCTATGATTTATTGTGGATTTTTACTTTTAATGTTTGTGTGTCTAGTTTTATGTCATGTCAAAAAAATTGAAATAAAAAAATGTGTTCAAAAAAAAATAAACAGGCCACCTAGAAAGGGAGCAAAGAAGAATAACATTACAAGTAAAAGCTGCTGTCTGAGCCGACAGAGGAAGAGCACTTTCATTTTTCCAAAGACCAGGAAAAATACAACCGATGAAGAAACGGCGTCATCAGAAGGACGTGAGACTACCTTGAAGCTGGACTCTAGCTACGAGGCGACGCCAGCGCCATGCCCTCCACGACAGCAACAGGAGCAGACAGGAGGAAACCTGCCAGTCTCTGAAATGGATCAAATTGGTATAATAGTCTATAATAAAAGGTGGCATCGGTGTCCAGTGCATTCCTCAACAGTGATCAAAGCCTGAGTACAGCACCAACCACACCTCAAAGCCCACCGGTGGTAGGCTATACCAAGCACCTTTTTGTATCCCAAAGCTAATAAAGAACCAAATACCTTATTCCCTAAACCTCCAGGTTCCTCCCCGTTACTACAGGGATATAATTTGGTTGTTAATCTTTATATGCCTGTTAATCACTGCTAATTTGTTAATCCTATGTACTGCTAAAATAATTTACACATGTTTTATGTATTTTGATAGACAGTACCAAGAAACAAATCCAAAATAAGAGAATTTTGGGAATGTTTTGTGAATGCCACAAAATGTACGTACACGTACGTACGTTCTTGCATGAGGCCCAGATGTTAAATATTTACTTTCTGATTTGCTGACACTCATGACATGACATGGTCTCATCTTCCATGTTCTGTGAGCTAAATAATAAAATAAGTGGATGTGAGGACCTCTTGTTGGTGATCAACTTTGGCTGAACCACCAATATAATTATGATTTACAGCCATATTGGTTTATTTTCTTGTAATAAAAAGAAAATAAAAGTCACATAAGTCACATGAGGCTGATAGTGCATATAATTTTCATCATGAAGATAGAGTGAAGATAGAATACCTTACAACAGGGAGTAAATTCACAAGATTTCACAAACTTATAGGTGGGTAAACTGCCTTTAGGTGCATTTCCTATCAGCTACATCCATGATAGTAGCTTTGATTTTTTTTTCTCTACTCCTAAATGACAGTGTGTCTTTTAAAAAGGAACACACCAACATTTACGAAGAAGACCGATACCAGTTTCCTCTCTGTGCATTCAGCAGAAAGTTGTTCGGCTGCATGACAGCTAGCCTAGGGGCACAATGAATGGAAAACGGATTGGTACAGGGTAGCCTAGGCATTGGCTAACCTCGTTCCCAGTTTTATCTCCTCTGTGAGATAGACTGGTAAAGCGCTACGATCGAAAGTGTGAATTTCCGGTGTATGTACTTCCCCTGGAAGCTGCCTCCGAACGGACCAAACTTTTCCCGAATCCTGTCGGCAAACAAGCTAGAACGTCCCGGTCATGTAGTAAATTCTTCAGGCAACGCCGTTGCAGTGGCTTAAACGAGGAAATATTGTTGCACTTCACACGTTTCTATAATTGTAGTGTCGAAACCGGAAAGCCTGTAGCCTGTACTTCCTGTACTTCCGTTTTCACACTTTAGGAGGCATAGCTTTACCAGCCTAGGCATTGGCCAACTAACTAACACCTCTCCTGGAGGGCCAGTGATTGGCTTACACTTAAGAGTGCCCGGCCTAGAGTCTGTACTGAACTTGGCACATCTGCTTTTGGCTTATCTGCCTCTACCTCGTGGAATACCGTGCAGGAAACTCTGAAACTAGACACTTTAGTGTCTATAGGTCGGTTTAGAACGTTGATGGACCAATCAGGTCACCACAATATGTAGACGTTTTTTAAATGGTTACCTCTGATTTCGTTTTTTTTTTAATATGTGCTCTTACTTGTTCTGATTGTCTGATGCTTCTGTATTTATTAACGCGCTATGGCACTTGTGAATGTAACAACTCAATGACACTGTAAATTAGTGTAATTACTCGAGTCTATTTATCAAGTATAAATAAAGTCGTTTTAGCTTTAAGCTAGGCTAGCCTGTACCAATCCGCTTCCATCCATTGTGCTGCTAAGCTAGGCCGGCGTGCCGTCCGGATAGCTTCCTACTGAGCGCGCACAGAGAGAGAGGAAACCCTCGTCTCCTCGGCCCGACTCCGGAGAAGACGGCGAGCGGCGGACCTCCCGTAAAAAAAACGCTGGCGTGTTCCTCCGATCATTTGTCCAGAAGCGACTGCTGCTTCGGTCGACCGAGCGGCTTGGTGGGCCGCTTCGGCTTCTTCTCGTGAGTCTTGAGGTGCGCCCGGTAGCCCTGGGAGTAATAGAAGCACTTGCCGCACTTGTCGCAGGTGTAAGGTTTCTCTCCGGTGTGAACCCGCAGGTGAACCTTGAGGTCGCACGCCTTGGAGTAGCTCTTGCCGCAGATGGAGCACAGGTGCGGCCTCTCGCCGGTGTGCGTCTTCAGGTGCACGTTCAGGTGGGACGACTGGATGAAGGCCCTGCCGCACTGGTCGCAGTGGAAGTTCTTCTCGCCGGTGTGCGTGAGCTCGTGTTTTTTGAGCGCGTCCGCCGTGACGCAGCTCTTGCCGCACTCGGCGCAGAGGAACGGCGAGTCGCCGGCGTGCATCCGCTGGTGGATCTTGAAGTAGTACTCGTTCTTGAACCTCTTGCCGCAGTCGGCGCAGCAGTAGGGTTTGTCGTGGATCTTACGGTGTTCTTCCAGCTGCTGCTTCTGGGGGAAGTCCATGCCGCACTCGCCGCACACGTGGATGGTCGCGGGGGGCTCCGTGGGTTTGGCGGGGCTCTCCTCCTGGGACAGCTCCGCTATGGGCAGCTCTCCTGCAGAACAAACACAAAAAGACACTCTGAAGGGCACTCGCAGTACAGAGCCTTGGAGGCAGAGGGAGCTTGTGCTACGCGGGGGTGGACAGTCCGCAGTCCTTTGCCGTTCAAAGTTCCTGTCTGAGGGGAAGTGACGGTAGTGATTGGAGGATCAAGAAAAGAGGGCGGGGTTTCGTATAGGTCAATTGTTGCGTAACAGCTCTGTACTATTAACAGGCACCCACTTGAGGACCTTTTTTGCAAACCTTAGCTTTATACTTTTAGCACATGCATAAGCCTGGTCTCTTTTGAAAGATAACATTCTGAATTACTAATGCAAAAAAGGAAAATCACTTTTAGTGCTAATGAAATAGTAGTAACAGAGGTCTGAACTTGAGTTGAACTTGAGTACTCACATTTTTCTGTAGTGGTTGCAAGATTCCATATTCCAATATTCCAGCATATAGGTATAAGCTGGAAAACACTGCGGTTCCATAGCCTGAAGTCTTATGTAGTACAGGTCCAAATCTTATAAAAAATCCGTTCAGAAATGGGTCTTTGAGAGACGTCAGAGTATAACCGACGGGGGGGGGGGAAGCTCTCAAATCCATTTCCTCATCCACGGCCGTTCATTCTGAAGTGTGATTCACTCATTGGCTACAACGCTGACCAATCATTTTCGCCATCAGCAGATGATTGGCAGTTCTGGAACGTCGGGAGTCCGGGGTGGTCATCTGACGTGCAGTGCGTAAAAAAAGACGCTCGCCTGACATATCGTCATGTAACTCGAGAACCGAGGCACGGATTTGGTCGAGTGAGGGGGCGTTCAAACGGCAACAAATAGATCTTTCGAACGGTAATTTATATGTTCTGCGAAAAATGCAGCCGCTAGACGCTCGCAAAGTGCCGTGACAAAAAGCAGCCATTCGTTTAAGGGCAAAACGGCACGTATACGTGCCAGTGCATGTTAAAAGGTTAAAGAATAAACAGTAGAAGCATCTTGATGACCAGCCTGGATGCCAGTCTGAGCGTGCTGCACTCCAATCTAGACTCCAGTTGACAATACGGTCAGAAATCAGTGGCACAGCTAGATGTAGTATTCTAGTATGTACTGTGATTACTAGCCCAGTGATTATGACCACCAAGCAAGACTCAATCTGGGGGTTAGGACCATCCAGGGCTCCACGAGATGATGATTTTGGTTGGTCGAAAAGATATGAAATACAATATCATAATTTAAATCTTTGATATATTGATGCTTTTTTGGTGAAATAATAAATATTGGAAGTCCACTTATTAGTCAAGTTAAATAGCAAAACATGTGTTAAGAGGAACACGCCAACATTATGGGAGATACCAATTTCCTCTCTGTGCGTTCAAGCTATCTGGCTGCAAGCTAGCCTAGCTTAGCACAAATGAATGGAAGCGGATACGGATCGCTAGCCTAGCTGTTGGCCAAAACACGTCTCCGTATTCCGCTACCATTCATTGGAGAGGAAATTGGTATCCATCTCCTCGTCTGACTCCGGAGATGACGGTAAACGCATTTGCCATAATGTTGGCGAGGCCCTTTAAACCATTCCGTTCACACTGCACCATGCTGGGGTGTCTCACGACTTGACATCCCTCCGTTTGTCGGGGGAGCATGTACAGTAGCAGAGCATGGCACATTCACACAGGCATCCTAAATATTTATCATTTATAATTAGGGCTGTCAGTTTATCGCGTTAACTAGATTAATTAATTACACAGCAAATTATCGCGTTATGAAAATTAACTCAAAATTAAATGTATTTTTTTTTATAAATATATATATATATATATTTTATCTCATTCATTCCATAAGAACGTAGAATAAACATTTACAAACGTTTTTTTTTTTTTTAATTGTCCATTTGCATGTTCTTGGTATCTGATTCTAGGGACATCTATGGATCTCAGGGAATGTATTCCCAGTGTCAGAAATACTGTGTCTGTTACTAGGGCTTGAGTAAATTGTAATGAACCAAATGAGAATATCAATTCAATTCTTTTATCTTTGACTGTGAATAGCACCATGCTAAAATTGACCAGACATGATAAATCTAAGCAAATGAATAAAGGGAAGATGATTAAACAGAAGGTTTTGTAGTACTGATTTCTGCCATCCAGACACATGCAATTTGAAATATGATTATAGAATATAAAATATCAGGCCTAAAATGGTTATGCGATTAAAATGTGATTAATTAGATGAATTAATTACAAATCCTGTAATTAATTAGATACATTTTTTTAATCGCCTGACAGCACTATTTATAATATTTACCTTTAGTAGCTAAAAAAAAGGTAAGACCTAATGTAACGGATCCTGACCTCTGTGCACTTTCATGTGCGTCTTGAGATTGCCGCTCTGGGTGAAGCCCCTCCCACAGCGGGCACACTTGAAGGGCCTCTTCCCCGTGTGGATCACCAGGTGTCGACGCAGGGCGGTGTTGTGAGAGAACACCTTCCTGCACGTGGGGCAGTCGTAGACCTTCTTGGGCCTCCGCCCCCCCGGGAACTGCCTCGGCTCGGCCTCGCCCTCCTGAGGCTGGTCCTGGTCCTGGTCCTGGTCCTGGTCCTCGCCCTCGTCCTCATCCTCACCCTCGTCCTCACCCTCACCCTCGTCCTGAGGAGGCTCCGGCGAGTCCTCCGGTTCCTCAACGGTCGAGGCCCCGCTGCAAACCTCTTCTACGTCGTGGATAAAACAGTATTTGTTAGTGGCGATCTGGAACAGCGCTGAGCCCTGAACGACTGGTGATACAGGCAGGGTGGGGTGGGGGGGGGGGGGAGGGGGGTATTCAGAAGGACTAGCGCTTTTCCCCCCCAATAACTATATCGCATAAGTATGGAAGATCACATGTTAGAGAATGTAATTGATGTTCATCATATTGGATTGCAGGTAGGGATGTCCGATATTATCGGCCTACCGATATTATCGGCATTAAAATGTGATATCGGAAAATATCGGTATCGGTTTAAAAGAAAAATTATTATTATTTTTTTTACATTTCTATAACCTTTATTTACCCAGGCAAGCAAGTAAGAACAAATTCAGATTTTATTTATTGTCGAAAGTATGCATAATGACTTAATTCCACAACAAGCGATATGTAATGTTAATTACCTGAAATTATTCCGTTCTTTGGGGGGGGGGGGGAACCCTGCATATATCGGTATCGGTTGATATCGGTATCGGAAATTAAGAGTTGGACAATATCGGTATCGGTAAAAAAGCATCCCTAATTGCAGGGACATGGGGAAGTGTTATATATAGTATCAAAATGGATGATCATTCTAAAATATTTCAGAAATAATTTTGTGAGAGAAATCTGCCTTGATATACATTTTTTATCATTAATTTCAGACAACAAAAAAACAAACGCTAACATTTTCACCATCTCAAAATCCCCAAACCCCGACGACGCGAGTGCTTTTTGGGTGGAATTACATTGACCATATTCACACGGTGGCCATTTCGCTCTTTCGCCGTGTTCAGGTTGGGTTCCTTTCCACCCGGGCCAGGAAAGGAACCCAACCCGAGCATGATGCCATACGGCCAACGACTCTGGAGTCTGTGAGACGTCAGATAAGGTTTAGTAGACGAGGTCACCTGGGGGCGGGAGGTCCGGCACGACCTCGGCACCAGGGTCCTCGTAGTGGTTCCTCTCCCCGGCCCTCTTGTTGTTGGACGGGGCTCGGTGCGATGAAGTGCTGTGTGGTGGGTGAGACGGGCCCAGCCCGAGATCCAAGGCTCCTGGTACCAGAGGGAACCCGGAGGGCCAGGCGGGCCGGTCCGCCACGCAGCTGTCCTGGAGGTGCTCTTCATCCTGGAGGCAGAAGCAGTTAGATGGTTCCAGCCTGACAACACCAACATTCTCAATGGACTACATTTCATCTCCTGATATTTGGCAAACATGGCAACAGGAAATACGTTTGGGTCCAAGATGTTCCCCAGCAACGCAATGGACCCATCTCAAACCCTGCCCTCTTTTCTTGATCCTCCAATCACAGCTGTCGCTTACCTCGGACTTCCTCTTAAGCGACAGCTGTGATTGGAGGATCAAGAAAAGGGGCAGGGTTTGAGATAGGTCTATTCCACTGAAACAGTCTTCTATTTCCACAGACTGCATCGGTCATAGACTCACTCACTCACTCACTCACTCACTCACTCACTCACTCACTCACTCACTCACTCGTGTATAGGGTTGGGCATCGTTTGGATTTGAACGATTCCGGTTCCGATTCCGATTCTCCATTTCGATTCCTGTTCTAAACGATTCTCGATTCCGATTATTTGAGGTGCAGGTCAAAACAGGTCACAGCTTATTTCGCAGGAGAATAAAAAAAAAATTATCTTGAATTTTTGTCATACTATTCACATTGTCAGTTGACTTGATACAGTTTAATTTGGTTGCTGTACTGTAACTAGGGTATTAATTAACAAAGTAAAATTATTATTATTATTTTTTTTTTGTTGTAAGAATCGAAATTAAGAATCGAAATGCAAATATCGCTGCTGTCGGGACAAAACCTCATAACTCCAAAAACCCAACTTTTCAGCAGATGAAAAAAAACTAACACAGATTTGAGGGTGAATAGAGTTAGGAGGTTTAGACAGATGATCGGTTTAATGCTTTCCCATTGTTTAAACTTTGTAAAACCCACACACACATATGGAGGATGATCTACGGAGTTGATTTATATAATAAAAAAAAATTCAAAAAATGGAGTTATGAGGTTTTGTCCCGACAGCAGCGATATGTTACTTCCGGTTCCAGAACCGGAAGTTAGGAACCGGTTCCTATTACAACCGGTTCTCGGTGCCCAACCCTACTCGTGACTATACTAAGCAAAAATAAATGCATAGAGACACTGAACTGGCAGCTGAACTGGCAGCACCAATTTAAATTCACGCGTGTTCCATACAAGCTCTCGCCAGACGCACCAAATTCCCGGTAGCCCCTTGGATACAAAAACATTTCATATTAGGCCTATTTAATGTTGTTTCATCTCCCAACAGCCGGGCTTGCCCCGCAAAAAAATGTAATACCTGTGCAAATTAAATCTAAGACTTTTTATTCCCTTTTATAAAGGCCTTAAATTGAGAATTCTGAATGTAAGACTTTTGAATACCCCACATTATATCCTGTGTCATCACCACCTACCATCGGGCCCCTGAGCAGGGCACTAAAGCTCATGTTGGTTCCAGCGGGGCCGTAGTAGGGCTGGTGGCCCTCCGCTGCTCCTCTCCAGTACGACGTGTTGGGGTGCTGTGCCCAGGGGTTGAACGCAGCAGCGTACTGGTGAGTGAAGTTCCACTGGGATATCTGGGAGAAACACAGAGCGGCAACATGAGTCAAGCCCACTGAGAAGTCCCCTCCCCCCTCACCCCCCTTATTAAAACAGCTGATTATAACATTTGTTGAATGACTCAAGGCGAGACTTAGTTTTCCCTCACCTGGCCGTGGTCGGGCACAGCGTGGTGATTCTCCTGGTTGCCGAGGTGATGGTTGGGGCTATCTCCTGTGTCGACCAGAGAGAGAGAGATGACACAGAAAACACTGTAAAGTGATGCTTTAGTGGCATGTCGAAAAAGTATTGATCGCCCGTGTGTAGGGCTGCAACGATTAGTCGACATAATCGACGACGTCGATTATAGAAAAATCATCGACGAGGAATTGTTGCGTCGATTAGTCATTAAAAAAAAATTATTATAATTTTTTTTGTTTTAATTTTTTATTTGTTTGCACTACCTATCTTTGTGAAAGTGGCTTCTCAGCTCTGGTCCAGCTGAAGACTTCTTAGCTTAACATAACAGACCGACAGTAAGTTTGGGGGAACTAATGGGATAACTGGGGATGTTGTTTGGTCCTGACAAGAGTCTCAAAGCAACTCTGAGGTCATGCTCAATGTCCAATCTGTTCCTCTGCTCCGTCTTCAGCTGGACCAGAGCTGAGAAGCCACTTTCACAAAGATAGGTAGTGCAAAAAAAAAAAAAAAAAAAAAAAATATATATATATATATATATATATATATATATTATTTTTTATTTTTTTTATATAATTGTTTTTCGATTAGTCGACTAATCGAAAAAATAATCAACAGATTAGTCGACTACCAAAATAGTCATTAGTTGCAGCACTACCCGCGTGACTCCCACCTCCATTTAAAATCTCCATTCTTCAGAAAACAGGACCACAGTGGAAATAAGTCTCCAAATAATAGCTAGAATAAAGTGTTTGACTCTTTTTTAATTTCTTTTTGTATTATCTTATTAAGTTAATGATAGTTTATTTGTATCTTTATTATAATTGTATTGCCTATTAAAGGGATCAATAAAGGAATATCTTATATCCGTGTTTATACCGTCGTAAGGTAGGTATTATCATGGGTTCATCCCGTGCTGATCTTTCCCTGCACTGTATGGGAGCTAATAGCTAGAGAATGACTCGTGTTGAGCTGATCTGAGACCTGCCGGTGTGGAACCATTGCGAATGCAACACGTGGCTCTAAATAAGCTTCAACTGCACTTGATTTAATGTGATGTTTCTTCTCGACTTGTTTAAAGAGGACTTGCCCAGCCCATGGGGACATTAATACCTTGTGATTTCGGGGCTTTACAAATCAATTTGATTTGATTTGATTTGACTTCAACGCCAAGCCAAACAGAAGTGTGATATGTGGGGTGGACCCTTTCACACAGACAGTGATCCCTGGTTCGACCCGGGTCACTGCACTGTCTTCACCTGATGCACAACTCTGTGGGTAATGTAACATTACTTTCCCTCACTTTGACTCTTTTTGGTCAAGCGGCAATTCTTTTTACGAAGAGATGTGGGGATGTTGCGTGCATGTCTTCTCTCCTCGGATGCGCAGGCTTTAAACGCTATGCTTTCCCCCCGACACGGACCCCTACTGGTATGGAAACCCGCTAGTAGTCAGTAGGGTTGGGCACCGAGAACCGGTTCTAATAGGAACCGGTTCCTAACTTCCGGTTCTGGAAGGTATTAATTTCGATTCTTAAAAAAGAATTTACTTAGTTAATTAATACCCTAGTTACAGTACAGCACCCAAATTAAACTGTATCAAGTCAACTGACAATGTGAATAGTATGAAAAAAAATTAAGATAAAAAAAATTAAATAAAAATCTCCTGCGAAATAAGCTGTGACCTGTTTTGACCTGCACCTCAAAGAATCGGAATCGAGAATCGTTTAGAACAGGAATCGAAATGGAGAATCGGAATCGGAAACCGGAATCGTTCAAATCCAAACGATGCCCAACCCTAGTAGTCAGTCCACCTACCGAGGTTAGGGGGGTCCCAGGTCAGGTCCTCTCCGTCGGAGTCCGGCACGGCCCTCTGCTGCGGGATCCTCTTGGGTTTGCTCATCTTCCTCGGCCGGTCCAGCTGCCTCGGCCTGCCCAGCTGCCTGGTGGGTCCGATGGGCTTGGCGTTGTGCGTCTTCTTGTGGTTGTTGAAGCCCTGTCTGTAGTAGAAGCTCTTGCCGCACTCGTCACACTGGTAGGGCTTCTCCCCGGTGTGCACCCTCAGATGGACCTGATAATATAAAACCATTATATATATACTACAGAAGAGGGCCATAAGAATCACACAAAGTGAGTTATCGAGAACACACAAATACATTATTTATTAAATCTAGAATAATTAAACTTGAAGACATGGTTAAGTTTCAAACAATGTTAATTATGTTTAGGGCAAGAAATAATACACTGCCAGAAAAACTACAAAATCTTTTTCCATTTAGAAAGTGAGTTTAGTATAGGAGGAAATAAAATTTTAAACATCAGTTTGCACGTACCACACTTAAACAGATGTGTCCTTCAGTTATTGGTGTAAAGTTGTGGAATTCTCTCCATAGCGAGCTTAAGGGATGTAATAGTGTTTATCAATTCAAAAACAATTTATAAAAAAATAATATTTAGTCAGTATGAAAATCAAATGTGATCTGAATAATGAGATCTTTTCTTTTTCTCTTTCTTTTATTCCTTATTATTATTATTATTATTATTATTATTATTATTATTATTATTATTATTATTATTATTATTATTATTATTATTATTATTATTATTATTATTATTATTATTATTAAATTTTTTTCTTGTTTAACTGTGGATTGTGAGTTTCTTGTATAATGGTATAAATTATTATTTGTGTAAATTAGGTTGTACGCTGACCATTAAGTAAATACCGTAATTCCTCTAATAGTAACCCCGGCTTGTATTTGTTTCAACTGTAGCGGGTACCAGGCTTGTATTAGGAGGAGGCCTGTATAAGAGGGAGGCCTATATTTCAAATTTTCAAACGGATCATAATGAATAAATCAACATTTTGTGTCAGTTTGAACCCAGTAAAATGTACTGGGTTCATTTATTGAAACCAAGTACTGTATGAAATAGTAAACAGCGCAATTACAGGTGGTCACTGGTCATTTCAACGTTTTCAAAGTGAAATCAAGTAACTAGCTCAGTATGCAGCTCAGTATATTAGTAACCCGGCTTGTATTAGGAGGTCGGCTTATAATTGCTTAGCTCAAGAGCGCACCCGGTCATTAATCACCCGGCTTGTATTTGAGACCCGGTTACTATTAGAGGAATTACGGTACTTCTTTAGTTTAGGAATAAGGGGCAGGTAACTATAAGATTTATTCTTCTTCCTGCTCCTTTTGTCCATGGAATGTTATTTATGATTGTGTAATGAAGAAACTCTGATTGTATGATTCCATGTGGCAAATAAAAACTCTGAACTGAACTGAACTGACCTTGAGCTCCTCGGCGCGGGCGTAGCGCTTCCCGCAGATGGAGCAGAGGTGGGGTCTCTCCCCGGAGTGGGTCACGTAGTGCGCTCGCAGGGTGGACGCCTGCTTGAACCTCTTCCCGCATATACTGCAGGGGAAGGGCTTCTCCCCGGTGTGATCCCTCATGTGGTTCTCGAGGCCCTTCGACGTGCCGAAGCCTCTGTCGCACTGCGCGCACTGGTAGGGCTTCAGGCCCTCGTGCGCCACCTGGTGGTCCTTCAGCTTCTGGAAGGACATGAACCTCTTGCTGCAGTCCTTGCAGGCGAACGGCTTCTTGGACTCGTGGACCTGGGCCATGTGCTCCTCCAGCAGTTTCCTGTCGGAGAACTGCGTCAAACACAGGTGACAGAAGCAGATCTCTTCGGAGATTTGGGCCTCCTCGGGCGTGAGGGAACCGGTCTCGTCCAGCGCTGTTAGATTGGATAATTTAATTCCTGTAGGAGAGAGACGTAGAGGGTTCATACAAGCGTCAAACAGCTTTGTCTTGTGTGTTTTGAAAAGATATTTAGTGATTAAAACCTCTTAACGTGCAACGGACCGCCCCCGGGCCCTCTTGAGGACAATTTGCCGACCTCTAGCGGCTCTGTATCATTTTTTAAAATAAAATATATATATATATATGAATGTACAATTAAAGCCCTATTTGTTGCCCGTCGATTGCCCTTTCAGGTGACAAAATCCGTCCAGCGGTTCTCGAGTTACATGCCGATATGTGAGGCGTGCGCCAAAGTACACAGCAGACCTTTTTTTTTTATTACCACCCCCAACTCCCGGGGCTCTAGCTCCGTCAATCATTTGGCGATCTCGAGAATTATTGGACAGGGTTGTAGCCAATGAGAGTGGCTTTCCAATGATACCCCAGGTGGGGATCTGCGAATCAGGGATCTAGGTGAAAAGTCACGAGCGAAAACAGGAAGAGAAAGAAATCACAGAATGCATTGAAGTCAATGAGAAAACTGAAACCTGCAGAGCTTTTTCCTTTGTACACAGTTTACCAAAATCCTCATAATCACTCATTTCTGAACGGAATTTTATGAAATTTGGACATGTACTACATAAGACTTCAGGCTATGGACCCAGGGTGTTTTCCAGCTCATACCAATTTCTTTGGATATACTACTTCTGGATATTGCAACTACTACTTAAAAAGAAAAGTGATCTTTCTTTATTGTATGTGAAACTTCAGACTGTTATCCTTCAAAAGAGACTAGGCTTATGCATGTGCTATAAGTATAAAGTATAGTATTTCGGTTTGCTAAAAAAGTATGCAGTCCTCAAAAACAAAAATGCCCACTTTTTGGGGCGCCTGTTAAGGGGCTAATGACATTGTGGCTTGTTATGTTTTCATAATGCAACCTTTATGGACAGAGAAAACAAGTACATAGAGCCTTCTCAATGTTCACTATCTGTAGCATATTATTTAGATGGTGCTTTTTAATTACAGTGTGGTTTTCAGGACCCTGGACAGTGCCTTAACACTTTGGTTGCCACTTGTTAACGTGGTAAAACCCTGTTGAATGCCACCACCCACTTCAATGATAGCGTTGTGAACACAATCTCTGTCTTAAATTATGGCTATGTGTCTAATCTGGCCGTCGCTTATCAATGACTTGTTTGCAGTCAACATTGTCGAGACGGATTTTTTTTATTTATTTTATTTTTTTTTAATCGGTTAATTTCCGTTTCATAGCATTTTGAAAAGCACTTGTTTTTCAGGAAAATATATAGATTCCGTGATAAACGCCCTTTACTGGAATATTCTGGCATACACAAAAAACTGTCATTTTTCGGCCTATTTATGAATCGTTTTCAAATAAACGCTAGATTATCGATAGTATATGTGTACTTATGCACGCTATAGAAGCGATCTGAAAAATATATTTTCTCATTTCCTGATCAGCACGCACACACAGACACACACATACACACATATGGCACACGCTGATATATAGGTCAAAACAGATCCGATTACCCCAAGACTGGTAAAATAAATAGCTTACCTCAGTTCAGATGTTATCCAAAAAGATTATTCCAATTCCTGATCACCATTCCAAATATCGATCGCGTTTATTGATTCAGCGTTGGGTACTGTAAATATGTATTCCACGCGTTTTGAGGAGGCTGGACCCCCCCCCCCCCCCCCCGTACTCTAGTGTGATAAGGATGGGGCCAGAAATCTAGTCTGAAGTGTTCTCCAATTTGACTGATTTGTTGATGCATTATTTGCTGTGCCTGCCTTATCATTTCAGGTTTGTTGGAAATGCAGTTCAGAGGTTAGATATTGCCTCACAGAAATACACATTTAGTATGGGATGCCCCAGAATTTGAATGTACACATAGCAAGTGTGGTGGACTCTTCTTTTGAAAAGTCATTTCTGCTTTGCCGTCACATTTCTTGTTGTTCTCACCCCACTGTACTGTCTGAGAAAAAAGACTGCAGAAAGAAAGAAAGAAAGAAAGAAAGAAAGAAAGAAAGAAAGAAAGAAAGAAAGAAAGAAAGAAAGAAAGAAAGAAAGAAAGAAAGAAAGAAAGAAAGAAAGAAAGAGAAAGAAAGAAAGAAAGAAAGAACGAAACAAAGAAAAAGAAACAAAGAAAAAAGAGAGAGAGAGAGAGAGAGAGAGAGAGTCCACCGCAATGGAACAGCTTTGTCGAGAAAACATCAACCTCAGGTTCTCTCACCTTTGTGAACCTTCTGGTGCGTCTTGAGGTTCCCGATCTGCGTGAAGCCCCGCCCGCACACCTGGCACTTGTACGGTTTCTTCCCCGAGTGAATGATGACGTGTCGGTTCAGAGAGGCGCTGGTGGGGAACTCCTTGCCGCACGTGGGGCAGAGGTACGTCCTCGGAGTCCTGTGCTCCTCCTCGGGCTCCACCGGCACCCCTAGTGGCGGGTGGTAGATGCGCCGGTGGACCGCCAGGCTCCGGTTGGCCCTGAACGTCTGTCCGCAGTCGGAACACTTGTGGAGCAGACTCTTGCCGTGTTTCTCCCTCACGTGCCGGTCTCTGGCGTAGACGCTCTGGAACACTTTGTCGCAATCGGCACAGCTGAACAGCTCCTCCGCCTCCGTTCTCCTCCGCCTCGGTTTCCTGGACGACGTCGACGTCGTCTTCTGGGAGTGTTGGCGCCGTCTGGCCGACGCACGCCGACGCTTGTCGCCGGACAATTCATCCTCAGCAGCCGGTCCTGTATAGTCGCATGACGGATAGCGGTCAGAGGCGGGGGAATAGAGGTAGAGGTAGAATTCAACAAAACTGGCACGCGCACATTCACATGTTGCATTCACGTGGAGAGACACAGGTAGACGACATGGCAGTAACGGCACTTTCAGGACGGTACAAAGAAAGAGGACAAGGGAATGGCACAAAGGCATGCCGCTATGGTGATGTTGGCTTTTTTTTTTTTTTAGATTAATTGTTTTGGGGGCGGCTAAGTGGCGCAGTGGGCAAGGCACTCGCCACTAATGCAGGAGATGCTGGGTTCGAGCCCAGCTCTCTGCGTTGCTACCAGCTTGGCTGGTCGTTCATACTAATACAATTGGCAGTATTAGGGGGTGGGAAGCTGATGGGTGGGGATCGGACGTTGTGGACAGCGACTCCTACAGGTCGGTTGGTGTGCCTGCACAGTAGAATCAGGAAGCGACGAGGGCGGCGTGTCCCTCCCACGCAGACCCCCGCCGCTGAGAGATCGCGCTGTGCAGGTGAAAAGATGCGACGGCTGCCTCCTCGAGTACCGGCTTCGTCCACATTGCAGCCGGCTTGTGGGAGGCATGGCCTAACAGCGTTCGAGACAGGGGAGGGTAGAATTGGACGATACGAATTTGGGATGGGAGAAAAATAGAAAATGGGAGAAAAAGTAGATAAAAAACAAAAAAATAATCGTTTTGCATTTATTGCTTTTTCATGGTCAGACATGACCGACAGAGGAGGAGAGGATGAACGGGAGAGGAGGCGGGGAAGAAATGCGACAAATGTCACCGGGAGCGGGAGGCGAACCCGGGGCGGCCGCGCAGGTGTGCGAGGCACTATGCGGTGCGCCACGAGGGCGCCCTGTGTGTTGGCTTTTTCTAACATATTATCAAGAAGCCTCATCGGTTATTAAAGATGCTGTAAGTGGTATTTCTTTCTTTAAATAAGTGTTAAATAGCTCTACATTCTGACAGCCATCACTGATATAGTGTGTCTGGTCAGTAACATGGGTCTCCCAGTCCCTCCACTCTGCAGTAAACAGAACATACATTTTCTGGTATCCCTTCCCACTTTATCCAATCAGGAGAGAGAACCCTAGATATTTTGACTTATTTCAAGAAATCTTGCCAAGCCAGATTTGCTTACTGCACTGATATATTGTACTTGTTACTGCAGAGTGGAGGGACTGGGAGACCCATGTTACTGACCAAACACTCTATATCAATGATGGCTGTAGGAATGTAGAGATATTATTTTAACATGTAGACCACTTATTTTAACAAGAAAATACCACTTAGGGCGGCCGGGTAGTACAGTGGACTAAGCGTCTGTCTACCACCACAGAGACACTGGTATCGAATCCGGCTGTCAGCGGTGCCTCCGGCTTGGCCGGCCATCATACTGGCACAATTGGCGGTGTCAGCGGGAGGGAAGCCGGTGGGTGGTGATCTGGTCGTTGTAAACAGCGACTCCTACAGGTCAGGTCTGGGCGCCTGCACAGCGAGGGAGGGAAATGGTGAAGGTAGTGTGACCTCCCACGCGTTACACTTCACCAATGAGAGTCCTCGCTGCCAGGTGAAAAGAGGCTGCTGGCTGTCTCCTATGTATCGGAGGAAGCATGTGATAGACTTCAGGGCTCCCTAGACCGACCAGCGGGGGCACATGCGTGCCACGACCAGGAAGGGGAGGGGGGGAATTGGCATAACGACTAAATTGGGATGGGAGAAAAATACAGAAAAATAGGAGGAGAAAAAGTGAAAAAATAAATGAAAATACCACCTAGGGAGCTCCAGTAGCTCACCACGTACAGCGAGTGCTATTTCAGCGCCGTGGACAACCGTGCTCGTCACGGATCTGGGGCTGAGCGCGTTCGAATCCCGCGGTCTTCCCCCCCATCTGAACCCTTTCAGCCTGCTTCTGTCGGTCGAACTTGACCAAGTATGAATGCGATGAAAAAGCGATAAACGCTAAAAGAACCAGCTGACTGGTCAAAGTTTTAAAAAAAGAAAATACCACCTACAGCACATTTAAGTGTTGTTGTTAAGCTTCATTGTATGAACATGAGTTACAAACTGTCCACATCCTGTTTATAGTTGTACGCCTTGCAGGACTGTGAAACGCTAGAAATTGAGGAAGTGTTGTAATCTTATCATGAAACCAATAGCACTATCAACACCATGTTGAAACCAGCTGCATCAATCCCCAGATTACTAAATGTAAAAATAAACGTGGGTCTGAAACCCAACATGGGGCAGCTGTGACCTCAAGGTTATAGAAGTGGACTTGTGACCAGAATGGACTGTATTTATACAGAGCTTTTATTCAAAGCGCTTTACACTTACGCTTATTCCTCACATTCACCCATTCCCTCATACATTTACATACAGATGGCAGAGGCAACCATGCAAGGTGCCACCTGCTCATCGGGAGCAGTTAAGGGGGTTAAGTGTCTTGCTCAAGGACACTTCGACGCACTGCCGGGAGCTTCCGGAATCAATTTAGCGGTTGCCGCATCAGTGTGTGTGTGTATGTGTGTGTGTGTGTAGGTGTGTGTGTAGGTGTGTGTGTGTAGGTGTGTGTGTGTGTGTGTGTGTGTGTGTGTGTGTGTGTGTGTGTGTGTGTGTGTGTGTGTGTGTGTGTGTGTGTGTGTGTGTGTGTGCTCATGTGTACTTGTGGGTGGAGAGTTCAGTGTTCTGATGGCCTGGGGGAAGAAGCTGAACCGGAGTCTCTCTGCTGTCGCAGCGCGTGTTATGTTTATGTTAATACATAAATAAAAAGAGACCACAGACTCCACACCCACCCTCTGGGATCCAGTCAACGTCCCCTTCGTCTGAGGCCACCGGACTGTCGGCGGACTCCTCGTCGTCCACGGCCTCGTCCGCCCCCTTGGCCGTGGCCTGGGACCAGCCGCTGTGCGTGCTCAGGTGCTCCTTCATGCGGTCCTTGCGGGAGAAGGCCCGGCTGCACGCGGGGCAGGGGAAGGGCTTCTCCCGGGTGTGGGTGAGCTGGTGCCTCTTGAGTCTGTTCAGGTAGTTGAAGGCCTTCCCGCACTGGGGGCACTTGAATGAATGAATGAATGATTTTATTTCGGTCTTTTAAAAAAATTCAAAAAAATTTACACATCATAGTAGTAGAACTTCTAACAAAACGATAAAAATAAAATGACCGAAAAGGTGTAGGCTGAATGAAGTCGAGGCGTATATAATTGCCTACCATTTTTACATTACATAATTTACACACAAAAAAATACAAAAAAGAAACATAATTCAGTATATCATTTAGCAAAGGTTACAAACGTTTCATAGCTTTATGTACAAAATGTATACACATTTATTTATGTTTTTTTTTAATATACTTTTTTATATACCGTATATATATGTTTTTCTTTTCCCCTTTGTCACAATTTGAATACAGTTATGTTATAGATCAAATATAATTAGGATAATAATGAGGTTTTTATATTTATGCATCACCTTATATTTGAGTGACAATTTGAGTAATAGCGAACTACACATTTGTACTTCTTTGTCAAAGTTACTCCATAGTTTTGCCCCTTTAACCCTTTCACTGCCGCACTACCAAACGGTTAACCCTTTCACTGCAACAAGTCACAGAAGGTTAACCCTTTCACTGCAACAATACACAGAAGGTTAACCCTTTCACTGCCACACGGCAGCAGGTTAAAACCCTTTCACTGCCACACGACAGAAGGTTAACCCTTTACTAGTGCGATAGTAAAGGGTTAACCTTCTGTCGTGTGGCAGTGAAAGGGTCAACAGATACACGTCGACTTCTTATATATTTCTCCTTGCCTTGTGGGGCTTCTCCCCTCCGTGGGTCTTGCGGTGGCGGTGCAGCGCCCGGGGGTTACTGAACTCCTTGCCGCACTGCGGGCAGCTGCAGAGCGTGATGCTGTCCTCCGCCTGCCGCTGCTGCTGCTGCTGCTGGGCGCCGCTGGCCCCACGGGACGCTGCTGTCCCTGCTGCACGGTAAGATACGGAGTTGAAAATGGGGGACCCTGATGTAAACAAGACGAAAGTCTTTCTCTGGTCTGCATCCCCTTAACACATTAACTGCCACGCAGTTTGTCCCCCCCACATGAGGAAAAAGATCCCACTTATTTGACGTCGATCGACTAGATCCATTTCCGGTTTGTATGGCGCAATAAACGCCCAAATCATATCGATTATTGAGTTATGGCAGCGATCCATATACACGGATGCGTGTCTAGAGTAGAGCTGCCGCGATAACCGCATTACCGCGGTATCGCTGTTGCATCACGCCCACCGCAGAGTTGGGCTGAATACCGCATCACCGCTGTTTTTTTTAATAATAATAAAGTAGCGCCCAGACGTTGGACTTGCGGCTCTGCAGATATACCCTACTCGGTTCCAAGCGACCCTATTGGGTAGAAGTGGTACCAGAAAAGTCATGTGAAACATTGCAGACCACTGATTGGTCAGAAGAGAGACGCGTCACACGTTGGAGTCTCTGAACAAAAACAGAAAGCCGCCATCTTTACTGCCTCGCTAAGGATGTATTTCATTCAGGATTTGTTTGCGACAGCACCAAGTGTAATAAACAGAAAAGGATGGATTCACTGTGTATTCTGCCTCATTTATTGATGAAACAAAACCGACATCAACCCAATTTACCACCGAGCGGAGAGTTTAGTGTCACAACAAGATCGCTGATGTGTTAAAGGGGAACTATCTTATAAATGGCCTTTTTGAGTGTTTAGCATTGTTTCCTAGCTATGTGAACTTATATTAATATGATCTATGTCTCAAAATTCTCATATTGGCGCATTCTTCCAATTCTCCTCTCACAATATTCACCCTCACTGAACTGAGTCGTTTGAAAATGTGCCTATATGTGATGTCATATAGTCACCGCTGCATGTTAATGTGGCTCCTCAGGCACCAGCACCTGCACCCCAGTCCACATCAGCTCAAAACAGCTCGAGATCTTGAGGTAGAAAAATGCTGTTTTTGAGGACTTGATTAGAAATACAAAACAATGAATAAAAAAAATATATATATTACAGAGGTGTTCCATAGACTCACAGGAATTGTGTAAAAGTGCCCAAATAGTGAAAGAAATATTAAAATAGTTCCCCTTTAAGTTTGTTGTTGTTATTAGCCTAATACTAACGTCAGCAGATATACACGAGAGGTAACATTAAACCCGGGTTGCTTGGTAGAATAGACACAATGAGGTAACGTTAGCTTTAGCACAATAGACACAACGAGAGTCTGGTTAATGTTGTTATTGATTGATTGATTGATTGATTGATTGATTGATTGATTGATTGAAATTGTGTTAAACTCTGGCTTGCTGCAAGCCCTCGGACATGGCTATGCCCACGGAGCTTTCAGTGTACACAAGCGGCCCCGCCTGCATCCCCACACGGAGACAAACGGAGTAGTACCTGGCTGCAGTGGAAAAGGAACGAAGTACCAGGTACCTAAAGCGGGTCGAGTCGAGTAGGTACTATGCAGTGGAAAAGCGCCATTAGACTAGAGGCAGGCTATATGCTATAAAGAGTAGACTACTAAAAAAAAAAATGCATTACATTTTTTTTTGTGCGCACTGTGCGGTAATAACCGCGGCGATAGGAAATATTTCGCAAATTTGTGCGGTAAGGAAAATATCAATACCGCGGCAGCTCTAGTCTAGAGTCCCGCAACGATATGTGATTGCTGGACGGATTTCCCAGATGCACCGAGATCACCAGATCCATTTCCGGTTGTAACTCGCCCGATCATCCACCAGGCGGCGGTATTGAAGCGTTGCACTGTTGTGCAGGCTCCCACTGTATCAGCAGAGGCTGAGTGGCGGAATTGTGAATACCATGGCGAAAAAATGAAATATGATCTCAATAACGTCGTACAGCGTGGTTTGGCAGAATTAGCATGGACATCAAACACATCGTACGCCGTTTATGGCGGTGGATGTGTTAACAATTGTGTGTATTGAGCCGTACTGTATTGTAGCCCTGCGAAGCGGCCGACCCGGGTTCGATTCCCGGACCTGGCGTCCTTTGCCGAATGTCTTCTCCCCCCCGCTCTGTCTCCCGTTCTTCCTCTCTCTCTCTCTCTCTCTACCGGACTGCCCGGTAGTACAAACAAATAAAAAAACTACCAAAAACATAATAAAAAATAAAAAAAAGTGATTGTTTTAGCGGTTGCCGCATGAGTGTTGTGTCTGTGTGTGTGTGTGTGTGTGTGTGTGTGTGTGTGTGTTCTTGTGTACTTGTGGGTGGAGAGTTCAGTGTTCTGATGGCCTGGGGGAAGAAGCTGAGCCGGAGTCTCTCTGTTCTCGCAGCGTGTATACGTAGGCGCTTGCCTGACCGCAGCAGCTTGAACAGGCTGTTGTTGAGGTGGTGGGAGGAGAAAATTAATGAATGTTGATGAGAGCCTTGACGTAAGTGGGGGTGCTGGTGACATGAGCCAATAGACTTTCTTATACGCCCGAGTTTCCTGAACACGGGGGGGACCAACCCCAAGGTGATCGGCACTTTCTCGGCAGAGCAAGTTGCTTTTTCGCACCTACTCCCGAACTACGCATGCACAGATTGGGCCAGGGAGTGTGTGTGTGTGTGGACAATCCAGAGAGACTCCCTGGGCAATCTGCACATGCAGAGTTTGAGGAGTAGGCAGGGGTGCAGTCGTAATATCAGAACTGCCTGGACGCCACGTGCACGCACGTGCGTATACATCACTGTGCCTTGTATATATTTTTTTATCTATTTTACCTTATTTTCTAGCACTCACTTGTATTTAAATATGTTTGATTGATTGAAAACTTTATTAACAGATTGCAGAATGGGTACAGTACAGTACAGCTCAATACACACAATTGTTAAGGGGATGCAGATCAGAGAAAGACTTTTGTCTTGTTTAAGTTAAGTACTGTGTGATTTTTTGTGAAGGGTGGACTAGCTAAGTAAGATTTTCATTGTATGGCAAACTGTCGTTTTAACTGTGCATATGACAATAAACAATCTTGAATCTTGAATACATGTTCCCTCGCGTGCGCACAGAACAGATGATTATTATGCATAAATAGTAGGAAACATGCTTGTATAGGAAATTACTAGTTTTAGTTTAGTTTTTGTAAATATTGCCTTGAAATAGAGAAGCTGAAAAAGGTAGCAGGATGTCGCCTTCAATATATAAAGAAATTATATTGTCAACAGATATGGTTGAAAAACAAACAATGTTTTAAATGTAATAGTTACAATTTCTTTAATTGAATTAACTTAAACTAGAAAAAAAAAAAAAAAAAAAAAAAAAAATCTAACCCTAACTAACCATACTGTCATGCACTTGTCCTAATAAACTAACCTACACTGTAGCACTCAACACTTTGATGAACATTGTTACTCAGCTGATAGAGTTGTGCCCTTCCTGATGGCTTGTCGTACAGAACTTGTAAGTCGCTTTGGATAAAAGCGTCAGCTAAATGACTAAATGTAAATGTAAATGTAAATGTAAATACAAACTAAATTAACAATGTAACTTAGTTTACAGAAGGACAGTTTCCTTCTGAAGCACAACTTGAAATGTCTCATCCTTCCAGTCAGGACCATTTGTCACATAGTGAGAGCTCCACAGATCAACCACCACGGGGCTTGTATTTTGGTTTTGCACTTCTCGTTCTTTGTTATGTTATCGTTATCCTATTATTATGCAAAGTCTAGGTGATAGATAAGTGCCGGTACTTGGCGCACGGCGCGACGAGTCCAGTGAAAGTTGTGAACGCATTTTTGTGTGCGCGGGCGTGCATGCGCGTGCACATCCGTGCACATCCGTGCGCGTACTTCTGCTCAGAAAACTGCTGGGACATCGTGGTGCCGCGTGGGACCACCACTGCACCACTTGGAGTAGGTGCAGAAAAGTGACTATAGCTTTTCAGTAGGGCTGCAATGATTAGTCGATGAGATATTGTTGCGTCGATTAGTCATTCAAAAAAATAAATAAAAGATTATTATAATTTTTTTTTTTGCACTACCTATCTTTGTGAAAGTGGCTTCTCAGCTCTGGTCCAGCCAGCTGAAGACTTCTTAGCTCAACATAACAGACCGACAGTAAGTTTGGGGGAACTAATGGGATAACTGGGGATGTTGTTTGGTCCTGACAAGAGTCTCAAAGCAACTCTTGAGGTCATGCTCAATGTCCAATCTGTTCCTCTGCTCTGTCTTCAGTTGGACCAGAGCTGAGAAGCCACTTTCACAAAGATAGGTAGTGAAAAAAAAAAATTATATCTTAAATATATAAATATAATTGTTTTTCGATTAGTCGACTAATCGAAAAAATAATCGACAGATTAGTCGACTACCAAAATAGTCATTAGTTGCAGCCCATTAGGCTGCTGGTGCCTCTGGGAGTGTTTAACCTTTTTTTGCGTGTGCACAGGCTTGAAAAGTGATGCAGAGCTCGCTCTATTCCTGCCGGGCAGGTAAACTCACTCTTTTTTTTTTTTTTTTTTTTTCTTTTTCCCCCTCCATTTTCCTCCGATTTTCTCCCATCCCAATGTTAGTCGTATGCCAATTCCCAGTCCCTTCCTGATCGCTGCGCACTTACCCCCCACAGTCAGATCATCTGGGAGAGTGGAGGCTACCACGTGCTTCCTCCGACACACGTCCAGCCAATCACCGCTTCTTTTCACCTGGCAGCGCGGATTCTCATTGAGAGGGCGTAGCGTGTGGGAGGACCACACTATCCCCCTCATGTCCAATCCGCGCTTAGCAGGCGCCCCGACCGAACTGTAGGAGTCGCTGTTTACAACGACCCGGACCCACCCCGCCAGCTTCTCCCACCCTCTGATACAGCCAATTGTATCAGTGCAGACGGCCAGCCAAGCTGGTGACAACCCCGGAGCTGTGAGCTGGATTCGAACAGGCGAATCGAGCTCACAGCTCCGGGGCTGGTGACGAACGCAATCTCCGCTCGGCCACCTAACCGCCTGGTAAACTCACTCTTGATAATTTCTCAGAAGTTGCCTACTGCAGCTTTAACGACAGTAGAGCTTGAGTACTTCCTCGTGATACATCCCATTCATACAACTGAAAAACAAAAGTTATATTGATCTTCAGTGCAAGGGTTCAGTTACTTGAACACTGATCTCTCCACACACACAAGCACACATGAACACACACACATACACCACACATTCTGCACTCTCTCTCACACAAACACACCACAGGTCACTTCAATCACATGAGAAGAGGTCACGTTTAAAGGAAAGAAAAAAGGGCACTTCAAAAAAAAGAATTATAATCATAACTGGATTTTTTTTGTATAGTATAGTTAGGATAGCATAGTGAAAGTGACATAGGGCAGAACTGTATATTGTATAGAAAGTGTACATAGGACTCATTGCCTTTTGTATTTTATCTTAATATTTTATCATGTCCATTTTATTTCTATTCTATTTTATTCTTTTATTCTATTATTATTATTATTTCTATTTTTTGCACAATCGAAGTGGGCATGGCCACCTTCATTTCACCATTATGTCTTGTGTATGTATGTGATGAATTAACCTCTTGAATCTTGAATCTTACTTATGATTCCACATAATGTACCGAGTCTCCTCACCTTCGGGGTTCCACTCGTTGTCCTCTCGGTCCGAGTCGGCCGGACTGGAAGTCTCTTCATCTCCATCTGCTTCTTGTCACGACGAGAGCAAAATGATTCCCAAGTTAACAATCATTTAAAGACTTTTGAGAGAATTATTCAACGTTATGTCATCGATCAAAACCAACATGTTTTTTGAGGCAGTACTGTGAACCAAGTCTGAGCCTAAAAGTACAGTAAATGTGTTTGTAAACTAAACTGTATATGCCATGATGCCATACAGTGAAACAGCAGCTTTCTAGGGCAGCCTGCTCGCTTCCCACACGGTTCCGGGGGAACTGGTGTTCCTCTGAACACAGTTTGCATCTTAAGTTATGAGAGAAAATGGTGGTTTTTCAATGTATGTGATGTATAGATTGGGGAGAGATGACAGCTAAAATGGTAGATCGAAATGTGCATGGAAGCAGGAGACGGTGATATTGACGGTGGTGGAACCAGTGGTTTCACAGGCACAGGCCGCGTCAGTGAGGGTTTTGTTATGCATTCCTTGGAAGAACATCTGAGATAAGACGGAGTGTCTCCCAGAGAGGGAGAGCGGTTCACAGTGAATGAAAGTTTATTAGTGTTAAAGGTTATGCAGTTGTCATGACAACACGTCGCATGACAACCAGAAGGCGGGGCCGTCGTTGCGACGACGAACATCTATGAGTCGAACGGTGTTTCCGGGTGGAAGCCAGACGATAATCTGACCGAGAGCGAGTAGGACTGAGATCACACAGAGGACTCTCTCTCTCCTCTTATCACGAGAGAGGGGGGGGGGGGAGGAGGAAGAATGCCACGACATCATTAGCTTCGGCTAACACGAGGAGGGTTCAGGCTAACGACTAGGCCTGACCACTATTGGACTGAATAACAAAAGGACAATCTGAATACACCGAGAGATCATTAGAATAGACTCTTCAAGGACGATACAATTTGATAACATCTGATTACGAGGTTCTGTTTATAGCAATAAAACAACGCTTCTCCTCATAAGGTATCTCACAGTGTCGAAGTGTCGAATTCTTACGGAAGTGGAGAAGTATTATGGTTTATGGATTGCACTAACGGGGGAAGATAAGGATCTTATCTACCAGTATCGGAGACGTCAGGACCATTAAAAGTACACAACGCAGAGGAATTGGATGGAGGGCCAAACAGACGAAGACGTGATACTGGCCAGTTTGATCAGAATCTTACAGTTGGTGCCGTGACCCGGATTTGCAAGAGATTAAAACAACGGGAACAGTTGGTTGTTGATGACAGCCGGATTTGCAAGAGATAAGAACAACGGATAAAGACTTTTTCAATAATGGGGCGACAGTGGACAACAGTCATCAATGTGTGGGAGAATCATGATCGAAGCAAGGCCGGCCAGCCCTGGGAGAGAGCGGCGAGTCGAGCGGTCAGGAGGCGAACCAGCGCTGTAGGGGAAACAGCGCTCCGATCAAAAATGTGAGTTCACTGTGCACACGGTTGTTTTGATCTTTTATAGCCAAATAAAAACGAACAGATAGTGAATCCGTAAACGTAAACATGTCTAGTTTGACACAGAGAGAGAATGCCAGCTGTAATAATATGAGCAGAGAGCCATGGTGAAAATCGAGGGTGTTATCTACAGAGAATGAAAAGCAAATGAGGCAGGCTGCACAGTTTTGGTTTAAGGAGGGCGAGATGAGGAAAGGGGGGGGGGGGGGGGGGGGGGGGCGCTTGAATCAGATCGAAAAATTGTTATGGCGGGACTGTTTTCATAACAGAAGGAAAGTCGAAAGGAGATTGTACCAGTGTGTATTATGTCCGATCAGGCAAGAGTATTAGTCTGAGAAAGCGTCCCCTGATAATGGATAGGAAAGAGAGGAAAAACAGCAGTGTTTTCAGGCCTTGGAAGGAAGGGCAGCGGCCGTTTGTTGAGAGAGTAGCCATTTGCACCGAGTCAAAATGGCCGCAGAGCCACGAGGGGTTTAGAATCAGGAAGTGACACGTCACCTACAATCCTCTAGACTGAGTTTTGGCCGCCATCTAGGGGGGCAGTGGGATAATACAGGCAAATGGAGGAGTAGGTCGCCACCTAGGGGCGGAGGGGGGGGGGGGGGGTAGTGCTGGGGAGTTTCCATTACCCATAGGGGAATATTTAGAGTTTAATTCAATTAAGGAGTTTAATTGCGGAGGGGGGGGTAGTGCTGGGGAGTTTCCATTACCCATAGGGGAATATTTAGAGTTTAAGTTAATTAAGGAGTTTAATTTTTTCAAGATTACCAACTGCTTGTGTGTATACACGGTGGTGTATGTAGAACTTTGTAAAGGAACTCAAAGTAGGGTATAGAGCGACGGGACAGCTCCAGGGCGACGGTAGACAGCCCCGTAGGGTATATAGAGCGACGGTGACAGCTCCAGGGCGACGGTAGACAGCCCCGTAGGGTATATAGAGCGACGGTGACAGCTCCAGGGCGATGGTAGACAGCCCCGTAGGGTATAGAGCGACGGTGACAGCTCCAGGGCGACGGTAGACAGCCCCGTAGGGTATAGAGCAACGGTGACAGCTCCAGGGCGACGGTAGACAGCCCCGTAGGGTATAGGGCGACGGACAGCTCTGTTGTATGTTAGATGATAGTACGAGTACGTATGTGAGTTAGGAGCAGGGAACCAACCTGCTCTGTTGTATGTTAGAGCGATGCTCGGTTGTATGTTATTATCATAATAATAAGATCGATATACAGGTTAATTAAATAAGTTTAATTATGAAATAAGAGGGAGTTCGATCTCCAGTGGGGCCTTCTCACACCTAATAAATAGGCAGAGTCTTGAGGGGACACGTCACCAGAAAGAACTGGCGCGCGCTGGGGGTCACCCGTGGGACAAACGTAGAGCGCAGAGTGGGTATCGTTTAGCTGCTGGTGTCACGCCGGAAGACAACAAAACAGGGAACAGCCCTGTAGGATTAGATATGGGTGTTGAGAAGGTGGGGGACTAATAGAGAACAAATAGCGCCATGGGCTGTAGGACACTCACACCGTCCAACAGTCTGAAAGGGCGTGGCCATGGCAGGGGCTTGCAGAGGGAAAAAATATATAGAGAACGAGCTGCAGGCCCAAAGCCACGGTAGACTAATAGAAAACACAGGGTCGAGTGTACAGAAAGACTGCCGGTGTTGTGTTTCTGCTTTCAAGGGGGGAATGACACCGACAGCGATGGAGATGGCCAGGAGACAGACTGGAGGAGGAGGAAGCCGCAGGGGCCAGGCACCGCAGCCTGGTACACAGATGATCCACGACGAGAGGGAGGAGACGGCGGCGGTGGAGATGAGCCTCAACCAAGATGACCGACAGGGCGGAGATGACCGACGGGGCGGAGACGGCCGACGAGGCGGAGTCCAGCGGTCGCAGGCGGTGTTGCCCAGGGGAGAACGAGGCGGACATCGGAGAGGCCTTCCCGGCGGAGACGCTGTTTAGAGAGCGTTTTGAAACAACAGAGCACGGGCGGTGAATCATGGACAAGCAGGGACTTCCTTTCAGAGTCAATCAGGAGATCGAGAGACGAGACAACAGCGAGAAGTCCTGTGTTCATTGATTAGGAGTATGAGATATAAATGGAGGATTCATATATAAGATATATGTATAGAAGGATATATATATATATAGAAGGTAGATAAGAGGGAGAACAGTAGAACAACAGGATATAATTATTGGGAGCAGACAGGGGGGCTCCAATGGTTATGAGTCGTTGGATGTTGTTGGTTTTGGTGGTCGGTTTCGGTTCCCTTTGTGCACGAAGGGGGGCGCAAACAGACATCAGGCAGCAGGATCACTGGGTTGACCGTGGGCCGTCTTCGTTTCTTGTGCACGAGAGACGAGGTTGGTTTGCTTCAACCACAGGCTATTTTTGGCATAATTAATTAAAAAACCAAATAATGATTTATGATTCTGAAGGGGTGATAAGAATCAAGGGGGGATTGAGAGAAAATGGTGGTTTTTCAATGTATGTGATGTATAGATTGGGGAGAGATGACAGCTAAAATGGTAGATCGAAATGTGCATGGAAGCAGGAGGAATTGACGGTGGTGGAACCAGTGGTTTCACAGGCACAGGCCGCGTCAGTGAGGGTTTTGTTATGCATTCCTTGGAAGAACATCTGAGATAAGACGGAGTGTCTCCCAGAGAGGGAGAGCGGTTCACAGTGAATGAAAGTTTATTAGTGTTAAAGGTTATGCAGTTGTCATGACAACACGTCGCATGACAACCAGAAGGCGGGGCCGTCGTTGCGACGACGAACATCTATGAGTCGAACGGTGTTTCCGGGTGGAAGCCAGACGATAATCTGACCGAGAGCGAGTAGGACTGAGATCACACAGAGGACTCTCTCTCTCCTCTTATCACGAGAGAGGGGGGGGGGGGGAGGAGGAAGAATGCCACGACATCATTAGCTTCGGCTAACACGAGGAGGGTTCAGGCTAACGACTAGGCCTGACCACTATTGGACTGAATAACAAAAGGACAATCTGAATACACAGAGAGATCATTAGAATAGACTCTTCAAGGACGATACAATTTGATAACATCTGATTACGAGGTTCTGTTTATAGCAATAAAACAACGCTTCTCCTCATAAGGTATCTCACAGTGTCGAAGTGTCGAATTCTTACGGAAGTGGAGAAGTATTATGGTTTATGGATTGCACTAACGGGGGAAGATAAGGATCTTATCTACCAGTATCGGAGACGTCAGGACCATTAAAAGTACACAACGCAGAGGAATTGGATGGAGGGCCAAACAGACGAAGACGTGATACTGGCCAGTTTGATCAGAATCTTACAGTTATGAAGAGATATATATATATATATATATATATATATATATATATATATATATATATTCACCCCCGAAATCCGCAATGCACCAACCCTGGACACCTTCAAAACTGCTCTCAAAACACACCTCTTCACCAAGGCTTTTCCCCATTAGTTAGTTTAGATTAGGTCCATTATCCCTTACCTGCCCTCATCCCCCTTTTTCATGAAAGGCGCTATAGAAATTTTATCTATTATTACTATTATATATGAAAAGTTGTGAAAACCTTTTTTTTCTGGGTGTTTAAAATGTCCCTCCCAAAATTACATAGCACAGCTGTAAATAACATTTACTCGTTTGACAAAAATAGAAACGTTGACAAAGAGAGACACATAGTAGAGAGAGAGTCAAAGCACACCTTGGACCGCTTGCCCTCTGTCCTCCGCTAAGCGTCTGCTCCTCGTGGCCCGCGAGGAGGTCTCTCTGTGGGTCTTCTGGTGAGCCGTCAGCCGGCACCTACGGCTGTAGCCCCGGCCGCACACGGGGCAGGCGAAGGGCTTCTTCTTGCGGTGGGTCCTCAGGTGCCTCTTCAGACTCAGCTGGTGCTGAAAGCTCTTCCCACACTGGACACACCGGTGAGGAGGCCTGGCCCTGGGGGCCACCTTCTTGTCTGCCTGGGACACGGAGCTACGGGAATCATCCGCCTCCTTCCCGTTGGAATTCGGGTGAACGGCGGGAAACGCTGCTCCGCTCTGTCGTGGTTGTTTAGTAGCGCCGGGCCAGGTGGCATCGGTCGCCGTGCCTAAAGGGTATAGATACAGGTAGGCGTCAACTTAATGAACAGTAGGGATACCTCGATACTAGGAGGTGCGGTCAGAATTAATTTAATATTCATGTTTTTATTTAATTCAAATTTTAATACCAAACTCCCAGTTGAAATTAAATAAATCAAAACTGAAAATGCATCACACTTTTTTCATGATTTTGGAAAAATGTGCCTGCAATACATATTACAAGCCTGCAAAATGAGTGTTACAAAGCACAGCCGCAATGGCTAACGATAGTCTCCTATTGGTACTACCCATAATAACAAATACGACACACAATTAACTTGTTCGTTGCAAGCATTTTACGCCTGCTTTGATGTGGCAATAATATGTAAATGTTATAATTAATATTCAAATTTCCCTCATTTCAGTTTGTATTGGTATTCTTGGGGACAAGTGACCTAGTCGATGCCAGGTTAACATAGGATATTGGTATCAGAGAATATCTCCAATACACAAGCTGATACCAAGAGCCATGCATGACTTATAATATAATATACATACAGTATACAGTGTTGGGGAAGATACCAGTTACTTCACACCTGAAGGAGTTGAACTACAACAAAGCTACCCCCAGGAAAAATATAGTTGCGTTAACTAAAGTTAACAACAGTAGTTCATAATAAAAGAAATTTAAATGCAAAGCAATACAAAATTATTACGAAACAAGCGATACCGGAGTCTCATGACAAGCACAGAGAGACTCAGAAGAAGCTTCTATCCCCAGGCCATCAGGTTGCTCAACGAACAATAAACACTATGCAACAACCATCAAATGCACTCACAACACACACATCCACACGCACACACTCACTTTAAACAAACAACACACTGCAGCACCCACTCTCCACACGTTAGAACACCTAGACACACTTTATATTTATTGGTAAAGGATTTGCACTACAACCCATACCTCAGTACACCTTACTGTAAATTGTACCTAAATTGTACCTCATCCCATTTCTGCTTTGCACTATATAGTATATTGTATATTAGTATATTGCATAGTATATTGTATATTGTATGGTAACTCAGTTACTTCTATTCTGCATTGAACATTGTGCATATGTATATACTGAACACTGTGTCTACGTACGTGATTTCTATTTTTTACATGCTATACTATTAACTATTTTATTTCATACTTATCTTTTGTCTAGCACAGTCTCTGGAGCGTAACAGAAAGAAGCATTTTGTATAAAAGTATTCTGTACTTCTGTATGACAACTATTAAAGAAACTTGAAACTTGAACTTGAAACATAATACAAAAGGAAGTCACATGACAACATCAACAACAAGCACACATTGGTTCTTTATCTGCGGTGGTTATAGGGGTGGAGCCTTTATAGAGACACAACATTTTTGCTATGAGACCTCCAGAGAGCAAGGTAAATGCAGAGATGTGCAACTCAAAGCGAGTGGGCCAGTCACAGCACTTGCGGTGCCGCATCATACTAGAGTTGAGTATAGTTTAGATACATTAAGTATAAAAATGGCGGAGTTCAAATTGTAAATTGTATATTGTATAGTAGCGTACATAGGAACCAGTTTCTCAGGAACTTAGCATGTCTTTTTTTTATCATGCACATCTTGTGTCTTACCTATTTTTTTTTCTTTTTTCTATGCCTATTTTTATTATTGTATTTTGCACAATCGATGCGGGCATGACCACCCGTATTTCACTGTATGCCCTGGTATGTATGTGACAAATAAACCTCTTGATTCTTTTTTTTTTTAATCCACTTGTTCTCCTTTTTCTGTTTTTCTTCCATCCCAATTTAGTCGTGCCAATTCCCCCCTCGCCCGTCTTGATCGTTGCATGCATGTGCCCCCCACTGGTCGGTCGTAGGGAGGGTTGAAGAATCTATCGCATGTCCCCTCCGATACATGCGGAGTCAGCCAGCCACTTCTTTTCACCTGCCAGCGCGGACTCTCATTGGCGAGGTGTAACGTGTGGGAGGCTCACACTGCCCCCGACATCTCCTGTCCTTGCTGTGCAGGCGCCCTGACCGACCTGTAGGAGTCGCTGTTTACAACGACCAGAATACCACCCATCGACTGCCCTCCCGCTGACTCTGCCAATTGAGTCAGTATGACGGCCGGCCCAAGCCGGAGGCAACGGCGACAGCCGGATTCGATACCGGTGTCTCATGCGTTGGTGACGAGCGCTTAGTCCGCTGCGCCACCCAGCCGCACACCTCTTTGATTCTTGATTCTTGAGTTACATTTTGGGAGAGGTGCATGTAGGCTGCACCAGTAGGCTCCTTGTCTTTACATTTGAGAGTATAAATTAAACGTAAAGGTAAAGGAAAATCATCTCGACGTGTAGCAGGGACTTCATATCATGGCACAGTGTCTCCAACTCACCACTGGGAGGATCCCACTCGACCACCTCTCCATCCGAGTTGATGAAACCACCCAACGCCTCTTCCCCCCTTTCCTCCTCCTTGTCCTCCTTGTCCTCCTCCTCCTCCTTCTTCTCCTTCTTCTCCTTCTCCTCCTCCTCCTCCTCCTCCTCCTCCTCCTCCTCCTCCTCCGTCTCCTCCTCTCCACCTGCTGCTGTGCCAGAGGCCTCTTTGGAATGTATCTTCATATGAGACCGTGCGTTGCCCATCTGCGAGAACCTTTTGCCACACACACGGCAGGGGAAAGGCTTCTCTTTTGTGTGAGTTCGAAGGTGAATCTCCAAAGGGTTTCGATAGGCAAACTTCTTGCCACAGTGGACACACTCGTGCGGTTTGACGCCCGTGTGCTTTTTATTGTGTTGGCAAAGTCCACTCCGGGTGGTGAACTCTTTGCCGCACACTTTACAGCCGTGTTTCCCGTCCGTCTCGCTCTCCTCCTCTTCTTCTATGGTAAAAACAGTGTTAAAAAAACACCACACAAGCGGTAAGGTAAATAGTTAGGTGAACGTTTATTTTGTCATAACTCATTAAAGAGGTTATAGCTGTCTGTTTGAAGTTCAACAGCAAATAAACAAAAAAATTAATCGGTATCCCCCCTGGTTGTTGCACTGCCCTACTGTCAGTCTGGGGAGGGTGTAGACTACCACATGCTGCCCTACTGTCAGTCTGGGGAGGGTGTAGACTACCACATGCTGCCCTACTGTCAGTCTGGGGAGGGTGTAGACTACCACATGCTGCCCTACAGTCAGTCTGGGGAGGGTGTTGCTTAGACCTCTACACTACCCAGCCACTCCAGTGCTTAGACCTCTACACTACCCAGCCGCTCCAGTGTTTAGACCTCTACACTACCCAGCCACTCCAGTGCTTATACCTCTACACTACCCAGTGTTTAGACCTCTACACTACCCAGTGTTTAGACCTCTACACTACCCAGTGTTTAGACCTCTACACTACCCAGTGCTTAGACCTCTACACTACCCAGTGTTTAGACCTCTACACTACCCAGTGCTTAGACCTCTACACTACCCAGTGTTTAGACCTCTACACTACCCAGTGCTTAGACCTCTACACTACCCAGTGTTTAGACCTCTACACTACCCAGTGTTTAGACCTCTACACTACCCAGTGTTTAGACCTCTACACTACCCAGTGTTTAGACCTCTACACTACCCAGTGTTTAGACCTCTACACTACCCAGTGTTTAGACCTCTACACTACCCAGTGTTTAGACCTCTACACTACCCAGTGCTTAGACCTCTACACTACCCAGTGCTTAGACCTCTACACACTACCCAGCCGCGCCAGTGCTTAGACCTCTACACACTACCCAGCCGCACCCGGAAACTAAACTCTCTCAACCACTCACCAAGACCACCGGCATCCCATTCCACCTCCTCCCCGTCGGAGTTGATCATCAGGCCGCCGACCTCCTCCTCCTCCTCCTCCTCCTCCTCCCCCTCCTCCTCCAAGCCGCCCTCCACCGCGCCGCCCTTCTTGCCGTGGGTTTTCACGTGCGACCTCACGTGGCCCATGAGGGAGAAGCCCTTGCCGCACACGGGACAGAGGAAGGGCTTCTCTTTGGTGTGAGTCCGCAGATGAACCGTCAGGGGGTTCCGATAGGCGAAGCACTTCCCGCAGTGGATACATTTGTGAGGCTTGGCCCCCCCGTGGTGGTTCTTCTTGTGCTGACACAGGCCGCTGCGAGTGCTAAACGCCTTCCCGCAGATCACACAGCAGTGTATCCTGGAGGTCCGGCCGTCGGAGCGCCGCTCGGCTCCGTCCGAGGCTCGGGTCCGACTCTCCTCCTCCTCCTCGTGGCCCGAGTCCAGTTTGAGTTCTACGGGGAAAGGGCGGGTTACAATCCAATTGGATTAGATTCAAATGTATTGTCATCGTATGGCACACGTACAGTGGCATCGATCTAACCAGAGTGCAAATGTAACAGTAAAGTGCAATAGCAGTATACAATGTACAGGTGATGGTAAATGGCTGCATTAATATAGCAGCTTTTATCTAAAGCGCTTTACAATTTGTTCCTCACATTTGACCCATTCACTCACACATTCACTCACACACCGACGGTGGAGGCGACCATGCAAGGTGCCAACTTGCTCATCGGGAGCAATTAGGGGTTAAGCGTCTTGCTCAAGGACACTTCGACACGCTGCCCGGGAGGCGTGTATATTTTCCCTAACGGAGTTGCACTTCCACGTTCGGTTTGCGCGATCTGATTGGACACTGACGTTTTTCTCAGCGCCAAACGCGCTACTCCTAACAAACTGGTTAAGCTTGGGGACTCTTTCGAAGTCGCTCTCTTTCGAAGTTGGTTAAGGTTAGGGTTAGGGTTAGTTGGTTAAGGTTAGGGTAACAGCCTGCTGGCGCGATTGTTAGGAGTAACGCGATTGGCGCTGATAAAAACTTCAGTGGCCAATCAGATCGCGCAAACCGAACGCAGAAGTGCAACTCCGTTAGGGAAAATATACACGCGCCCGGGAGGAGCGGGAGTCGAACCGGGAAATCTCCGGATTACCAGACGACTGCTCTACCTCCCGAGCCACTGTCGACACACAATGAATTCCAAACACACTCTGTGGTTAGGGATGGGTACCTTTCACATTTGAACCGATACCGGTACCGGTACCTGTGAATCGATACCGGTACCCAACGGTACCTTTTTTCGGTACTTTAGTCTCAATAAATGTAATTTACCTACCTCAGTCGTAAAAAAAAAATCCAAACTTCAAATAACTACAATTTCGACAGTTTTCGGCTTGTCATTGCTCCGACTGCTTTGTTGTTGAATCAAGTCAAATCCTAGGTAAGCATATATTGTGCGTGTGAACGTTGACATGAAAAGAAAAAAGTTAAACAAAAAAAATTATAAAAAAAAATTATAAAAAAAAAAAAAAAAAAAAAACGGTTTCTCAGTCGATACTCGGTAGTACCGACGTGTTTCGGTTCGGTACCTCAAAAGTACCGAATTCGGTACACATCCCTATCTGTGGTGACTTTGAGGTGAAGCTGATCCCCCTCCCACTCACCTTGTGGGGGAGAGTCTAAGCTGATGATCCCCCTCCCCCTCACCTTGTGGGGGAGAGTCTAAGCTGATGATCCCCCTCCCACTCACCTTGTGGGGGAGAGTCTAAGCTGATGATCCCCCTCCCACTCACCTTGTGGGGGAGAGTCTAAGCTGATGAGCCCCCTCCCACTCACCTTGTGGGGGAGAGTCTAAGATGATGATCCCCCTCCCACTCACCTTGTGGGGGAGAGTCTAAGATGATGATCCCCCTCCCACTCACCTTGTGGGGGAGAGTCTAGGCTGATGATCCCCCTCCCACTCACCTTGTGGGGGAGAGTCTAAGCTGATGATCCCCCTCCCCACTCACCTTGTGGGGGAGAGTCTAAGCTGATGATCCCACTCACCTTGTGGGGGAGAGTCTAAACTGATGATCCCCCTCCCACTCACCTTGTGGGGGAGAGTCTAGGCTGATGATCCCCCTCCCACTCACCTTGTGGGGGAGAGTCCCACGGACCGTCTGAGGTTTCTGAGGTTTCTCCAGCGTCCTCGTCTTCAGCTTTTATCCTCCTCGGTGAAAACGCTCCACGTTTGTCGTCGGTTCCTCTCCGGGCTCCTGAGCGCAAAGTCTTTTTATCCCAAAGGTGTCCGTCGTCGTCGCCGCCGGGGCTTAGACCGCCGTGGTGACTCTCGTTATCGTCCTCGTCATCGTCATCGGTCGGACTTCCGTCACCGCGGTCGGCGTCGCTGACCGGGCTGTGTTGTTGTTGTTGTTGTCCGTGGTTACCATGGTTACTGGTGGCAGGCGAACGGCGGGACGCGGGTCCAGAGTGCCGGGAGAGGACGGCGCCAGAGCACTGAGAAGGATCCTGACGACAGAGAGACGGGAAGGTCAAAGGGTGTCTCATAAACATAGTGGTATTTTTTTTTTTTTTTTTCCTTCTTTTTCAGATTTTTCTCCCAACTCACTGTTAGTCGTTATGCCAATTCCCAACCCCCTTCCTGGTTGTTGCGCACTTTCCCCTACTGTTGGTCCGAGAGGCCGGAGACTGTCACATGCTTTCCTCCGACGCATGTGCAGCCAGCCTGGCCGTGCAGATTCTCACCGGGAGAGTGTAACGTGTGGGAGGTCGCACTACCTCTCTCCAGATCCTACCCTCGCTGTGCAGGCGCCCCGACCGAACTGTAGGGGTCGCTGTCCACAACGCCCAGGACCCACCCACGGCTCCCCTCCCCCTAACTCAGCCAAACGAGTTAGTATAGCGATCGGCCCGAGCCAAGGCAATGCTGACTCTCCGGGAGTCGAGACCGCAGCCTCTTGCATTGGTGATGAGCGCAATCTCCGCTACGCCACCTGACCGCCTACACATAGTGGTCTTTAAAAGGTGGAGGGTGAAAATGCATCCCAATACTAGCAGAAAAACATGACTATTACTGTAGTATATGTGGTCAACACACGTTTGTTTTTCTTTTTTTCCTTTGTCTTTATTATAATTTTTTTTTAAATGCAGCTTCCATTGGGTGTACCACAGCACAGATGGCTGGTATTATGCTTATTGTAACTTGTCACACCATCATAACTCTCCATTCTCCAGTGTTTCAAAACAATGCAACCATAAACCTATTACAGCTTCAAAATAGCCTAGATGCTGGTCATTATGGTTTCACCCTTTGTCAGCTCAAACAAGTTCTCAATTGATAGTCTGCTGCTTAAATCCACTGCAGTTGGTCTTTCTGTGAAAAGGTAGAGTCCTGCCAATCGATCCATCCGTGACATTCCCTGATTGACCCCATGACTTCGCCTGATCTATGATGAATTGAAAACGGGGGACCCGTCATATATGTCCTGATGAATTGAAAATGGGGGACCCTGATGTAAACAAGACGAAAGACTTTCTCTGGTCTGCAACCCCTTAACAATTGTGTGTATTGAGCCGTACTGTATTGTACCCATTCTGCCATCTGTTAATAAAATGTTCAATCAATCAATTCAATCAATCAGTCAGAGAATGTATATGCAAGTCACACCGTTTCTCCACAGACAGTCGCATGACCTGTCAGTCACACTGATGTGGGTAACTTTGACCAACTCCAGCTGGGGATCGAAGTGGGTCCCCAGTGCCACTACTCCCAAATTACTCTAGACTAGAGAAATTTAGTAGCTAACAATAACGTTAATGTTTTGTTTCAAAAACCGTGCCCACCGCGTACAATATAAGGCAGGCTACCTCAGGTTTGATTGATTGATTGACAATTTTAATTAACAGATTGCAGAATGGGTACAGTACAGTACAGCTCAATACACACAATTGTTAAGGGTTGCAGACCAGAGAAAGACTTTCGTCTTGTTTACATCAGGGTCCAATCAGGTAAGTAAGTGGTCGTGAAATAGTACCCATTTTGACAGAGACAGGCCTAACCTATTATGACAGCCAGCAAAGGAAATGTTTTGGTAAGTGGGCCCCCCCCCCAAGCAAAGTTTGAAAACCATTTACGTTTGATTGATTGAAAACTTTATTAACAGATTAAAGAATGGGTACAGTACAGTACAGCTCAATACACACAATTGTTAAGGGGATGCAGACCAGAGAAAGACTTTCGTCTAGTAGTTTACATCAGGGTCCCCCATTTTCAATTCATCATAAATCATCATATCATAATCTGCTTGTCAAGCCTCTTCCTCTCTGATGCTAGCAAGATTCGTAACCGCTTCACCTCGGCTAGCCTTGCTGCTGATTTAGCAAAGAGAGCAACAACACATTATGCTACTTTTTGTTGTTAAACCCGTTTACAGTCGCTAACCAGGTATCATAGCTAGCTAGCAGCATATTGGACTGGTGGAGCCTCTCTTACTGTGCTGGTAGAGAACTGCGACTCTCACCTCGTTCATCGTGGATCTCGTTAGGTTTCCAGTTTAGCTAAAGATACCAGGCCTTCGTGCCGATGATGACAAGTGGATTTTCGCTAGGATTGGGAAGTTTGTTGTCTTTTTGCAGCGATGCTGCCCCTCACTAGCATCCAGCTACAGTAGTGTCTGACGTTAGCAGCTAGTAGCAACAGCTCCGTTGCTACAAGGCAGCAACAGTTGCCCACTGGATCACTTCCGGTTGAGCGATTTTGCCTTCAAAGTAAAAGCACGAGGATGTTCGGTTTTTACTACTACTAGTGCTGACTCAATAGATAAAAAAAAATTACTAATTAATCTCACAATTTTCTGTAATTAATCTAAAATATACAAGGATCTGCATATCAAATGCAATAAACCCTTTGTACAGTATTATTCATTTTGTGTGGCATCGCTTCAATTTGTGTACTTTATTGAGTTTGAATTATCTTTATTTTGAATAATTAGAACCGGAAGTCTAAATGGTCCTGTTGCTCGCTTGACACAGGCGCTACCAGGAAAACCCAGGGTTGCCAGATAATGCAGAGAAATAAGCAACCAGAGACCGACATTTGAACAGTTAAAGCAACCAGAGTGAAAAGAAGCCCCAATCCAATAAAGGCCAAAACATGTTCTCACTATTTTAGTTTTTAACATTAGGCTGTGATAAAAGGTGATGTTTGGGAGACGTGGCTCAAAAAGTCTGTCTGCAACTGGCAATCATTTAAAGGGGAATGCCACTCAATGTAGGAATGCATCAATCAATCAACATTTGTGAACATTAACAACTATCCCAAAGCCAGACAGCAGAGGATTTTGGAGGGGGGCATTAAACCATCCAAAGCTTTTTTTTGTTCAGTTTCGAAATATGACATGGTATTCATCCCTTATGGTTTGGGGGTTCTCTGATGGGGTGGAGGTCTGCTCCCTTGATTGATTGATTGAAAAGTTTATTAACAGATTGCAGAATGGGTACAGTACAGCTCAATACATACAATTGTTAAGGGGATGCAGACCAGAGAAAGACTTTCGTCTTGTTTACATCAGGGTCCTCCTTCTGTGCAAATCATCTGGATTCCTTATTTCTGTGCCTGAACTTGGGCAAGGCGAGGCAGAATCTACATTTTACGACCAGACTTTAAAGGGGAATATTCAAAATTACAATGTTATTTATTTCCATGGCCTAGGAAGGTCAATCAATATCTGTGAACATGAGCTAATCTCTCCCAAAGCCAGACACCAGAGCTGCTGACTGACAATGCATGAGAATGTTTTTTTAACCCTTTCACTGCCACACGACAGAAGGTTAACCCTTTACTATCACACAACCGATGGTCGTTCTATAGTAGTGTTCTCAGTTCTTCCCCTGGGTGCTGCTCAGTGTCACCTTTAGCACCCTTCTTGATTCACTACGGAGCAGCTCCAGACTTTATAACTGATGACGGCACAAGTTTGAGTTTTAGCACTAATACCTTTCATCTGCTTTAAACTGTAGAAGTAACATGTATGCATTCGTAATGTGGGTGCAGTTCCCCCGTTAAGTTAAAGCCTTGTCCCTTTGGGTGGGTGAGGTTTGTGGTGCATGTATACTGTATATATATCAGGGCTGTCAAAATTAATGCTTTAACTTTGGAGATTAATTTAAATGATTTAAAGCATTAAAATAAATTAATCTAGATGAATCTATGGAGTGAAGTCTTCAATCTTAGCGCTGCGGATATAAGAAAGAGGTCTAGCTGAGTCAATGTTGATGGTTTTGTTGAACATTTGTATTTCACAGGAGAGAAACTGTATTCAAAGAAAGCTATTAAAATAGTCTTTGAATCTAAATATACTTTCTTTGTGTTGATTTTATATTAATTCCATGATTTTACTCAAGTAAATATCTGTTACAAGCTTCGGTCTTAATTAATTATTATTATTGTTATTATTATTATTGTTATTGTTATTATAAAACTATTTATTAGTTAAATCAGAGGGGGATACTGCTTGGATGTACCTGGTCAGTCTGTTGTGTAAAGAGCTGGTGGAGCAACACCGTAGCAACACAGAACAAGTGAGCAACACCTTTCAAATATTCAGTTGCACCAAATTAGTTCTATCATAAATTGGGTGCAATTTAGACTTTTTGTTGTCCTATTTCTCCATCGACTTCCATAGTAAAATTGGATAGGAAAAAGTAACTGAAATTGAAAAAGTTACTGAAATTGAAAATCACTGAAATTGCCCATATCTTTATTTTCACTTGAAGCAACGTGTGATTTATATTTCCTTTTAAACCCCAAGGACCAGATTTGAATAACACCCAGAGGTCAACCAGCTTGACTGCAGAAGTATTGCACTGTAATGGAGTCCACTGTACACCTGTATTGAGTGGCATTGGTCTCTGCTTTTGTTAGCAAGAAAGACATAAAAAATATATATATATATATATATATATTAGTGCTGTCAGGCGATTAAAAAAATTAATCTAATTAATTACAGGATTTGTAATTAATTTATCTAATTAATCGCATTTTAATCGCATAACCATTTTATGCCTGGTATTATATATTCTATAATCATATTTCAAATTGCATGTGTCCGGATGGCAGAATTCAATACTGTATCTACAAAACCTTCTGTTTAATCATCTTCCATCTATTAATTTGCTTAGATTTTTGAGCATGGTGTTATTCACAGTCAAAGATTAGCCTACAATTTACTCAAAATAAAATTTTCATTCAATCACCACGCAGATTGATTGATTGATTGAATGAAAATGTATTAACAGATTGCAGAATGGGTACAATACAGTATGGCTCAATACACACAATTGTTAAGGGGATGCAGACCAGAGAAAGACTTTCGTCTTGTTTACATCAAGGTCCCCCATTTTCAATTCATAATGAATTGTAACTAAGGGTGCAACTTGCACCGTGCAATCCATTCTTTGTGGATCTAGCCCACAGTATTTCTGACACTGGGAATACATTCCCTGAGATCAGATAAGATATTCCTTTATTGATCCCCTTGGGGAAATCCATAGATGTCCCTAGAATCAGATACCAAGAACATGCAAATGGACCATATTAAAAAAAAAGTCTGTAAATGTGTATTCTACGTTCTTATGGAATGAATGATACAAAAAAAATATTATTAAAAAATAAAAAATTGTAATTAATTTTGAGTTAATTTTCATAACGCGATAATTTGCTGTTTAATTAATTAATCTAATTAACACGATAAACTGACAGCCCTAATATATATATATATATTTTCTTTTTATTTTCTTTAATTATCACAAATGACCACTTGAGTTCCCAAAGACTTGGATGAACTAAAAAAAATAAATTAAAAAAATCTTAACCGGGGCTGGGTGGCGCAGCGGACATTGCGCTCGTCACCAACGCAAGATACACCGGGTTCAAATCCGGCTGTCGGCGTTGCCTCCGGCTTGGGCCGGCCGTCATACTAACTCAATTGGCAGAGTTAGAGGGTGGAAGTCGATGGGTGGTAATCTGGACGTTGTGGACAGCGACTCCTACAGGTCGGTTGGGGGACGCCTGCACAGCAGAGACAGGAAATGGCGGGGGTAGTGTGAGCCTCCCACACGTTACACCTCGCCAATGAGAGTCCGCGCTGGCAGGTGAAAAGATGTGACAGGCTGCCTCCTCGTGTATCGGAGGGGACACGTGATGCAAGGCTTCTATCCTCCCTACGGCCGACCTGTGGGGGGCATATGCGAGCAACGTTCAAGACAGGGGAGGGAAAGAATTGGCACAACGAAAAAATTGGGATGGGAGAAAAAGAGAGGAGAAAAAGTGGATAAAAAAATAAAATAAATCTTAACCAGAATATACATCTATAAGATTTTGTTAATTCAAGAATTTCTCAGGGTGCTCATCCATATTGTAGTGCCATTTTTGGAAGTCGGGGAGAGAAACCTACTGTCTGACTATGTTTACAGTGTAGAAAATATCATTTATCATTTGAAAATACAAATAATTGTGTGTGAGGGGGGGGGGGCATCGCAACCCTTCACGACTCACCCCACCAGCTACACATCCCTGGTGCTGATAATAGAGGCCTCGCACAGAATGTTGAGTTTGTTCTCCCTCTTCCAACACATGGCTGCATGTAACATACTATAGCAACCATCATTGTGTCCATGGCAACGGAAGAGACAATGGTTGCTGCTGTGTGTTGATGTATGAGAAATATTTAAACAAAAACACAACTTGGTGTCTTATTACTGGATCTTGTAAAACGAGTCACAGTAGAACAGTAATACCAGGCTTTTCCAGCGGTGCACCTACTCCTACCACCGCACGGGAATCAGACGTTTTCTTTTGAAAGTGGTTACCAATGGTTACAGGTAGGGATGTCCGATATTATCGGCCGATATCGGCATAAAAATGTGATATCGGAAAATATCGGTTTCGGTTTAAAAAAAATATATATATGTTTTTACATTTCTAGAACCTTTATTTACCCAGGCAAGCAAGTATGAACAAATTCTGATTTTATTTATTGTCAAAAGTATGCATAATGTTGTGTTAATTCCACAACAAGAGATATGTAATGTTAATTACCTGAAATTATTCAGTTTTTTGGGGGGGAAACCCTGCATATATCGGTATCGGTTGATATCGGTATCGGAAATTAAGAGTTGGACAATATCGGTATATCGGTATCGGTAAAAAAGCCAATATCGAGCATCCCTAGTTACAGGCAGCCATACTGGAGGAAAGAACTACTAGATTTCTCTCATATTTTGAGTCTACGATGATCTGCTCAACACAACAAAGCCTTTTTTGTCAACATTTACCTACAGGTAGGAGGGTGACGACAATTCACACGGCGGGCACTGTAGGCGCTTACAAGGCCGGTCAAACTCAAAGAAGACGGTAAGAAACAGAGCGAGGCAAGTTTCTGTAAAATTCTTCTATTCCATCATCAACAGGGATTTTTTGATAATAACAAGGGTATTGTGCATGATCATTAGGTAACAATATTAGTATTTGGCATGCAGGGTATAAAGGCACTCGATTCATACAGACAGGCTTCTTCTCACAGGATGAAGAGAATGATGATCAGATCATGACCACGACAAGATAAAGACGAGAAACTCATTTTCCAGTCGGTCCGTCGCCCCTTTTTATCACTTGTTGCCGAACACGTCCGGATCTGTGGCAGATCAGTTCAGCTACAGATCAAATTGGCTCAGCTATGTTGAGCCAAATCAAACCACCACACCCACACACACACACACACCCACACACACACACACACACACACACACACACACACACACACACACACACACACACACACACACACACACAGAAGTGTACATCGTCGTTGGGGGGTGAAAACACAAAGAGATGTGTACATAGGTAGGAAAAAAAACACATAATTTCTTAAGCAGTCGTTATTACTATTTTTTTTATATCAAAAAGAACAAAACAATAAAAAATAAACGGTTATTATAAAAGCACAGTTTATCGGGTAATTGTCAAGTGTCCTGCCTGGACTGCTGCTTGGGTCGGCCCAGCTGTCTGGTGGGCCCTATGCGCCTGCCGGCGTGAGTGCGCTGATGCTGCCTCAGGCCCTGGCGGTAGATGAAGCTCTTCCCGCACTCGCCACACTCGTAGGGTCTCTCTCCCGTGTGGATCCGGTGGTGCACCTTCAGCTCCTCGGCCCGGGCGTAGCCCTTGCCGCAGACGCTGCAGAGGAACGGCCTGTCCTTGATGTGCGTCTGGTAGTGCGCCATCAGGTAGGAGTTGATGCGGAACTTCTTGTCGCACAGGGAGCAGGCGAACGGCCGGTCGCCGGTGTGCTGCATCTCGTGCAGCTTGAGCGACGACGCCGTGTGGTAGCCCTTGCCGCACTGGGAGCACAGGAAGGGCTTCTCGCCGGTGTGGATCCGCCGGTGGACCTCGATGTAGCTCTCGTTGATGAACCTCTTCCCGCAGTCGGGGCAGGAGTAGGGTTTCTCCTTGACGTGGGTCTTCATGTGCTTCTCCAGCAGCTCCTTCTCGCCGAACTGGACGCCGCAGCGGCGGCAGAGGTGCAGCTGCATCTCGACGGCGACGGCGTTGTTGTTGGCGGCCGGGGGCGGCGACGGCTGCGTGTGCGTGGTGATGTGGTGCGCCTGCAGGGCCGAGAGGCTCTCGCACTCCTTGCCGCACTCCAGGCACCGCAGGCACGACTCCACCTTGTTGGCCTCGTCCTCCAGCGGGTTGTCCATGTAGTCGGGGAGCCCCGACGTCATGGGACTCATGTCGTCGGGCCAGTCCACCACACCCTTACGTCCTGCGTGGGCACAACAGAGGGGGGGGGGGGGGGGGGGGGGGGGGCGATCGGGCTTTTAGTCTTCATACTCGTCATCAACAAGCGTCGGTTTGTCCAGGACTAAATTATTACTTTAAAAGTGTTAGGCGTGTTGATCTGAAGACCCTGGTCTAACAGGCGAGGAATACAATACTACAGTATGTCATTTCCACACAGCTCTTCTTACCTGTGTGAACCTTGTAGTGCGTCTTGAGATTTCCCTTCTGGTTGAAGCCCCGTTCACAGATGTTACAGCTGTAAGGCTTCTCGCCGGTGTGAGTAAACACGTGCCTGTCCAGTTTGTACGCATGAGGGAAGTCCTTGTTACACACTCGGCAGTGGTAGCTGACCTTCTCTTTGGGCGGTTTCAAGAGCTCTGGTGGTATCTCTATTGGCGTCTGGATCATCTTCCTGCCCGGGCGCCTCTTTACTGTGAAGGGGAACAGAGCATGGAGTCAGAGAACGGAGTCCCTGCGTGGTTATCTTTCTTCCAGCATGGCTGCCTGTAACTTTTGGTAACCACTTTCAAAAATAAATACCTGAATATTTTATTAGAGTATTACTGTTCTACTGTGACTTGTTTTACGAGATTCAGTAATAAGACACCAAATTATTATGTTGATTGTTCTCATATCGACACGTAGCAATCGTTGTTTTGCACGTAGCAAGCCATTGCCATGTACAAAACAATGGTTTAAATAAACACTCAAATATTTCTGTGAGAAATCTTAATTTACTTATCATTAATTTAGACAATGAAACGGTCTATCAAAAAAACGTATTAGATCAAATAAAATCCCACAATATAACACAAATAGTATCAGCATAAAGATTCAAGATTTTCCAGAGGTTTATTTGTCACATACATACCAGGGCATACAGTGAAATGCGGGTGGCCATGCCCGCTTTGATTGTGCAATAATACTAAATAATAAAATAGACATAATAAACAGGTAATAAAATAGACATGAAATAAATATCAGCTTATTGCTCGGCTCCAAAACCAGATCATTCTAAATATTGATAGTTTGATCATTCTTACCAGATGGAACCGTACCGTCAGTCGTTCCCTCTGCAGCAGGAAGGCTGACTTTCCTCTTCGTATAACGCCTCTTCCCTGTATTGCAAGACGAGTGTTGGAATCATTTAAACAGCTATGGTTATTAGCATTATTATTATTATTATTATTATTATTATTATTATTATTATTATTATTATTATTATTATTATTATTATTATGATAATTCTTGTGAACCAGATTTCATCTTCTCTTACCGGGAGTGGGGGTGTCTTTCACCGCCTCAGGGGGTGGAATGGTAAGTTTCCTCTTTCTGTAGCGTCGCTTTGCTGGTTGAAACGATAGAAAGTATGTGGTGTGAATCAGTAACAGTAATGGCAAAACTAAGCTCATACTGTCCTATAACTTTATCTTCTTATCAGGAGGGACAATGTTCAAGTCCAATTCCCATTCTCCCACTCAGCAAAAACATATTTTGGGGGGGGGGGGGACGGACGAGCCTTTCTACTATGAGACCAAGAATATGTGACAAGAATATAGATGCCAGTTTCCTCTCCGCGCGTTCAGTAGAAAGCTATCCGGCTGCAAGCTAGCCTAGCTTAGCACAAATGAATGGAAGCAGGTATGGATCAGCTAGCCTAGCTTAAAACTCCAGGAGAGGCGATGTTGGCCAACAGGTAGGTAGGCTAGCTGGTCCACATCCTTTTCCATTCATTTGTGCTAAATTAGGCTAGCTTGCAGCCGGATAGCTTTCTACTGAACGCGCAGAGAGGAAACTGGCATCTATATTCTTGTCTGACTCTGGAGAAGACGATAAGCACATTTCCCGTAAAGTGTGAACGGTGTGTCTTTTTAGTGAAATTCACCAGGTTTGCCGGGGACACCGTCAGCGCCAGGCTGACCCTCCGGTCCGACAGAAGGGGCTGGAGTCTTCTTCTTTCTGCCCCGTCTCTTAACTGGGTGGAGAACAAACGGAAAACATGGCAGCAAGGAGATGAGAGTAAGAAATAAAAACCTGTGACATTATGTGAACATGGACGGCACTCAAACCAGGAAGCAAGAGAATTAGGGCTGGAACCCAATGAGATCATCAACATGTAAAATCTAGAGCTGCTCTATCGACAGGGGGCTCAGGAGGTAGAGCGCCAGTCATCTGGTAATTGGAAGGTTCCCGGTTAGATTCGGGCTCATCCTGGCAGCATGTCGGAAGTGTACTTGAGCGAGACACTTAACCCCCTAACTGCTCCCGATGAGCAGGTTGGCACCTCGCATGGTTGCCTCCGCCATCGGTGTGTGAATGTATGAGTGAATGGGTGAATGTGAGGCATAAGTTCTAAAGCACTTTGGATAAAAGCGCTATATAAATGCCGTCCATTTAAATTCAGTCCATTTAGACGATACATTGGAGAAGTACTTTGTGGAAGCAGTTTTTTTTATTAAAACCGTTTTATACATACAACTTTATTTTATGAAAGTGTTATCAGTTCCAAAACAGAAAATATATCCGTATCCCCTCTCATAGCCACCTTTACCATCGTCACAAATTATTTCTCCACAAGATTATCTCCAGATTCCACATGTTGATATCTCAGGTCTTAGTTGTCTGGTTTTTGGCTTTGCAGATAGTTGCTCATGTTCACTAAACCATATGAATAACATATATGGTGCACACTGTGGTAGACTAGTTCAGCTAACAAGCTGGTACACACTGTAGTGGAGAATCAGACTAGTTCAGCTAACAAGCTGGTACACACTGTAGTGGAGAATCAGACTAGTTCAGCTAACAAGCTGGTACATACTGTAGTGGAGAATCAGACTAGTTCAGCTAACAAGCTGGTACACACTGTAGTGGAGAATCAGACTAGTTCAGCTAACAAGCTGGTACACACTGTAGTGGAGAATCAGACTAGTTCAGCTAACAAGCTGGTACACACTGTAGTGGAGAATCAGACTAGTTCAGCTAACAAGCTGGTACACACTGTAGTGGAGAATCAGACTAGTTCAGCTAACAAGCTGGTACACACTGTGGTGGCTGAAGCCAATGTGGAGCTTCGTATTCTCTGCATTAGGGCTGGGCGATTAATAAAAAAAAAATCGCGATCTCGATTTCATTTCTAAATTATGACGACTTTTATTTATAAAAAAAAATATATATATATATATATTTTTTTACTTAACTTTTTTAAATGATGACGATTTTGTATGTTACAAGAGACTTTTAAGTTTAAGTCAAGCACTTTCATATATGTTATGTTTAAGTTTAAGTCAAGCACTTTGATATGTTATGTTGTCTGTTTAAGAAAGAGTGCAATAAATGATTTTATTGAAAAAATAAGAATCGTTTGAGAGAATCGTGATCTCAATTCTTCGAGAATCGTGATTCACATTTGAGCAAGAATCGCCCAGCCCTACTGCGCATTGAATAATCTTCTTCTTAACGAACCTGCCAAAGTTAGATTGCGAAGTCAGTATACTGTCACCATAACACCACACTCACCAGTAGTGTTGTCAAAAATATCGATTTTTCGATACATATCGATTCTGAATATTTAAAACGGTTTCAATACTCATTTCCCGCAATATCGACATTTAATTATTCATAAAAAAAATCTATTTTTTCTTGTATAAGGAAGTTGCATTGTTTATTTCAATACCTGTAATGGTACAGTAGTCCACACACACACACATGTGCATTCAGTTAAATTGGAATATGACTGTAATACAAACAGTTCAGTTTGTCAGGTACATGCAACACAGATTACAGTGTTTACTTAATTTCTAAGATTATATCATTTAGTTATTTTGAAATGTGTGATCTAAAGATAAACAAAGGGTTTTAAAAGTGTTATATTTATCTTCTCTTATAGTACCAGAGAGAAGCTGAGGAGAATCAACCAGCAACAAAAGCTAAATTTATAAAAGATATATATATATATATTTATCTTTTTTTTATTTTTAACATTTTAAGATTGAACCTTTTTCCCCACGGTATCGAAAATGGTATCGAATATCGATACTTTTCAAGGTATCGTATCGAAGTTCGAAATTCCAGTATCGTGACAACACTACTCACCAGGCTTATCCGGGGGGTCGTCCTCTACATCCAGGTCGTCTAAGAGCTCCACTGGTATGTCTGGGATCTTCTTTCTGCCACGTGTCTTCACTGCCAACAACAGGTGCAAAGAGATCAGCAACTCCAAAGTTTAAGGTGGTGTATATTTCCCACTGAGGTCGTTTGAACTTAATTTACCATGATACGTGGAGACGGGGGTCTTCTTCTTCTTCTTCTTGGTCTTCTTTACTTCCCCTTTCTCCTCTCCTCCGTCCTTGCCCGCCTCGTCATCCACTTCCATCACGAGTGTCGGGCTGCCGTTCTCCCTGTGGTTTTGCGTTTGAGCTTCCGACGGGACGCCACCACCCTACGGTCACATGAGAACCATTAAAAACACTGCAGGGTGTAGAAGAAGGGGAGGCTAGGGTTAACGAGAGAAAAAAAAAAAAAAAAAAAAGACAACTATCTCCAAAAACATGACCGAAACATGAGTTTACCTTGCTCGTAGTATGTGCCTTTTGGCAACTTTCTGGGCCATCATAGTCATGACCGTATCCTGTCAGGATGATACAGAGATGCATGATAAACATTAACCATATTCTGCTGATACGTATCCAGGCCTAACTAATGGTTGCTTGATTATAATAATAATAATGATAACTTTATTATTATCATCATCATTATTATAATTTTTATTAGTATCATTATATTTTTCACACATTAGTGTGTGACTTCATGGTAGTATTTACTGATTGACTGTACGTTTTGCATGCTTACAGAGCGCATCAGTCACACATGGTACTCTTGAGGTACGTTTTGCATGCTTACAGAGCAGTCACATTGAGGTACATGCTGACAAGAGCGTGTCAGTCACATGGTACTCTGATCGGTGGCAGAGGTTTTTTCTCCTTTCTAGGAAGGCATCCAACATGATACCTTTCACAATACTTACAATAATTAATGACAAAAAGTCAGGATGGTTTGACAGAGAGCTTACTGGGACTTGAATAGAATCACTATATACACAATCAGGGTAGATGGGGTGATGTGACAGGAGCCGTTTAATCAATGGTAGAGGGGGTGGTAAGTGTTGTTGTCTGTTTGATATGTATAAAAGACATAATGATTCAGCGTTTTGCCTTGCAAGAAAACCATTCGTCCGAAATCTACTATACTAGTAGCCAGCTCCCAATGTCATAATTGACTTATAACTTATAACTCCGACCCCTCTGTTCTTGATCCTCTAATCACAACTGTTGCTCAGCAACAGTTGTGATTGGAGGATCAAGAAAGGAGGGCGGGGCTTGAGATAGGCCCATTATTGGGTTGTAGGGCGTTATCGGGCTAGGCTGTGTCTTGTACACAGGTTGGTACCTTTGACCATTTTGACGGTTTTCAATATTTGTTTCATCTCGAAGGATTGGGGACTGAATGAACGTGTGGAGTGATTTTTTATTTTTTTATTTTTATATATTTGGACGGGACAATGCAAAATTAATGAACACTGTGGAGTGTAAAAATTGCCGGATTTAGCACGAGGCTAATTTCCATCCGTTGTCCCCAAACATAAAAACAGTAAGAAATGTACAACTACATAAAAACAGGACACATAAAAACAGTAAAAAAAAATTACAAATACATAACAGCATGTCACATGTGTTCACATGACTGGTTGGTCTTCAGCTATTTTTTTAGTTGCCCTCTAAAAGAAGCAAGGGTGGGGCTTTCCCTTATGGAAATAGGGAGACTGTTCCATGTTTGACTGCCTTTTATGGACAGGACGTTTTGGCCAAACGTGGTCAGTCTACTTTGGACCATGCAGTCACCTCTGGTGTCTGACCTGGTGCAGAGTCCAGTGTTTCTTTTCTTGTAGATGAATTCCTGTACAGGAGGGGGAGCTAGTCCATGTAGGCATTTGTAGATGAAACAAGAGCTTTTTAAGACTTTGAAATTTTCAAAGCTCAAAAAGCTATATTGTTTCAAAATATTGCAATGGTGGTATGCCAATGGTTTCCTTGCAAATACCTTGATGGCTCTATGATAAAGCTGTTCGATGTGTTTCATGACTTTGAACACAAACCACCACCACAGTTCGTCTACTCACTAGTATCCATGTCCACCTCTTCGCCATCAGAGTTGATGAAACCACCGATGACCTCCTCCTCCTCCTCGTCCTCCTCGTCCTCCTCGTCCTCCATCACCCGGTCCCCCTGCTGCAGCCGGATGGTCAGGCGGAGGGTTTGGTCCGTCAGGGTCGCCGACACCACCTTCACGCTCTCCGGACTCCGCTCGCTGCCGTCACCAGAATCCTAGACAAATAGAGATAAAAAAAAAAAAAACATCACATACAGCAGATGATGGATTCCACTTGCCATCAAAAGATAAGAGGAACCCAACAGGAAAAGTTTCCAAACTGAATTTCATTGACAAAATCTTCATATTGGCTTCAGACCAATCCTATTTTTGTGGGGGGTTTTGGGTGCAAAGCCAGGCGATGCTTCTGGCTCCTCCTCCATAACATGTAGGGCTTTCCCGAAAAAAAAAAATATATATATATATATATATATATATATATATATATATATATATATATATATATATATATATATATAAAAAAAATTGCAGTGAAAGCTTGGGGCTTAGAAACAGATGCATTGTCTAATACGTGATGCTCTGTCCTCTGTGCGTTTGTTTTCATGTTAGTTTCATGTTCAACGTTAAACAATTGTGCAACCTTATACACTGTACTTAAATAAATAACTCATTTGAAACTTTGCTATTTAATTTAAATTTTTTCATTGCAGGAAATTACAGCTAAATGGATTTCTTTATTGCACATGTTTTTGCCTCACGGACAGACCGCCCCCTAGTTGTGACTCAGTCAGCAGCACCATCTCGTTTGAGAATCCTGGGGAAAGCCCTGCCATTCATAGACTCTCGCATGGCTCTCGTCTCGCTGGAAGAGCCAAGGAGAAGACGGAAGGGTTCTCAAGCTTCCTCAAATCAAGGACTCACAAATACCGGTATATTGGCATTTGGTCAACCGAGTCTGAGACCATGCTAACTTGACTTTGGCCGAACACTGTCTGAAGGTGGGCTGCCAAAACGTGGGGGCAGTGAAACCGCTCATCTAAATTCTCTCAGATCTCTGTGCTAATGTGGTAGTTCTACACCCTCCTCAGAGCCACAGTGGGGCAATGCGCGCAACGACCAGGAAGGGAATTGGCATAGCGACTAAATAGGGATGGGTGAAAAATACAGAAAGCCCAGATATAAATAGAATTTATTTTTTTAAAGTGGGGGCAGTGAAAGCAATCTAAATTCGCCCAGCTCTCCGTGCTAACGACTAGTATATGAAACCAGGTGAAAATGAACCACTATTCCGCACCCAGACTTTGGAATGCTCTCCCCATCCACCTGAGAGCACCACAATCCGTCGAGGTTTTTAAAAGGGGCCTAAAAACATTTCTTTTTAACAAGGCTTTTGCCTGATTTTTCTTTTACTTTTATTCATTTTACTATTATTTTTATTTTATTTTACTCTTAGGTCCTTCCATTTCACTGGTTGTTAGTCTTTTTAATTGTTTTTATTCATTTTAAATTGTTTTATTCATTTAACTTTTGTCTTTATCTCCTGTAGCACTCTGAGATTCTCACGAATGTAGAGCGCGGTACAAATTGAAACCATTATTATTATTATTATTATTCATCTTGTCGGAGACCCTTAGGATTCCCTGAAGGACCCCTGAGGGTCCCTGGACATCCATTTAAGAGCCAGTGCTCTATAGCAACTGTAGTCAAGGTCATAATGCAAAGAGTCCACATCAGTATTCTGTTTTCAGTTTTCTGACTCCTTACAATTCATCCCCCATAGAATGGCTATCAGTATGTGCTCCATCACAAAAATGTGATATTTTTCTTCATCGGATGGTGACAGGTCACAATCATCTCCCGTGTTCTTTTATTAGATACTGTATGTATACGGTGCATGAACAGGGTATCTGCAGGTTTAAGACTTTTTGAAGACATTTTAACACCACTTAATTAAGAGCTAAATGTAATACCAATGTCACGACCATACTAGCAAAAAATAAATAACAACACTGAACCGGCAGCTGCACCTGCCAATTTAAATCCTCGCACGTTCCTCACACGCTCTCGCCAGACGCTCCGAGCTCCCGCTGGCCCCGGGAAAGAACAACAACTTGAATACAAAAACATTTCATATATTTAATATTATTTCATCTCCCGACAGCCGGACTTGCCCCCTCAAAAATGTAATACCTGCGCAAATTAAATGTAAGACTTTTTTTTAATACCTTTTAAGGCCTTAAATTGAGAATTATGAATTTAAGATTTTTTAAGATTTTTTTTAATACGGCCTTAAAAATTGAGAATTATGAATTTAATACTTTTTAAGACTTTTTAATTCCCCCGCACAGATAATGCTGTTGTTTCTGTGTATTTCATTCATTCTGACGTACTCGTTCAGACGGGGTCTTTTCCTCCCGGTTCTCCAGACGCTGCTGCTGCTCAGGTCCTCCGGATAAAGGTGCGCTCCGCTCCCCGCTCAGGCCCTGGTGGTCGCGGTGAGCGCGGCGGTCCACCTCCAGGCTGTCCCTCTGAGAGACACCGCGCCTGCCGCGGTCGGGACTCTGGTGGTACGTCTCCCCGCCGGCGGCGCTCCGCTGGGACGTCTCGCGGACGGCGGCGGCTTCGGTGCTCTTCTCCCGGCCCAGGGTCTTCTCCTCGCACTCGGGACAGGAGAAGAGCTTCTCGCCCCCCGTGTTGGCGCGGCGCTGCTCGTGCACAGTCAAGTTCTCCATCTGCGGGGAGGTCTTTCCGCAGACGAAGCAGCGGTAGTAGTAGGGCTCCTCGCCGGCTGTGTGCGCCCCCTGCATGTGTCTCTCCAGCGCCTGTCCGACCGGCCTGCACTGGTGCGACTTCAGCCGCTCCGCGTAGGGGAAGCACTTCCCGCACGCCGAACAGACGAAGGTTCTGTCGGACGCGTCGTGGGCCCGCTGGTGTCTCTTCAGCCGGCGCGACGACGAGTACTCCTTCCCGCACTCCAGGCAGTAGTGGAGACGCCGGGTCGTCTCCGTGGGGTCGTCCGGCTGCCCCCCCCCCGGCCTCGAGACGCCGTCCTCTCGGTCCGGGGCATCATCGTCCAAACTACTATCGCACGAATCTGTCGTCACAGGGTGGAAATAATAAAGACGTGGTTAAATTAAAACGAAGAGTTGTTTGTATTTGAGGTTAGAACTCATTGGATAAGAAAACAAGGGGTTGGAATAATTATAAATTTACAGAAAATCGGTCAAACCCTTTTTTTTCAGATCAAATTTTATTGCCTATATATCTATGTCCCCCGTGCTGCTATGACCGACGTACACATTTCCCCACGGGGATCAAAAAAGAAATATCTCTCATCTCATCTTATCTCAATGTATATATTTCATCTGGTAGTGTGATGTTTATATGAATGAGCTCAGTTTGGCCCATGAGCCCAGAGACCCATGTTCGCGGGCAGCGCCACTGGGCTGAAAACGGAAGTGAGCATAGGCCCAGCCGTGAACGGACACGTTGCTATGCAACCACTCAGAGGGGCCTCCTGCTGAACCACAGAGGCCGAGCCCCGCCCCCTACTGGACTGCAACCACATGACCCTCTCTGCATATTATAGCTACTTGTTGCTGGCTTGTATGCTGCAAGAGCACAACACACAAGTCTGCTATTTGGCTGCAAACCAGAACGCCTCATCGTTTCGCACCTAAAAGGTTGTTTACAAACCTAACCCTCACCTTAGGGCTGGGCGATATGGCCAAAAATTATATCGCGATAACAATATCGATAACAATATCATATCACTCGATAAAAAAAAGCGAATATTATTATTTTATATTTTATTTTTTTAACAACAGATGTATGTTATTTTGAAGCAATTCTTTGTCGTTGCCGCCATCTTTAGTGTTACATCCCCTCACACTCCAGTTCTCAGCTGGTTTAAAAGCTAAAGTAAACCGGCTTCTCTGCTGGCTGTGGCTCCAGGGGAGTTGAACAGTTCTGCTGGCTCTGCTAGTTTCTTTTCTATCTTTTGGCGCTTTTTTGGTGGACAAACCACCGCACATGTGCACCGTGACTCGTGACTGGAGTCTAGCTCTGCTAGCACACATAGCCTACTGTGTACAGACGGTTTCAAACTGTATTTTAAATTAGAAAGCAAAAACAAAATAAATGGACAAGAGAAGAATGTATCTCAATTTGGTCAGTATTGTCATTTGGACAAGCAAAGCCATTACTTTAAGTTGCAGGCAAGAAAGACAAGTCTGTCCACTGTCTCTGGTTTTAAAACTGCCCTGTTGCAGGTAAAAAATAATAATAATTCGATATATTTTTTTTCCCCGATATTTTTTTTCTTTTCGATATCGATTATTAAAAATATATCGCGATAAGTATCGGTTATCGTTATATCGCCCAGCCCTACCTCACCTTAACGTCAACCTCACTGAAGACCGTGCCCAACCCTACCTGAAGTTAAAGATCACTTCTTGAAATCTCTGTGTGGCAATAAAAGAAACTTGAAACTTGAGTTGGACCTGCCGTAAATCACCCGGTAATAAATCTGTTATGCCAAGCCTGTTTGTTTATTTTCTCTGCCAGTTTTTCCCTTTGTCTCAGAAGTCATCTATAAAGACATTTGCCTAAACTAAAGTGAAACCATGAGTACATCCATTTTGCAAGGTTGGCATTTCATCCACGCTGTGCGAAAGTACATGACAGACGGTATACGTCACATATCATATTTCTGGAGGTGGGTGTGATATGAAAGAAAAATTACTGTTGAGTGACACTTTTGTCCAATGACACTTGTCTGAAAGTGTCAAGCGCCCTGGCTATCAAAAAAATGTGATCGGGACATCCCTAGTGCGTTTGATGGATATGTGGACCAGAGAGCTTGACTGATAACACAAGTATTTGGCGGCCTTACCAAATATTATCTTGAAAAACATTCCACTGGACTAAATGGACTTGCTGGGTTTTGTACAATAATAATAACAATAGCTTGGATTCATATAGTGCCTTTCGTGAAACCCAAGGACACTTTACAAAGCAACAAAAAGACAAATAAAACATAAGCTGAAGAAATAATAATAACAAAGGACGGGGAGACGACTAGAGGCCGTAGGCCTTCGTGAACGGGTTTACAAGGAATGTGAGATACGTGTGATGGTGAGTAGCGCACAGTTTTTAAGTGGCAACCGCCTTGATACATAATCCTAAATCTCACTGACATGATATTATTGAGTGAGCTTGACGTCTATTGAGTTGTAACTGTCCTGCTTTCAAAGCTAACTACTGTAGATTGTCACAGGCTGTTATAGATGTGACGTCATGTGTTACCATTAGGCATCTCGATAAGCAGCCATTTTCTGTTTTCAATCGGAGAATAGTATTATGATTAGGGCTGCAACGATTAGTCGACATAATCGACGACGTCGATTATAAAAAATCGTTGACGAGAAATTGTTGCGTCGATTAGTCATTAAAAGAAAAAAAAGAAAAAAGAAAAAAACTTTATTTAATTTTTTTTTTTTTTTGTGTGTGCACTACCTATCTTTGTGAGAGTGGCTTCTCAGGGTTCCAGACAACATCATAACATGATGATCCCATAGCAAATTTTGGACATTGAAAACATTGTTCCCCTGCAGGAGATGATGATCAGACTAGACACACAATACATTACACACGCACTCCTCTCACTCACACACAGCGATCAGAGTAAGACACACACATACACACTCCTCTCACTCACACACAGCAATCAGAGTAAGACACACACATACACAGTCCTCTCACTCACACACAGCGATCAGAGTAAGACACACACGTCACACATACACACTCCTCTCACTCACACACAGCGATCAGAGTAAGACACACACACATTCACACTCCTCTCTCTCACACACAGCGATCAGAGTAAGACACACACACATTCACACTCCTCTCACTCACACACAGCGATCAGAGTAAGACACACACACATACACAAATTACACAGTACACACCTCTCACTCACACAGCGATCAGAGTAAGACACACACACAAATTACACAGTACACACACTCCTCTCACTCACACAGCGATCAGAGTAAGACACACACACATACACGGACTCCTCTCACACACAGCAAACAAAAGACCTAGAAGTCTGTCTGATCTGACTCATCCCCCTCTCCCCTTATAGCTGTTCCACGTCACCCTCCTGGTCCTGGACCAAGTTACAGCCCCATCAGCCGCGGTGCTGGGGGCAGATGCTGCTAGTTATTTCTTTTTTATTATTATTTTTTTAGTTATTTAAAGTACACTTCCACTTTAATTTGTATTATTTAATTTATTTATCTTGTTATGAGTGATTGCTGTATTGTTCTTCAAATACATTTTCATTTAAAGTGGCTTAAGATCCAAATTCAAATGTTTCATGAGTCATTATTTTAATTTGCTATGGGATCATCATGTTATGATGTTGTTGTTTGGTCCTGACAAGAGTCTCAAAGTCTGGGGTGATGGTAGACAAGCAACTCTGAGGTCATGCTCAATGTCCAATCTGTTCCTCTGCTCTGTCTTCAGCTGGACCAGAGCTGAGAAGCCACTTTCACAAAGATAGGTAGTTTATATAAAAAAAAAAAAAAAAAAAAATTATATCCCTTTTTTTGTTTACATAATTGGTTTTCGATTAGTCGACTAATCGAAAAAATAATCGACAGATTAGTCGACTACCAAATTAGTCATTAGTTGCAGCCCTAATTATGATCAATCTGCATATTGAATGCATTGAAGACGGGCACAAAATCTCAGAGCCATTTTCAGAATCATTACACTTCAAAACATGAAGTTGTTGTTACAAAAAGGATAGCCTAAATGTGCTGGTCCCCAGCTGTTTGCGTTACACAGCCAGGGACCAAACACCATAACAAAGCCTACATCTACAGTAAAACAACACAGATTACCAGTAAATTGGATCAAGGAAAATGGCAATTTCTTTCTTTTGTGTGGTCAGCTAACCTTATTCCGTATTTTTCCATTTCCTGTATATATTTATTGAACTGAGCGCAGATTAGAGTTGTAGCCAAGCAAATGAAAAGAGGAAGCTGAAATGGGCACCGGGGGTGAAGCAGGCATTCTGTATTGGCTGTATATTACAACTCTTTGATTTTGTGTTTTCAGGCATGTCAGACATGTCCGGACAAGCGCAGTATTAATGGAAATTCCACCGTGGGCGCTCACACTAACTCACTTCAAGCATGACATGCCATCATCTTGTGTTAAGCCTATTATCATATCTGGGAGGGGGGGGGGGGGGGGGGTAGAACAACATGCATGTTCATGTTAGTAATGCTCATTGCAGCCTTTATGAATGGAACAACAACATGCATGTTCATGTTAGTACTGCTCATTGCAGACTTTATGAATGGAACAACAACATGCATGTTCACGTTAGTACCTCTCATTGCAGACTTTATGAATGGAACAACATGCATGTTAGTACCTCTCATTGCAGCCTTTATGAATGGAACAACAACATGCATGTTCATGTTAGTACCGCTCATTGCAGCCTTTATGAATGGAACAACATGCATGTTCATGTTAGTACCTCTCATTGCAGACTTTATGAATGGAACAACAACATGCATGTTCATGTGATGTTAGTACCTCTCATTGCAGCCTTTATGAATGGAACATGCATGTTCATGTTAGTACCGCTCATTGCAGACTTTATGAATGGAACAACATGCATGTTCATGTTAGTACCGCTCATTGCAGACTTTATGAATGGAACAACAACATGCATGTTCATGTCAGTAGTGTACCTCTCATTGCAGACTTTATGAATGGAACAACAACATGCATGTTCATGTCAGTACCGCTCATTGCAGACTTTATGAATGGAACAACAACAATGCATGTTCATGTCAGTACCGCTCATTGCATGAATGGGGTGTCTCTTTTGACAGCTGTGGCCATTTTTTGTGTCAGTAGTCCACCTAATGGGAGGACGTTTAAAACTCTTTGCTTCTCACTCACCACAATCACTGAAAGTCCAGGCTTCCTCCTCTTCTTTGACGATCACATTAATCTCCGGTATCTCACAGTTATATTGATGAGGGTCGACTTGTACCGTTCTGGAGTCGTGTGGTGGTGGAGAATTCTGGTCACTGTAGTTCCCGTCTAGACCCAGTGACAAAGAGTCTTGGGGCTCGGCATCCTACGAAGAGATGGAGAGACATGGACTGATGTGGACATGTGGGATGCAGTCAGGGCCCTGCTAGATATATATATATATATATTTCACAGCAAAACCTGTGTATAGATCTTACTCCACCATGTCCCCTATAGCGAGCCGCTTCCCCCAGGCGCTGGCAAAGGGGCGTGTGGCCATTATGTTACGTCTGCCGCTTTAGTTTTTTTTACCTAAACGTTTGAACCAAGTCAAGGAACTTGGGAGTTCCGAGGTCACTCATTTTTAAGTTTTTCCCAAATAGTTTAATATGGGATGCAGCTTCACCAGCGAGCTATGTTGTCGGTCTTAACGTCACTATGGTTATAGCTAATTAGCGACTGTGATTGATTGATTGAATTGAAAACTTTATTAACAGATTTCAGAATGGTACAGTACAGTACAGCAGACCAGAGGAAGACTTTCGTCTTGTTTACATCAGGGTCCCCCATTTTCAATTCATAGACATACACAACATACAGATAGACAATACTGCTACATCTATACATTTATGACATACCAGATTTACAAATACAGTACTGTTTGTGATTGATTGAAAACTTTATTAACAGATTGCAGAATGGGTACAGTACAGTACAGCTCAATACACACAACTGTTAAGGGGATGCAGACCAGAGAAAGACTTTCGTCTTGTTTACAATCAGGGTCCCCCATTTTCAACTCATCATAACATAATATGACAGACACCAAAAGAGTCTAAAAAAAATACAGTATATACACATTTGTTACGTTAGCGAACGCAATCATTTGTTGATTGGAGCTATCCAACGTTACCTTAGCAAACAAACGTTAAGCCATGTAGGTCAACACTGTGCTGTTTATTGATTGTTAGCATGATCCGGTTCGGGGGCTAGCCTTGACGTTAGCTGGTTAGCTCACTTCATGGCTAGCTAACGTTAGCTAATAATGTGGAAAAACATCAGCTAAGTTTAGACTCGTTGCTAACAGCTAGCTAACACGCCAAGACAAACTTTTAGGATATTGTACCTCAAACATAATGTGCTTTAGTCGCCGTGTTCGTGTTGTAAGAAGCGACAAGAAGGAGCAGATACACAATAAATCAGGCTAACTAGTCGTCAGATGGAGCTGACCAGAGACACCTAGTTAGGTTGCGTTGCAGGGACCAGCGTTCCGCCTCCAGAGACACCACGGTAGGTTGCGCTGCAGGGACCAGGGTTCCGCCCCTAGTTAGGTTGCGCTGCAGGGACCAGGGTTCCGCCTGCAAGGACGAGCGGTTTCAAAATAAAAGCGACACTATCTTTAATTCTATAAGACACATTACCATTGAAAAACATTATTTTATGCATAACACCATAAATTAACCATTGCAATAAACTAGTGCTGTCAATAGATAAAACAAATTAACTAATTAATCTCACAATTTTCTGTAATTAATCTAGATTAAAAATAGCATTTTTACTTGAGTAAAATCATGGAATTAATGTAAAACACAAAGAAAGTATATTTAGATTCAAATACTATTTTAATAGTAATATAAATCATATTAACAACAAAAATGTGTTCCATCTTCATGTCAGATGATTTCCAAAAAGGTGCATAAATCGATGCAAAAAAAAAAACAAGCAAATATACTGCTGAAAGTTCAGAACGTTGAAGATTTTTCACTCCATAGATTAATCTAGATTAATTTATTTTAATGCTTTAATTAATTTAAATTAATCTCCAGAGTTAAAGCATTAATTTTGACAGCCCTACAATAAACATAGGCGATGCAAATTTAGTTTTTGTATGATAATAACTGACTTGAAGTTCTTGCCAGTCTAAATGGATAGATACCAATTTGGATGATCAAGTTTTGTTTTATTTGTTACATATCAAGTACATGTACATTACAGTGAAATGCTTGGTTCTGTATGAGCCTCCTGAGATTGTGCTTCATACAGTAACAAAAAAAAAGGTTGTCTTTAAACACTGTATAGGTCAACTAGTGGCAGCGCAGCACCTCAAAGGCCCTAAAAACAAGACTACAAACATCACAAAACAAACTGGTCAGACTACTGCTGGGCCTTACTCATAAAAAACCCACCTTACCCCTGCATATTTTGACAACCTAGGATGGCTTAGAGTAGACGACAGAGTACAGCAACTTGCAATGGGCCTGATCTACAAGATACACAATTGTGTGTATTGAGCAATCAATTGATTTCAATCAATCAAACACTACACCACTGGGATACCCATGTACATGTCGAAATACTTCCCAAAGGTCAGTGAATTCCACGACCACAACACCAGAGGGAGTTCCACAAATCATGTTCAACCCAGATTCGGCTCAAACAAGGGACTAAACACGTTTCGCAATTATGCCACAATAATGTGGAACGCCCTACCCACAACCGTGAAGGAATGTGAATCCCTACCCCCCCCCCCCCCACCAATGTACAGTTTCTACCCCTTTGGATGTATATATTTTTTATGATCTCTTTTTATTACACAGTTCTGTATATCTGTATGTCTTGTATGTCATAAATGTCCTGATTAATTGAAAATGGGGGACCCCGATGTAAATGTAGTCACCTGAATATGTCTGACTATTATTCAGGATGTCTGACGCTGGTCTTTTGCATTCCCTATGTTCACAAGGACGTTGTGGACACTTAACGTGCGGTTCTCTTTGATCATTCCTACCCCGACAGTGACGGTTAACTTGCTGCTCTCTGATTCTCCTTATCCAAAACATTGACGTCTCATAGCGAGACAGGATACAGGTGCCGGGAGGGGGCGGTGGTGGTCGCTGGGCAGGGAGGACGTCAGGAGAAGAAGAAATGGTTCATCGCACGGTGCAGCGGGGAGGGGCTTCCTCTTCGGCGTTCGACACGGAGGAAGAAGGACGTCTGAAACGGGAGCTCCAGCGAGTCAGCACGCGAGGAAGACTCAGCTAGAAAACGGGTTATCCCAGAAATACATGCGGTAGTTGAGCGTTTGATTAATGCGCCAGATAAACTCAGTTTCACAACGGGTTATCCTAGAAATATCTGCGGTAGCTTAGCGTTTGGTTCGTGTGTCAGAGACACTGTGAAGGAATCAACAGGTGAGCATCGCCGAAGACCAGGTGGTAGGCATTGGCCACCTTGCGTTAGCTGTGTATAGGCGTCATAGCAGGAGGGTTCAACACGACCCACAGTTTAGCTGTGTTTAGGCGAGTACCACAGTTTAGCACGCGCGCCGGCCCACCTCTTCAGCCCAGCAGAGGACGCCACTACACTGCACGCTTCTCCAGCCTCTCCAAGCCGTTGCCCAGCATCACCTGCCCCAGCGTCTACTCCGCCCCGCTGGCTGTTATCGCGGGATCTCCGTCGGCCATCTTAGCATCCGGACTAGTGGTGCTGAGGTTGGGCCCGTCATCTTGGATAAGTATCAGCTGTGTTCTGAGTGTTGAAACGTGTTTGGTAGACAGTCCACTGTGGGGAGCAGGCTCTGTAAGAGTGAAGATAAACGGTGCTTTGAACGCACACTGGAGAGCAGTGTATAGGGGCGCCCCAACCATTTCAAGCCGGCTTTAGATAGGACTTTATTTGCTAAATGTGGGCCCACTGTTAATTTCTTTTGAGTGTAATAATATGTGTGTTCCTTTATAAAATTCCCATTCAGTAACCCCTTTATCCCTTCCCTCTTCCTCCCCTCTCCCCCCACCTATGGAGTAGCGGAACAGTATATATAAACCCTTAAAGGGAAGGTGTTGTTACTGTGTCTAGCCCAGTGTGGGAAGCACTTTAGTCTGTGTTACAGAGCGAGGGCACTAGGTGCCCAGGGCGTAAATCACTTGAATCAGACTGTAATTAATTGTAACTTGAATCAGACTTCACTAAAAGAACACTGAATGGGAGCACTGTGTGTGTCTGTTACTGAGTCCGTTGTCTTAACCCTTTTCTGCCCGGGTAATGCTCATTATTATTTAACCCTTTCCCCACCCCTGCTTATAGTTCATGGTTAAAGGTCTCTACAGGTCATTAAGGAAGGGTACTGCTTTGGGGAGCGAATACATCATCCATCTTACTGCCATCAGGTGTGGGAGGGCTCAGGAAATATTGGGGGAAGTGGGGGTGTGTGGGGAGCTACTGCTGATCGCCCTGGAGGGCAAGAAGGACCAGAGTACCATCCCTAGGTCAGTGAATCCTAGGCCTGCTGCTCGACCTCCACTTCGACGTTCCTGGCCTACAGTCGGGGATCCAGCTAGACTCAGCTCTGCTGCGTCCCGCTACCAGGTGGCCGTGTACAACCACTCCCATAAAGCAGGGATAATCCACCCTGCTACATAAACAAGACGAAAGTCTTTTTCTGGTCTGCATCCTCTTAGCAGTCGTTTTGTATTGAGCCGTAGTTGTACCCATTATGCAATCTGTTAATAAAGTTTTCAATCAATCAATCAATCAATCAATCAATCAATATGAAATAAAGAAACAGCCCGTACACTGCGTTGCTTCTATATCCACTTTTAATGCACCATGGTGAAGTTTCGAGCACACCTGCTCTCATAATTTCATGACAAAAGGTTCATGTAAAGCAGAATTGTTTGCAAGCCCTCAAAACCAGCCATACCATACACTCAAAGTGCCATTATTTTTCAGAATATATTGGACTCTGTACCGACTTAGTGGCAGCATGAAACATACTGTTGGTCCACTCAGAAATAACTCTTAAACATAAACAGTGGTTGCATGACCCTCCTCCACACCTTACACGTCGACTACGGATCCCACCAGCCTGGACCTCACCTCCCCACGCCATCTGTCTGTCTCTCCTCCACTTCTGGCTCCTCATCACCAGCCCCCCCCCTGACCCCTTGGACTCCCCCCTGCTTAATTAAACATTCTAAACTGATACATTCTCCTGTGCCTGTGTTCTGCTCTTGGGTTCTATAGACACCCCCCATAACACAAATAACATTTGAGTTGAATTACAAATGTAACGTGCTGTGCAGGAAAATGTTTGTGTTCAGGTTGCCTGGCAACGGTCCAAATTCAAGAGCGCAGTTGTGGAACTATTTGTTGGTGGAGTTAAATCAATTATTAAATAAACAAACAATTGATTTCCCTCAAAAAGCACAAAAACTATAGGCCTATAGTGTGTGAAATTGCACTCAATAAAATACCCAAATAAGGAGTTTTCTTTTGTGCTGCAATCAAAACTGGAATGACAGATTGCTCCCTGTCTGAAGCTGCCTGGATCGCAAAGAACATTGTCAGAACATGCTATGCATCAATTACACAAGTATTTCACACCACTTTATGTTAAATAATCTGAACTAATCCTTAAAATAGTTATTGTGGTGTACTGTGGCTGTTGCCTTTTCTTTTTAGCTTCGGCCACAAATGGAGCAGGAGGATAGTTGATCTCCTTTCACTTTCATCTTCATGATGTACTAATATCACAATCTGCCAATCGGTGAGAGCTCGCCTTACCTTGTTCAATCAAACAAGGTCTCCCTCTGAAGTCTCTCCTTTGATTAGTCTTTCATCGGTGGCTGCTAGCATGTAATCTGAGCCCTTTAGAGAACAATAACACTGGGGCATTGCAGGCCAGAGGGACCCGGCAACCACACTGAACCAATAGGACAAACAGGTGTGTGTGGGTGTGTGTGTGTGTGTGTGTGTGTGTGTGTGTGTGTGTGTGTGTGTTGTAGCAGAGTAGCCTATTGGCACTGCCCCTTTAAGGCAGGCAGTCTAATTGCCATAATATAGGACTCAGCTGAGTTGATTGCAGCATGGGCAGCAGAGCAAGCAGCAGAGCAAGTGGAGCAGAGCAAGAAACCAGAGTGGAGTGAGAACAAGCAAAGACAGAGACCAAACTTGATGAAGAAAACAAAGAAAGCAACATAAATAAGTCAATATGGAGGAATTACAAAATGGAGTTCTCAAGGATCCAGTGGCACAGGATATGGCCGATCACAGGTTCCAAGACACCAGTGGAGAGAAGGCACCAGTGAAACAGACGGATAAGTTATCACACAGTTCTTTTTCATTGCACTACTTCACTGAACTGTCACCTGTCTTCAAAACCCCAAATAACCCGGACTTGACCACTTTGACACTCAAGGTCTCCATTGTCTCTGTTCTCCCAGCTCCCTCCTACAACCCCCAAGCTCTCCTCAGCCACCACCTCGGCCTATACCCCAGCCTGCTACCCCCCCACACACACACACACTCACTGAGCACACACCCAACTGGACTGTTTATTTATTTGACTCATTACCCCTTTTCACTTGTATTCTATGTATCTGTTTTGCACTTGATTATTTTGAATACAGTATATATTATTTCTAGGGATGCTCGATATTGGCTTTTTTTTACCGATACCGATATTGTCCAACTCTTAATTTCCGATACCGATATCAACCGATATCACATTTGAATGCCAATATCGGACATCCCTAATTATTTCACTGAATACTGTTTGCCTGCCTCTTATTTCAGCCGGCCGGGTAACGACAGTAAGCTTTAATTTATTGACAGGTTTTAGACTGTCTGGCACCCAATGAACCACTGTAACATTTACACTTTGATTTGTGTGTCAAATCAGATAGGCTTCTCAAATATGCGCTATCCCTTTAAATCAGGAGGTGGGCAGTGGGTCAAATAAGGCAACTGGACATTATATATATTTTTTTTTTATATATGTAACTGTAACAAGTACATAAAGAAACAGTATCTCATGTCAAGGTATATTTGTTTAAAAAAAGAAAAAGAAAATCCTAGATATGTCGCTCCTAAAATATAATTACATAACAGAATATGACATAACTATGTGGAACCCTTTTGGAGTTACTTACTCACTGTGTTGTCTCACACATTGATATTGATTGATATATTTTTTAAGTCAGAGTTAGAGGATAGAGTTGACTTGACTGTATGCACCCGCGGTTATTTCTTCTTCTTATCCTTTTTGATGGTGGGAGTGGCAGTGGCGTTGTCTCGCTCCGCCTGGTTTGCCGCGTCCTGCGCCGCGAGCTGTGCCGCCTGCTGTGCCGCCTCCAGCGCCAGCTGCTCCTCCTCCTCCCTCTGTGCAGCCAGCTGATGACTACGTACCACCTCGCGCACAGCGAGGAACCTCTGATACTGCTCCCACCGAGTCACCTGCCAGGACGAAGGAGAGGGATAAGTCGGATAAATCAGAATCAGAATTCAATACCATAGTCTCCTCCCAAGCTCGTAGTCAAGCTCAGAGACCTGGGCTTGAACTACGACATCTGCCAGTCATGGGTCTTGGACTTCCTGAGAGGAAGACTCCAGGTGGTGAGAGCAGGCAACTGCACCTCCTCATCCATCACTCTCAACACAGGTGCCCCCCAGGGCTGTGTTCTGAGCCCCCTCCTCTACTCGCTCTACACACATGACTGTGTGGCACAGCGAAACAGCAACACGATTATCAAGTTTGCTGACGACACAGTTGTGGTGGGCCTGATCTCTGCGAACGACGAGAGGGCCTACCTGGGAGAGGTAGAGAACCTGGCGCTGTGGTGCCGGGAGAACAGCCTCTCCCTGAACGTCAGCAAAACGAAAGAGATGATTGTGGACTTTAGGAGGTCGGGGGCCAGGGAGTACAGCCCCCTCAGCATCGACGGGGCACCGGTCGAGAGAGTGAACCGTTTTAACTACCTCGGAGTCCACATATCCGAGGACTTTATGATGAATTGAAAATGGGGGACCCTGATGTAAACGAGACGAAAGTCTTTCTCTGGTCTGCATCCCCTTAACAATTGTGTGTATTGAGCCGTACTGGATTGTACCCATTCTGCAATCTGTTAATAACGTTTTCAATCAATCAATCAAAGACCACACACGCGTTGACCTTGACGGTGTAGTGAAGAAGGCCTCTACTTCCTTAGGCGCCTAAGGAAGTTCAAAGTGAGTCAGAAGATCCTTAAGAACTTCTACTCATGCACAATATAGAGAGCATCCCGACGGGTAACATCACCTCCTGGTTTGGGAATAGCACCGCACACGGCCGCAGCAGACTACAGAGAGTGGCCCGTTCAGCCGAACGCACAATTGGAGGTGGGCTTCCCACTCTCCAGGACATTTATAACAAGCGTACGCAGGGCCAAGGCTAAGAGAATAACCAAAGACTCTAGTCACCCAAACTGCCTCTTTGAACTGCTGCGGTCAGGCAAGTGCTACAGGAGTCTCATGGCCAGTACAGAGACTCAGAAGGAGCTTCTATCCCCAGGGCCCAGGAGTTCAAAACTTCAAAACTTTTAATCCCTATCTGATCAGATTTGGATTCATTAATTTCAACTCATGAATTGAAAATGGGGGACCCTGATGTAAACAAGACGAAAGTCTTTCTCTGGTCTGCATCCCCTTATCAATTGTGTGTATTGAGCTGTACTGTACCCATTCTGCAATCTGCAATCAATCAATCAATCAATCAATCAATAGGGATTACAACTTTTGAACTCCTGGGCCCAGGCCATCAGGATGCTCAATGACTCAATTGATTGCGTGTGTGTGTGTGTGTGTGTGTGCACGTGTACTAGTCCAAGTCCCTAGTCCTTGTCCGGATTACTTGTAACGTTATATTATGATGTAAGTATTATGTCTGTGTGTGTGTGTATACTAGTCCTTTGTCCGGATTACTTGTAACGTTATATTATGATGTAAGTATTATGTCTGTGTGTGTGTATACTAGTCCTTTGTCCGGATTACTTGTAATGTCATGATGTAAGTATTATGTTGCACAGTCACAATGTACGTTTTTTTGTGGACCCCCAGGAAGAATAGCCACTGCAATGCTGTAGATTCAGATTCAGATTCATAGTTTTATTTGCCACATGGAAACAATACAATAAATAAATACCATACCATGGGCAAAAGGAGCAGGAAGAATAATAATTCTTCTTCCATAATTCTTCAATCCACAGTTTAAACAAGAAAAAATTTAATTATAATAATAATAAAGAATAAAAGAAAAAAAAGAAAAGATCTCGCTATTCAGATCACATTTGACTTTCATACTGACTAAATATATATTTTTTATAATTATTTTTGAATTGACAAACACTATTACATCCCTCCACAACTTTACACCAATAATTGAAGGACACATCTGTTTAAGTGTGGTACGTGCAAACTGATGTTTAAAATTGTATTTCCTCCTACTAAACTCACTTTCTAAATGAAAAAGATTTTGTAATTTTTCTGGCAGTGTATTACTTCTTGCCCTAAACATAATTAACATTGTTTGAAACTTAACCATGTCTTCAAGTTTAATTATTCTAGATTTAATAAATAATGTGTTAATTGGGGATCCTAATAAAGTAAACTAAAGTGAACTAGGCTAATCTTTCCTGTGACAAAATGGCATCCAATGTAATAAAAAAAAGTCAAACAACGAACTCGATTCTTGTACCGGATCTCCTCTCTGGTAAACAAGAATACCCTGAAGACTCTGGCAGGAGCACTCATTCAAGGGTACTACGACTATGCTTGCACCTCATGGTACCAAAGCACCTCAAAGGCACTAAAAACCAAATTACAAACATCTCAAAACAAACTAGTCAGACTACTGCTTGACCTGACTCCTAGAACCCACCTCACCCCTGCCCACTTTGCCAACCTAGGATGGCTTAGAGTAGACGACAGAGTACAGCAACTTGCAATGGGCCTGGTCTACAAGATACACTACACGACCAAGGTACCCATGTACATGTCAAAATACTTCCCAAAGGTCAGTGAATACCACGATCACAACACCAGAGGGAGCTCCACAAATCATGTAAAACCCAGATTCGGCTCAAACAAGGGACTAAACACGTTTCGCAATTATGCCACAACAATGTGGAACGCCCTACCCAAAGCTGTAAAGGAATGGGAATCACTACCCACCTTCAAAAACACTCTCAAAGAACACCTACGGGAGACTGCAATTCAAAACTGGCCCCTACAAATGTCCTAACCCAGTTGTACAATAAAGACCAAGCATGGCTTTGTCAGTATTCCAACGTACCCAACCCCCCCCCCCACCTCCAATGTACAGCCCCACCCAACCCCACTCCACCTACCCAACCTCCTCCAATGTACAGTTTCTATGTCAAATGTATGTCAGTATTCCAATGTACAGTGTCCCCCCCCCCCCCCCACCTCCAATGTACAGCCCCACCCCACCTACCCAACCTCCTCCAATGCACAGTGTCTATGTCAAATGTATATACACACTTTTTCTGGATTTTTTTTTAGTATCACAAACGGTACTGTATTTGAAAATCTGGTATGTCATAAATGTATAGATGTAGCAGTACTGTCTATCTGTATGTCGTGTGTGTGTCATATGATGAATTGAAAATGGGGGACCCTGATGGAAACAAGACGAAGTCTTTCTCTGGTCTGCATCCTCTTAACAATTGTATGTATTGTGCTGTACTGTACTGTACCCATTCTGCAATCTGTTAATAAACTTTTCAATCAATCAATCAAAAACTCTGACCTGCATGGCCTCGAGCTGCTCCAGCTGTCTGCGCCGCAGCCTTGTGGTGTCGAGACGCTCCTGCTTGCTGCGCTCCAGGGCGACCGCTCTCTGCAGCTGCCAGGCCTGGATCTCTGCAGCTCTCTCCTTCCGTCGCGCATCCGCTATCTCACAGATATTCACCACAGAACGGTCCGCGTTGTACCTTTCAGAAAAACAGACGCGCGTCACCGGCGAATTATGTCACTAGTTGGAATCTGAACGTGTCATATGCCATAGGGTGGCTGTAATCCAAAGCCCCTTATACTACTGTATGTCCATATTAACCATGGTATTTTTTTTTATTATCTTTTCCCCCCTTATTTTTCCGTTTTTCTCCCATCCCAATGTTAGTCGTTATGTCAATTCCCAATCCCCTTCCTGGTCGTTGCGCACTCTACCCCCTACCGTCGGTCTGGGAGGGCGGAGACTATCACACATGGTTCCTCCGACACATGTGTAGCCAGACCACCGCTTCTTTCCACCTGGCAGCGCGGACTCTCACTGGGAGAGTGTAACGTGTGGAAGGTCGCACTACCTCTCCCAGATCCTTCCCTTGCTGTGCAGGTGCCCCGACCGAACTGTAGGAGTCGCTGTTTACAACGACCAGGACCCACCTACGCCGGCTTCCCACCCGCTAACACTGCCAATTGTGTTAGTATAGACGGTCGGCCAAGCCGGAGGCACCGCAGCTGGATTAGATCCTACTGGCTCTGTGGTGGTAGACAGACGCTTAGTCCGCTGCACTACCCGGCCGCCCAACCATGGTATTATTACGGATATATACTGTATGGTAGTCTGGCAGGTGGACAGAAGGCTGGTGTAACATCATTTACTGCTCACTTATACTTCCTTACATATCTTACTGTGTGGAAGTATGGGGGTCGACATTTAAAAAAAACTGTAAATCCAATAGTCTTACTGCAAAAGCGGGCCATTCGGAACCTTTTTAAGGCTGGTTACTATGACCACACAATTCCACTAAGTCTCATGTTATGAAATTTAATGATTTGGTTTATTATACAACTATGCAAATAATGTACAGAGCTAAAGCAAAGTTACTTCCGGACGGTGTCCAAAGTTTTTTTTCAATACATGAAAGAAAATATGATTTGAGATATTTGTAAATTTACTGTTCAAAAAGCTAAGAAAGGGATTAAAAGGAGGGGTATTTCTATTATTGGGGTTAACTTGTGGAACAATGCTGATATACAGTTCTATTCTATATCATACTGGCTGCCGCTCAGCGTCATCTGCACTAACCTCACTTCGTGCACATGCACTGAATAAAAATCCACAATGTACCTTTACATACCAACATCCGTCTGGCCACACCCCTATCCGCTACCTTCATAAGCAGGTGTGTGGCCACCTACTCGCCTCCTTCTTCACTTTCACCACAAGGAAGTGCCTGTTGTATACATCACTTGACGAGGTTGTTTTAGCTGAAGAAAGTTGAGTTACGTGTTTACATTTTTTCTTGCTTTTTTCTTTCTCTCATACATTTTTAAAAGAAAAAAGCGAAGTCATAATGTTTACCTCGGAGGGTCGCGCTAGCAACGTTACCCTTCACCAGCGGTTCTCCATTGCCTCCTCTGTCGTGCGTCTTGGAGCGGGGTTGAGGCCTCTTTCGTGGTCGGCAGCCGCGCCCGGTAGGCGTCCGATAGATAGTTTGCCTCTCCAAGGAGCTGGTGCACCAGCGCCGTCTCCTGTGCGATGGCCTGGTTCCGGCTCTGGTTCCTTTGCCTCCGGAGAGTCGTCCGCTGTTGGGCGGCCGGCTCCTCTGGTGGCGGAGGATTTGAGATGCAAACCTTTTGCGTCGGCTCGCTCCCGTTGTAAGATGGTGGCTTGTTGACGCGAACGACCTGGTTTTGGTGAGTTGCTGGAGCCGGATGAGGATGCGTCTGATTCTCCATGGCCAATGGAAACAGAGGACTACATGGTAGAAGCGGACGGGTTCTTGTTCGACGCCCCGGTGGAGACATGTCCGCCGCCCGTCCAGGTAACACTGGAGGGGGGTGATAGGTCTCCTTGGGGTTCCTCGTACGCGGATGTTGGGTTAGAACCTCCGACTCGGCGGCAGGATGCCCTGCTATCAGCCACATCAGAATGTGGCTCTGTAACCAGTAGTCTGCTGCATGTGAGGGACGCGAGCTCGGTGGGGGAAAGTATGCAGGGGGAACTGCATGCTTTGTTCCCCGAGCTCATGGCGGCGGCGGCAGTCGCAAACGGCGTGCCGCTGCCGCAGCCACTGCCTGTTCCTGTTCCTGATGATCTCATAGGTCATCTATGGCAACGCCGTCCTGTGAGAGAGATGGGCGTTGTCTGTCCATTTTTCCCCTCGATGGAGGCCTACGTCCGTCAGGGACAGGTGGTCTCCCACATCATGGGCCTCACCCCCGCCTACGTGCGAGTCACGAGGGTGGTGGGTTTGGTAGATGGCATGAAGGAGGGGGTGCCTCGGCTTGATAGGCCGATGGCAGCTCTCCTTTGTCCTGAGGTGGTGTGGGAGCCGTTACGGAAGCTGGTTCCCCAAGGGAAATCGGCGAGGCGGTTGGCTTACTGGAGTGACCAGTCATTTATCTCCGCGACTCAATCTCTGGCTGCCACTTCTAACATCGCACAGCTGGCGAGATTCATGTCCGGGATACTGACGGGCGGTACGGAGCTGACCGATTTGCAACATGATCAGCTCGCCCAGTCGGCAGGAGCCATCCTGCATCTGATCCAGCCGCAGGCCATCGCCGCTGGGAAAGTACGCGCCCTGGCCACTCTAGTCCAGTGCCACCTTTGGCTGGAGCAGGCGCGTGTGCCGGAAAGGAAGAGGACTCCACTTCTGACGGCACCCCTCTCCGATGCTGGACTTTTCGGGTCGGCACTGCAGTTGATGACCTCGACCTGCAGGGAGATGCAGGAGGAGCGTTCCGTGCTCCAGCCTCATTTCCCCCCGCCCGATGTCGCCGGTGGAGTCAGACGGCAGGCTTGTCGTCGGGGTTCCGCCGCCGTAGCCGCCGCTGCTACCACCGCCACTGCTGGACCTTCGGCAAAGAAGGCCAGGAGGAAAGAGGGCGCCTCCGCCACTGCAGCCGGCCCATCTACGCCCGGAGGTGACGGTAGGGACCAGCCTCCTATCCTTTACCGTCCATCCGGGGCTCCCCGGGGTGGCAAGTCCCGAGCGGCTCGTGGCAGGCGTCGCTGAAAATGGTCCCCCCCTGTTCCCTTCCCGGCCCAAACATATGATTTTGATTATGAGAAATAAAAAGTCCCTCCTGGGAGGGACTGTATTTTTTGTTACAAACTGTGTGTTTATTCACTAACATATGATGGGGATACGATGTGTGAACCTTTCGCTAGTGTGGGTTTGATAGAAGGGCTAGACTTTAAGTCTTGTTGGTCGCTACATTCATGTTAGAGCTTAAGCAAGGCCTGCAGCTTAGACTCGGTTGAAAAAGGTTTTTTTCTGCCTCGACCTGAAAGTTAGGTCTTCACATAAAGGTAGAGGTTAGTTGTGTGCTCTGTTGCTTAAACAGTGATATTGAGCCGCAATACTGTTGTGTTGGTCTGCAGTAATGCTCGTGTGTGTAAAGGTACCGCGGTTCAGGCCGCTCTCTCTCTCTATCAGATTTTCTGTGTCTTGCAACATAAACACGGGTGTCGGGTTCACACATACATAACTTGGCCTTGTTATAAACCCTGTTCACAGACTTGTCTGTGGCTAGCGTGCATTGAATTAGCTTTGCGCTGTTCATTAGCATACTGGCTACTTAAGGTATCATATGGCTATTTGTTGTTGTCGTATTCAAGGGTTGGGCTTGCGAGGGGGTACCGGATAAACCACTCCTTCCCTCTTCTGATTGGTTGGGTTTTTTTTTGGACTCTTTTCATTCGGTCAGGGCCAAGCTGTTAGGCAGCTTGGCACGGGGGGGGGGGGAAGGGTTTCCCTGACTCCGCACCTATCACGGGCGGTTGAGTCATGGGTTTCCCCCCGTCATAGAAAACGTCACTAGGCACGTTTCTATTGGACGACGGCTTCTGTGAGTTTTTTCAGACCCGTATGTAGGGTCTGTCATCGTCAAGTTGTCGGGGCAGAGCGTAGGAACTTACTGTTCTGCTACGCTCGATATACGTGTAACTTGAGTCTGTTGGTCACATGGCTCAATGTTACCGTGACTTTTCAATCTGTGGCTCACGTGGGAAGTCTCTCTGAGGATTCCCGTCTCCTCTCTGTGGTGAGGGTGGCGGGATGTAAGAATGTAAACATTTTTTACCCTCGGCCGCGTCACGTGGGATTCATGTCAGTCGGTGTTTCTTTCTTTTTAATAAAAAGAGGGAAGAATATGAAGCACGACAACTCCTTGTCGTTCTCCCAGGCGACATGAAGGACCAATGTCTGGTGTCTGGTTAGACTATCCATTGATGTGTTTGGGTCTCGACGCGTACATAGTGCTGGCTCGGGGTGTTTCTGATAAGAATCACGCATGTGGCTGGTACGCCTTGGTTGCTCCTTATTAAAACAGCGTTTTTATAGGGCAACTGGGATGGAGGTCTTTCTCTTCCGAGCGCCTGTTACTAGGTCTCGACGGATTCTCGTTCATATCTGGGAGATGTTAACGGAATAGATCAAAACATAGGTAGAGGGGTCTCACGCCCTTGGGGTGGGCCACTGAGCGCGGTACGAATGGGACCGTCTGGGTGGCAGCCTCTTTTCATGTTTTAGATCGACACGCGTACCTACCCCCTCTCTTGGAGTGGAAATGTTGGCGTGGTTAGGGCACAGGACTGGTTCTGGTCACGCTGGTCCAGGTCAGTTAACCCGTTGTCCGCCGGGGACGCAGATCTGCTGTTCTGGTACCCTGAGGGACTTGTGCTTTTTTCAGGGGAAAAAATGCCGGGTCGGCTCGGGTGTCACAGGGTTGGGCGTTATGGAGACCCTTTGTTGGGTACATGTTGTACCCTGCACTATCATGAAGGGGCTGGTTCTCCATTCTTTTCGCTCCTCTCTCACGCATGGCAAAGAGGGGGCTGTTGGGGTGGTCTTTTGGACCTCCTCTGGTAGCCCTGTGTGCTTCCCGAGCCACCGGGCCCGGTCCGAAGTTATGTTTTGTCGACCCGTAGGCCTGGAATAACCCTTTTTTGAAAACTGAAACACTTGTACTGCGGTATAGCCAGTGTATACCCGCAGGTGTGTTTTGGAGTTTTTTCTTGAGGGGTTATAGGAACAACCACTGCATGTGGTACCAAGAGGGTGGTTGATTCCCTGGTGTGTTGGAGCAGAGTCAACTCCCGGGTTACCCGGTTGAGTGTGCCCCTGCACGTTCATGACGCCTGCCAATCGTGTCAGCTTTCTCTGCCTCGACCCTTCTGGGTCGGGGTTTTTTGGTGGAGGCTTTGTCATGGTGCGCAACAATGCCAGCATACGCCCCTTCCGCCGGGGTGCTGTCTCGTCCGCAGTGCTCCAGGCTCGGGTCAAACGCCTGCTGCCTGGTTTAAGGGATCGACCCCCTCTGGGGTCGTCTCCCCGGTGCGCTGCCTGCTTCCGCTGTAGTATAGCCTTTTGAGTGCTTCAAGTTACGGCCATGCTGACTGCCTGAGTTTGCCAGGGTCAGTGTGCCAGGCGGCGTACTAGTGGGGGGGAAGGGCCCGCTCTTGGAGGGGCCCTGTCCGAATACGCTGGCGATGTGAGGGGCGGTGTCACTAAGTGACCGCCTGGTGAGGTCTTGATGCTTTGGCGTCATTGACCTCTCCGGGCCCCCTTTTTCCGGGGGATCCAGTCCCTTCAGTGGGTCTGGGTCTTCCTTCGCGCTCCGCTGCTACGGCCTTGCCACAGGGGTTGAGTTTGCTCTTGACCCCGTGATTTTGGGGGCAGTAACGAGGTTTGTTCCTTCCGTTCGTTCCCTGGTGGCATGCGGGTTGTGCGTATTCGTGGTGTCAAGCCACGGTCTGCTCACCCTGTGCGTTGAGTTGCTCGAGTTTCTCTTCGCACGGTCGGATCCGTCTCCCTCCCGTCCTCCAATAGGGAGGGTATCCTCCATTAGGGAGGGTCGGGGGGCTCGGTCCTCTCCGGTCTGATGGTTGTGGGGGGCCTCAGCGGGGTACATTTGTCGAGCTTCAGGCTCCCGCTCAGCTCCTGTAGTGCAGATGACGCTGAGCGGCAGCCAGTATGATATAGAACGTAAGGTTATGTATATAAACAAGTTCTATGAATACTGGTGACGCTCAGCGTCGGGACGCCACTGCGGCCCTTGATCTCGCCTTGTGGTGAAAGTTTGGGAAGGAGGCGAGTAGGTGACCACACACCTGCTTATGAAGGTAGCGGATAGGGGTGTGGCCAGACGGATGTTGGTATGTAAAGGTACATTGTGGATTTTTATTCAGTGCATGTGCACGAAGTGAGGTTAGTGCAGATGACGCTGAGCGTCACCAGTATTCATAGAACTTGGTTATATACATAACCTTACGTTAAGAATGAGTCATTTGCTTTTGGTTTTTAAGAAACCTTTTTTGTTATTTTCTTTTAGAATACTGTTTGAGTCTTAATTTTGTTAAGAATATAGGACAGGCATGTATATGCATTATGCTTCAGTCTGTACCTTTTCAGTCACTGCCAAATCATATATTGTTAAATGATTTTGCATAATTATTGTATTGTGTGAGATGATGACTGAATAAAACTACTACTACTACTAATAACTGAGCCAAGATATTGTGAAGGATTTACTGAATATGAATCACGTTTCACTTCATTCATCAAGACAAGAAAGTCCCTGTACAATGTACTGATACTGTGGGCCAAGTCAGCAAGTAATTACTGCATGTTGTGGATATTACCATTATGTTAGGCAAAAAGATAAGAGAGAGAGAGAGAGAGTACCTGATTAAATGACTGAAGTCCTTGGGAACATATGTCAGTGTGAGATCTCGCTGGTTGGATAGATCAGGAGACTTAGGGGGAGCAGCTGCGGGAGAACCAATCAGAAAAGAGATGCATTTACATATAACAGCAGATACTGTGCATGCGGCAGTAGTGCAGAGGTCAAATAAAAGGTTGGTAAACTATGACATCCAGTCAATGATCACAGTAACACCAACACACTAATATATTTCAAAAGTTTTATTTTGTATTATTTCCTAAAAACAATGCCTTGTTTTTAATGTAACTTGCAACCAGTTGGTCTTACTTCCTAAAATGTACACTATGAATTCTGATCATTAAGATTCATATCGGCTTACAAAAGGTAAACCCATATGTCACAAATAAAAAGGTGGTTTACCTTCAACTAGATCCCTAATATGCAGTGCAATGTTTACATTTCAAACTGCTGGTGTGAGGAAGTATGCATGTGCAACGGTCGCCCCCTCGGTGTAAACTCACTCCTGAGTTAAATACCCCCCCCCCTTGGTGTAAACTCACTCCTGAGTTAAATACCCTCCTCTTGGTGTAAACTCACTCCTGAGTTAAACACCCTCCCCTTGGTGTAAACTCACTCCATACAATACCGGTACACAACATGTACAGCCATCACATATAATCTAAAATCGTTGAGGATTATTTAAAACACAATAAAACCTTACGGTTTATTTCCATTGTGGTCCTCACAATGGACAGTGGACAAGATGACTAGTATGCACTATGCGCACTATGCACAAAAAATACATATAAATACAATTTCCAAGCATTGTGAAAATGTAAATATGAATAAAAATAAATAAATGCAATAACACAAACAAACACAATGTCTACAGCACACCTGCATATCATTATCCTGTGTGACTAAGCCATTTCTTCATATCTTAAAAAAAAATCATATCTTTAAAATAAATTATTTCTGAGTCGATGGGTACAGTACAGCTCAATACACACAATTGTTAAGGGGATGCAGACCAGAGAAAGACTTTCGTCTTGTTTACATCAGGGTCCCCGATTTTCAATTCATTGTGTGTGTGTGTGTGTGTGTGTGTGTGTGTGTGTGTGTGTGTGTGTGTGTGTGTGTGCGCGTACATACCCTCAGAATGACCCTTCTTCTTGTCTTTCCCTTTTTTCTTTGCAGACTCTGGCAGCAAAACAACACATATGAAGGTGAACATGTAGACTAGAGGTTTAATTAAACTACAAAGTGTGTGTGTGTACAGCTCAATACATACAATTGTTAAGGGGATGCAGACCAGAGAGACTTTCGTCTTGTTTACATCAGGGTCCCCCATTTTCAATTCATCATAACATATGACATACAGATAGACAGTACTGCTACATCTATACATTTATGACATACCAGATTTGCAAATACAGTACTGTTTGTGATACAAAAAGAGTCCACTCCTAACTTGAATACCCTCCACTTCACCTGAACTGGATCCTTTTCAGGTGGTGGAATGGATAAGAACAGTGGTGGAAGAAGTACACAGTTCCTTTACTCAAGTAAAAGTAGATACTTTGTGTGCGTGTGTGTGTGTGTGAGTGTGTGTGTCAGAGTACCAGGCTCTGCAGCGGTGTCCTCAAGAAGCAAGAGTGGGTTGAGAAATGTCTCTCGAGACCTCCTGGCCTAGAAACATAGAGCGACATACTGACACTTTAAAAAGGCCCAAACGTTGTAATTTGTTTGTCAATGTCTAGTCTGAGTTCCCCCCCCTCCGAGAGGGCAATGAAATATATTCTTTTAATATTTCTCTTATTTTACTACACTTTTTATTTAATTTTGTACTGTAAATAGTTAAAACGTATAATAAATGATAAAGTTGTCCCCCAAAGGGGGGGGGGGGGGGGGGAGTGCCCTAAAAAAATGGCACAAAACAAAAAAAAATGCCCAAACGTAAACAAACAGACGGCCCCAAAAAGTAGACATGTTTTCATTCTCTAGTCGACTGACTGAGCTCTTGATACAAGGACTAACAATTTGGTGTTCTGTGCCTTGCCTTGACATGTCTGTTTTGCTGCTTTTTATACTTGTTTTCTATTTGTTTTATGTCTGCATGTTTTTGTAGATTTTTGGCAAATTTTATGCCAATTTTGTATGCCTGTCTTTTTTGCTGATGTGAAGCACTTTGAGCTGCAATTCTTGTATGTAAGGTGGTATACAAATAGTTTATTATTATTATTATTAGACAACAGGTAAAAAAAAGTTTTCATTGGTAATGTTTGTAATATGTGTGTGTGTGTGTGTGTGTGTGTGGTCACCTTGGCAGCACGGCCATGCTCAGCAGCTTCCCAGGAATTTATAATGGCTTGAATTTGGTCCATCCTCTCTGTGTCCTTCTTCACGTCAATATTCCGCTCTTCGCTCTGCTCACTCACCAGACGCAGCGTCCAGTTAGGCTTGGTCAGGTCCAGGCTCTGCAGAACATACAGTAAGTATGAGTTAGAGCAGGGGTCGGGAACCTATGGCTCGCGAGCCATATATGGCTCTTCTGGTGACAGCATATGGCTCCCAGAAATATTTGAGTAAAAAAAAATATATATATATATATATTTTTTTAATACTTGTGATATTTCTTAATAATACTGTATCATTTTAAAGTAAACAGAAATTAGTTTTGAAGATACAGCTAATAGTATCTGTAGCTGAAGATATAGCGAGCAGAGCTGGCGAGGGAACACAAGTGGACAGAAATTAAAAATCTTCAACCTGAAGACCAGCTGATTCTTAAAACTTGGAACGAGCTTCCTGTGACATACTGTACCACACAATGCAGCGTGAGTATCGCCGTATTGACCATGTTTGGCTCTACATATGCATGTGGGCAGTCATTCTTGCATATGAGGAACATTAAGACCAACCTACACTCACGTTTAACTGATGGAAGCCTCAACGCCTGCATGAAGCTCAACCTCACCACGTATGAACCAGATTACAAGGCCATCAGCAAAACCATGCAGCACCAGAAGTCGCATTAAAAGTAAGACATATTTAATTTATTATATGTTAAAAATACTATTTGGCTCTCAATGAAATATATTTAGAAATATTTGGCTTTTATGGCTCTCCCAGTCAAAAAGGTTCCTGACCCCTGAGTTAGAGGATGATATAATACTATACTTAACAAAATTTGATAAGATTTGGGGTCATTGAGATATGATAACATGCTCCTATGTGTTTAAAAAAGAAAGTCACTTTGCTTTGATTTCTGACAAGTTACGCATTTCTTGGTATTGTATTTTAGTATTGGGGAAATCTTTTGATACCGATACCCTATAGCCTCGTATCGGACCAATATCCGATACCAATATCAGTATTAGTGCATCTCTAAAACCACACAAGACTTGATTTGTCTTCCAAATTAAAAGCAAGGTATACGTTCACAGCGTGATTTCACAGATCAATGCATCAGATGTCTCAGCCCAGACTGGAACCTAGAACTAACTCTCTCCTTTAATTCAGTTACCTTGTCTTTATCTTTATCTCTTTCCCCTTTCCTCCTGCGGCTGGATTTGGGCGTTTGCCTGTCGAGATCGTAGTCCAGCTTGTCCAGACCTACTTGCAGCAGAGGTCAAAGTTATTAAAGGGGAAATCACACTGAAATTGACTTTTGACTTAACAAGGTTGTAAATCTATTCCATAAAATATATTCTTCAATAACCCTTTTTGACTTGAGAACGACACAAGGAAATCTGGATGAGATGTGTACAACTTGAAAGAGGGAATGCAACGGATGTGATGAAAAAATGATAGAAGGTCTGAATTAACAAGGTTGTAAATCTATTCCATAAAATATATTCTTCAATAACCCTTTTTGACTTGAGAACGACACAAGGAAATCTGGATGAGATGTGTACAACTTGAAAGAGGGAATGCAACGGATGTGATGAAAAAATGATAGAAGGTCTGAATTGTGACTAACAGTAGAAACAGTATTGCTATAATAATACTACAAAATACAATAACTGTGAAGCAATACGCCACAGAGGAAGAACAATGTCATAGTTTCTTTGTCACTATTTCTTAATAAAATATTATCCAGGGCTTCCCATTGGTTCCTGGTTCATCTGGGAGGCTGACCGTGGGGGATGTGGAGTAAGTGATTGGTTTAAGTGCGTACCTCTGGTTTCATTCTCTAAGTCTCTGATTGTTTGGATGAAGGCTAACTGGCAGTCATCCAGAGGCCAGCTGTTATAACGGACCTCCGCCTGCACCAAGTATTTATGACCCTGGGAAACAAAATACACACATAGTCCACTCCTAGTACACTGTTGTCTCCTAGTACACTGTTGTTATTATTACATATCACTGAACACAATGATACTGTGTCAGATGGATATAAACATGTACGTATAAGTCCAGAAACGACAACAATACCAATGTCTCCACGGGCGGCTGGTCGTCATCCAGGGGGTCTGTCCCTGCAGCGGTGCCCTTCTGCCCCTCTCGTCCCTGGGGAGTATCTGCGGCCTTGCTCCCCCTGGTCAGGATGGAGGATCCCTCTTGGCTCCCCTCCTCATCTATAACAGAGTAAATGTGTACTGTGCTTTAGTGTGCTAAAATAGGAAAAGGTCTTACTACCGCTGAGGGTGTTAAAATTACTTTCTATTTCTTAATTTTATAACTATCTGGAAAACATGCTACCAAATTGGAGAGTATTACTTATATTATATATTATTATTACTGTTTTTTTTATTTTCTATTATTATTTCTTATAAAAATTGTTATGTTATGTTCTGTGTTTATTATTTTTGTTATTGCTAATGTCATTGTTATTATTATTGTGGTATCGTTAGGTCTTGTTATTGTTACTGTATTGTGTCTTGTTTTGTGTATAAAAAGATTTGATAAAAAATAAAATAGGAAAAGGTTTCAGAATTGCCCCTTCTCTCAGTGACATGACATGAGAGTGAGCTGAAAGAAAGAGGGTTACCGGGAGTTTGTGTTGGTCACGCTTCTAGCCCCACTGGTAGACTCTACTGTACATCACTACTACTACAATACTACGTAGGAGCTCTGCAGGTTTGTGTTGGTCATGCTTCTAGCCCCACTGGTAGACTATACTGTACATCACCACTACTACTACTACTACTACTACTATGTGCGTCTATGCTTTTACCAACGCGTTCGTGTTTCCGGGTTCCCGTTTTGCGCTCTGATTGGCCACTGACCTACGCTAGTACGCCCCCCTCGCTATGAGCGTAGCAGGACGCTAGTGGGCTAGTCGCTAAAATATATATCGTTTTATATATAATTGTACCAACACAGATATTAGGCAGTACACACATTGTCCTGCAATACATGTACAGTGAATGCACAGCTACATTCGCCATATATTTCTATCGCTGCTGCGGTCTACAGTGAAATGCAATATTATTATTATTATTATTATTATTATTATTATTATTGTAAAGATTATCATTACAATCGCAGCCGCCTGGAGAGGCAATGTTACAAGTGTACGAGGGTTGTGTGCAAAGAGCACAGCCTCTCAATTTGCACAACGTGCACAAAATAATAATAATTGTAATGATAATCTTTACAATAATAATAATAATAATAATAATAATATTGCATTTCACTGTAGACCGTAATAAAGGCTGACTTGACTTGAGCCTATACTTGACCTCACCCTGCAGGAAGGAGGGCTCGCCTCATCCAGTGTTCCCAAACCCTCCATGTGACTCACCTTTGTCGGACAGGAAGCGGAACACAGGAATGACCACGTGGCCTCTCCCAGTGTTGCTGGCCACCTCCTCCTCCCAGTCCAGAACAGACAGACGGATCAGAACGTCCCGCTTGGACGTCTGAAACTGGATCGTTCCCATGTGGTCTTTTGTGACCTCGACAGAGAAGCTGTGGGATATTCAGCACGGTTGAGCTACTGCTAGTGTCTCATGGTTGAGCTACTGTTAGTGTCTCATGGTTGAGCTACTGTTAGTGTCTCATGGTTGAGCTACTGTTAGTGTCTCACGGTTGAGCTAGTGTCTCATGGTTGAGCTACTGTTAGTGTCTCATGGTTGAGCTACTGTTAGTGTCTCATGGTTGAGCTACTGTTAGTGTCTCATGGTTGAGCTACTGCTAGTGTCTCACGGTTGAGCTACTGTTAGTGTCTCATGGTTGAGCTACTGCTAGTGTCTCATGGTTGAGCTAGTGTCTCATGGTTGAGCTACTGCTAGTGTCTCATGGCTGAGTTAGTGTCTCATGGCTGAGTTAGTGTCTCATGGCTGAGTTAGTGTCTCATGGTTGAGCTACTGCTAGTGTCTCATGGCTGAGCTAGTGTCTCATGGCTGAGCTACTGCTAGTGTCTCATGGCTGAGTTAGTGTCTCATGGTTGAGCTACTGTTAGTGTCTCACGGTTGAGCTAGTGTCTCATGGTTGAGCTAGTGTCTCATGGCTGAGTTAGTGTCTCATGGTTGAGCTAGTGTCTCATGGCTGAGCTACTGCTAGTGTCTCATGGCTGAGTTAGTGTCTCATGGTTGAGCTACTGTTAGTGTCTCACGGTTGAGCTACTGCTAGTGTCTCATGGTTGAGCTAGTGTCTCATGGTTGAGCTACTGCTAGTGTCTCATGGTTGAGCTAGTGTCTCATGGTTGAGCTACTGCTAGTGTCTCATGGTTGAGCTACTGTTAGTGTCTCATGGTTGAGCTAGTGTCTCATGGTTGAGCTACTGTTAGTGTCTCATGGCTGAGCTAGTGTCTCATGGTTGAGCTAGTGTCTCATGGTTGAGCTAGTGTCTCATGGTTGATTGATTGATTGAAAACTTTATTAACAGAATGGGTACAATACAGTACAGCTCAATACACACAATTGTTAAGGGGATGCAGACCAGAGAAAGACTTTCGTCTTGTTTACATCAGGGTCCCCCATTTTCAATTCATCAGGACATACATGACATACAGATAGACAGTACTGCTACATCTATACATTTATGACATACCAGATTTGCAAATACAGTACTGTTTGTGATACAAAAAGAGTCCAGAAAAGGGAGTATATACATTTGACGTAAAAACTACATTGGAGGAGGTTGGGTGGGGGGGGGGGGGTTGCTCAAAGCACCAATATGTTTTTAAACACTCAGGTGTCATCACCCCACATGAAGAAAGTAACTGGTTGATCATTAATTTCAGTGAAGACAGCTGACCCAGGATCATCTGTACCTCCATAATACCAAAATAATTTACCAATATTCCTTTGTCTTACCGACATATGATGCTTTTGCTGCTGGGAATTCCCATTGGGAGCGATGGGCCTAAGTAAGATTTGGGAATGTAGTACTCCTGGAATTCATTCACCACGAAGTTGCTGAGTGGGGCGTTGCGAGCCAGTTTGGCGAGGGGTTCCCTTGAGCCAATCAAACGCATTCTCCACTTGGCACCGACGGGGGGAGATTCAGGGGTGTACACCCATGCTACGAAGGTATAACCATGCTGTGAAGAGAGAGGCAGAAAACAGACAGAAATACATCAAGACATCTGTATTTACAGAGAGAGGCAGAAAACAGACAGAAATACATCAAGACATCTGTATTTACAGAGAGGCAGAAAAGAGACAGAAATACATCAAGACATCTGTATTTACAGAGAGGCAGAAAACAGACTTAAATACATCAAGACATCTGTATTTACAGAGAGGCAGAAAACAGACTTAAATACATCAAGACATCTGTATTTACAGAGAGAGGCAGAAAACAGACTTAAATACATCAAGACATCTGTATTTACAGAGAGAGGCAGAAAACAGACTTAAATACATCAAGACATCTGTATTTACAGAGAGAGGCAGAAAACAGACAGAAATACATCAAGACATCTGTATTTACAGAGAGAGGCAGAAAAGAGACAGAAATACATCAAGACATCTGTATTTACAGAGAGAGGCAGAAAACAGACAGAAATACATCAAGACATCTGTATTTACAGAGAGGCAGAAAACAGACAGAAATACATCAAGACATCAGCTGTATTTACAGAGAGAGGCAGAAAAAAGACAGAAATACATCAAGACATCTGTATTTACAGAGAGGGGCAGAAAACAGACTTAAATACATCAAGACATCTGTATTTACAGAGAGAGGCAGAAAACAGACAGAAATACATCAAGACATCTGTATTTACAGAGAGAGGCAGAAAACAAGACTTAAATACATCAAGACATCTGTATTTACAGAGAGAGGCAGAAAACAGACAGAAATACATCAAGACATCTGTATTTACAGAGAGGCAGAAAACAGACAGAAATACATCAAGACATCTGTATTTACAGAGAGAGGCAGAAAACAGACAGAAATACATCAAGACATCTGTATTTACAGAGAGAGGCAGAAAACAGACAGAAATACATCAAGACATCTGTATTTACAGAGAGAGGCAGAAAAGAGACAGAAATACATCAAGACATCTGTATTTACAGAGAGAGGCAGAAAACAGACATAAATACATCAAGACATCTGTATTTACAGAGAGAGGCAGAAAACAGACAGAAATACATCAAGACATCTGTATTTACAGAGAGAGGCAGAAAACAGACAGAAATACATCAAGACATCTGTATTTACAGAGAGAGGCAGAAAACAGACTTAAATACATCAAGACATCTGTATTTACAGAGAGAGGCAGAAAACAGACAGAAATACATCAAGACATCTGTATTTACAGAGAGAGGCAGAAAACAGACATAAATACATCAAGACATCTGTATTTACAGAGAGAGGCAGAAAACAGACAGAAATACATCAAGACATCTGTATTTACAGAGAGAGGCAGAAAACAGACAGAAATACATCAAGACATCTGTATTTACAGAGAGAGGCAGAAAACAGACTTAAATACATCAAGACATCTGTATTTACAGAGAGAGGCAGAAAACAGACAGAAATACATCAAGACATCTGTATTTACAGAGAGAAGCAGAAAAGAGACAGAAATACATCAAGACATCTGTATTTACAGAGAGAGGCAGAAAACAGACAGAAATACATCAAGACATCTGTATTTACAGAGAGAGGCAGAAAACAGACTTAAATACATCAAGACATCTGTATTTACAGAGAGAGGCAGAAAACAGACAGAAATACATCAAGACATCTGTATTTACAGAGAGGCAGAAAACAGACAGAAATACATCAAGACATCTGTATTTACAGAGAGAGGCAGAACACAGACAGAAATACATCAAGACATCTGTATTTACAGAGAGAGGCAGAAAAAAGACAGAAATACATCAAGACATCTGTATTTACAGAGAGAGGCAGAAAACAGACTTAAATACATCAAGACATCTGTATTTACAGAGAGAGGCAGAAAACAGACAGAAATACATCAAGACATCTGTATTTACAGAGAGAGGCAGAAAACAGACTTAAATACATCAAGACATCTGTATTTACAGAGAGAGGCAGAAAACAGACAGAAATACATCAAGACATCTGTATTTACAGAGAGAGGCAGAAAACAGACAGAAATACATCAAGACATCTGTATTTACAGAGAGAGGCAGAAAACAGACAGAAATACATCAAGACATCTGTATTTACAGAGAGAGGCAGAAAACAGACAGAAATACATCAAGACATCTGTATTTACAGAGAGGCAGAAAACAGACTTAAATACATCAAGACATCTGTATTTACAGAGAGAGGCAGAAAACAGACAGAAATACATCAAGACATCTGTATTTACAGAGAGAGGCAGAAAAAAGACAGAAATACATCAAGACATCTGTATTTACAGAGAGGCAGAAAACAGACTTAAATACATCAAGACATCTGTATTTACAGAGAGAGGCAGAAAACAGACAGAAATACATCAAGACATCTGTATTTACAGAGAGAGGCAGAAAACAGACAGAAATACATCAAGACATCTGTATTTACAGAGAGAGGCAGAAAACAGACTTAAATACATCAAGACATCTGTATTTACAGAGAGAGGCAGAAAACAGACAGAAATACATCAAGACATCTGTATTTACAGAGAGAGGCAGAAAACAGACAGAAATACATCAAGACATCTGTATTTACAGAGAGAGGCAGAAAACAGACAGAAATACATCAAGACATCTGTATTTACAGAGAGAGGCAGAAAACAGACAGAAATACATCAAGACATCTGTATTTACAGAGAGGCAGAAAACAGACTTAAATACATCGACATCTGTATTTACAGAGAGGCAGAAAACAGACAGAAATACATCAAGACATCTGTATTTACAGAGGCCTCCTTTAACACCACACGTATCTAGATTGTAGGGAAGCTACAATATGTATTTTTGAGGCTGATACCGATATCCAATTTGCATGATGTAATCCGTCACTCCCCTGCTTTCCTGGTGATACAGGCTTCGTAGCAGGAGGGTGTATAGTCCACAACACAAACCTTGTTGGGTTTGTAGATGTGGGGGGAGACTTGGTTGAAGGCCATAGGCAGCTCCTCCCCCGTGTCGTTGTCTACGACATGCAGCAGACAGGGTCTGACTGGGGAGTAGACCTTAGGGACCAGCAGCACCTCCTTCTGCACCAGGAACACCTCCCTGGAGGAACCAGGAAGAAGTGAGAGCAGAGTTCTAGCCTCGTTTCACACCGACGTCGCTATGTAACCAGAAAGAACATGGGTGACACTTTATATACCTTAAACGGTAACACAATAACACCTGCAAATGATTTATAGATCGTTTAAGAATGTTTTACACATCATTTGTTGAACATGAACAAATAAATGGAGGTACAGTATAGTAGTTTTTTCATATCCATTTTTCAAAGCATCCTCAAATGTGTTACTACTACACATTAAACAACATTATTTAATGATGAACAAATCAAGTACAAACAATGTTGATAATGAGTTGTAAATAATGTAGAACTAATTTGTAAATGTTATACAAATATAGTTATAAATGATCTAATAATAATTTACGAATGTATATAAATGGTTTGTCCATGATTAGTTCATTATCTACAAATACCTTATAAAGGTCTTATGAGTGTTATTATAAAGTGTTACCAGAACGTGCCTGTCACGTGAGAGGGGGGTAAAAGTCACTCGCTCTCATTGAAGACAACCAGATCTGCGTCAAAATGATCTTTGTAAATTATCAAAATGTTTTCTTCATTTCATGTTTTAAAGATCGTAAAATCAACTGAAGGACGTCACATCTAAGCCATGTGTCTCTTTTACTTGACACACTATCGAAACAACCAGCTTGACTCACTGATCCCTCTCTGCAAGATGTTCTGTTTACATAAAACATGATACAGTGAAATAGATGGAAGATTTGAGTGTGAGGATAGAGAGGGAGAAGCTTCAGTTCACCTTTATTCACCAGGGTAGGTTCTCTGAGCACAGAGGCTCCTTCTCAGCAAGGCCCTGCCTCCCTCACCCAGTTCCACACATTCTCACCCGGGAGCCGCCCAGTACGACCACAGTCTGACACGGTTGGCAGCTCCAACAGTTATGTGCCTTGCTCAAGGGCACTTCAACAGTGGGGTTTGAGGGATGGGGAGGCTGTTATTCATTCACTTAGGAGATGTTTGCTGCCGGCCAGGCGGATCAAACCGGCAACCTTCCAGTCACAAGCCTGCGTCTCTAACCTTCTCTAACCGCCGCCCCACAAGGTGCAGAGCTCAGGAGACTTCAGCAAGTAAACGACAACAACACGCCTGAGATATACGTAGAAAAACGCACGCTGTTCACACCATGTCATTACCGATTTGAGAATACTGTGCCAACATTTAGAGCAATTTGTTTGTTTTAAACAAGCATCTTGTTCACTGCCATAAGTTTAACAGACTAAATCTGATGTCCGCAGATTGACGGCTGGGCGCCGCTCACCTCAATTAAGAGGGCGGAAGGCCCTTGTTACCCGTTTAGATGAACCCCAAGACTCTCTATGGCGTTCTCCATGTTCTGAGATCGCCTGCTTTTGTTTCCTACAAGCATCTTGACATTATGAACTTCAGATGTTTTGGAAACAAGGTTGTTATTTTTTTTCCACTAATAATGGCGATGGTTGAAACAGGTGGGCTATTACTCATTTACATTTAGCTGATGTTTTTATCCAAAGCGACTGTACAACAAGTCAGCAGAAAGCGCACATCTCTGGCGGCTAAGGGTAAGTAACATCTTTAGTCACACAGTGTCAAACTTGAGTGCTACAGTCTTGAGTGCATATAGTAGTATAGACATATTAGCATAGTAGGTAGTAGTATAGGCATAGTAGCATAGTACATAGTAGATGATAGTATAGACATAGTCGTATAGTACATAATAGTAGAAGACAATAAGAAGGTGTAGTAGATTTCCCCAAGCTCAAACTCATGAAACCACTAGGGGTGGGAAAATGTTATTGAAATCTGTATTTCCCAGAGGTCAGCCGCTACTGGGACTAAGCTGAAAATGGTGGGACCAGTGCACACACATTTTAGAATAGTACATGGATTTTAGAAGTCTCATAGTAGTCTGAACAACATACAATACTAGGGGGTTTGGCTGTTAAGAGTGAGGCCCTGGGGGAGAAATGGATTAGCATTTCCCTGTGTTAGATAAACCTCTGTTCCCCCTGGGGGAAGTAGGTGCAACTCACCAGTTCAAAGGCCGGTGCTATTTACACAGCTGATGGAGACACTATTTAAAATAGTGTAACAGTTGAAGACAGTTGGTTTCACCAAAAGTCCATTAATAACATCTCCCTGAACGAATTTACATACAAGTGTCACAAAGCAACAGGAACAAAGCCCTAGGCTGCAGACATCCTGTGGGCACTGTAGAGAGACCACATGTTTCAGGAGACACTAAGTTCATTACTCTAGTCATTAAAGTACTTTTATATCGTTAAAGAAACTCCAAATTAAACTACAAATATTACAGTTATGTTGTGCTAATGAGGTTGGACGTAATGATATGAAACATGCATTGTTCATACCCAAAGTGAGCACCAAAGTTGCCATAAAACGCTTTCTGAGCCAATCTTTAGAATATCCATAAATACTGACAACTAGCTGCTTATAAGGGATAATGATTAAAATATAACAGGAGTGTCTTAAAACCAAAGAGAAGATCTTATACTCAAATAATAGGTTAACATAGGTATTAAAATACGGCAAAAGAACTAAACTATTAATTAAAGTTAAGAGTAATCTTTGGGTTTTAGTCAGTAAAATAGGAATGCAGCATGTTTTAAAAATGTTAAAACCAAACAGTACATTTGTACTTTAAAATAGTCAAGACTGCCCCCAGAATTCAAAGGTCTCCATAGTGGGTGGCTCAAAATGGCCGCTCTAGGGTTTCAGCCAATCAGAACAAAGGGGTCTGTGGTACCCTTGACTGAGATTTCATAATCAAAATGTTAGAACAACCCTGAAAACTGAAAATATCTGTGGTAATAGTAATTCATGCATTACATGGACTCTCAGAGTACATTCTGGAGGAAACCTTCAGGCAAAACCTCTCTAATGATAAGGTTGTTTACACAGTTGTAGAGGCGCCATTCCAAACCCCCAAGAACCAAACACCTTCTAGACCTGTGACGGTTGAGCACAGCAAGAGAGGCTGAAAGCGGAGATGCCTCTGTGAGATAAGACAAATGTGGTTGAATCTATACAATAATAGATTACCATTTTAGGAATGCCAAAGCTGGTTCCTTTCATAGAGTAATACAAAGTGTCAGTTTGGTAGATGGGGTTTGGTGCTGGCTCTTGTGGACTGAATGGTATTAACCTATGTTTAAATATGCTGCTCCTTCATCTTGGAACAAGATACAGGAGGACCTAAAATTACCAGGACTGGTCACCCTCGGAGAATTCAAAGCCATTTTAAAATCCTACGAACTCAGTTCCCTTGGTCAGTGCAACTGTGTTTGATCATTTGCCTGTTTGATAACTTGCCTGAAATTGGAGCTTGATGTAAATGTTTTATCTGTATTTTATTGTGATGTTCTTTTTTATGTTGAAACTTTCTGCTGCCTTGCTTGGCCAGATCGCTCTTGAAAAAGAGATTTTAATCTCAATGATGCTTATCTGGTTAAATAAAGGATTTGATTGATTGATTGATTAAGAAGCAATGACTATACTGGGTTAATGCTAGATCAACACAAGCCCTATTAAGGAAATGTTAAAAGGTCTGAAGTCATCAGACCTCCTCGATGTTGAAAACTGGAAGAAAACACCAACAAGGAAGTCAGGGGGGGGGGGGGGCGGACCAGCCTCCCCCACACGGTCATCTAAGGAGAAACGCCATGTATGGAAGCAAGGGGAAATAATGGGGTATAAAATAAGGTATTGGTGATAGAGAGAGGAGGCCAGCTCAGACCCACCACGACCGTTCCCCATGTGGTGACAAGGAGTACTATGGTCTTATTTCATAACATAACATGACTACTATTAATGTGCAATACTGTCTTGATGTAGAGAGCCAATGTGTAATGGCTATTGTGATTTACCTCATCAATCCTTTTGTACAAATCATGTATTATATTGAATACATTTCCTGTATGTAACCAATGCATTAACTCTTGGCCACGCTGCAAAATAAATGAGTTTGGACCAAAGCTCCTGGTTGTCTGGCTAATACAAGCTTATTCCTCAGCTGACTAAGTCAGGTGAGGAGACCATTCTATCACTCTGTGATCTTTCCCTCCTTCCAGATAGCAACCTCATTGTGCTGTAATTAACCGTAGATATTCATTAGGAATATACGACAAATTGGTGCCGTTTTAAGACCTGTTCTGATTTGTTCACATAATGAACAGACTGTAAAAGAGCCGGGTTGGGAATTTGCAGTACGGAGTGGTGGCTGTCTGGATGAGGGAACGTGGGGTGAATAGGAATATTGGTCAAGTATAAGCCACAGTAGGGCCCAGGGTGGATGTATTATTTGCGTACAGGACTGGTGGAGTGATGTTAGATTTAGACTGTCGACCTGCTTGCTTGGGGTTTTATTGCAGGAAATACGAGCGGCGTATTTGTGCAGTGCCAGGGTAAACAGGAGGATGGAACTTTTTTATTTTTTGTTGATTATATAAAGATGACGGCCCGACGAGTAGTTATTAGTCATATTGTAGGGACAAGCTAGGGCTGATGTTAGGCGGCGCTGAGGAAATGATTGACACAAGGTGTCGAGTTAGGAGGCTGCGTGCATGAGCAGACCTAAGTGAGGGAGAGTATACGGATCTGTATGTCTGTCTGATGAAAGCAAGAGCTTAGGTGATCCAAAGCATATAGGATAGTTTAGGTAAAATATTTGAAGGAGACGGCGTGGAGTGGTAGAACGTGGATTAAGTTACAGAAATGCAGGAAGTGGGACTGAGAAGTGGCTAGACAATTGATGGACAATGCAGGGTAGTCAGACATATCTTAAAGAAAGGATTGTAGTGTAGGGTTAGGTAAAAAGTGTGAGGAGTGTGTAAATGTGGGAGATTATACCCTGTTAGTGGGACGAAATTGTATTATTAAATATATGACTGGGCTCGTCGCTCGGAGGAACTGTGTATGACGCGGGAGATTAGGAAAATATGGGGTTTTTAGGAAATGGACACTAGCGGATGTTCAGTGAACAATTTTTAGATGAAAAGTCGGCTTACACAAGAATCTAAGGTTATAAATGTTGCGCCATGTAATCAAAAGCCTCGTACGGGGAATTTGTTTGTCTGTTCAATGTGATGTGTAAATGTATGTGATCAGTAGCAAGCTTGACGAAGGTTGTTATGTTGTTAGACGTGGATCAGATCGATACGAGTCTGTGGATCATATTGGAAGTTGGGGCTAACTAGCTTAGCTCTGTGGAAGGACCGTGGTAAATCTAGGGACGTTAAGGCGGCGAGGTAGGAGATTTGACTGAACACTGTGGCGGCAATTGCTGTTAAGAAGCGAATCGAGGCGTAAGTTGAGGAGATTGTGGCCGTTTTGAGGGTTATATTTAATGCGGTAACAATTGTGTACGTTATTGTGGTGGAGGAAGAAGTCGATGTTTGATGACGTCATGGTGTTGAGTGGAGAGTGTGAAGGTCCCGTATGGGGCCAGGCGGAGAAAAGGGTAGGAGAAATGATTCGTGTTGATCTGTGTAACGACGTTGATATATGAGGATGTTTTTAAATTCTTTTACGATAGTTTGTTCTTTTAAAGTAGTTGTTGTTTAGACATGTGTGAGTTGTTTAGAGATGGATTGGTACTGAGCGGATTGAATGAATGTACGGGTCTCGAACAGCACGTAAAACGCGGCTCCCGGGGGGCATTGAACGTCGCATTAGGTTGGCTAGCTGTTTAGCTGGTATGAGAGTTTGGGAGATAGCGCCGTGGAAAGGGCTCATGCAATATTATGGTTAGAAGCGGCATGGTGGCGTTAAGTGAGCGGTCTTTATGTGTGAAGCGATTGTGTGATAATAACGTTGATTGGGAGTTATTTGCAAAAGTTGGTCGCTTCTGACGTCATATTGTGAGACCTAGGAAAGGGGTAGCATCAAGGCTGGCTAGGCTATTTAGCTTGCATGCGGCTGTTTTGTGAAATTGCGGGCGACATGTGTGATGATTAGAGTTTGGAAAATAATGGTTAGGGAGTAGTAGAGGACGCGGTGGTTGTCGTGGCATTTTTTGGTTGTCGTGGCATTGTTGAAACGAAGTGTTTTATGGTGATAGTTGTACTTTGTCACGATACATCGTTCTGTGTGCGCCGTTTGCGCTAGTGTGCGCATGCGCGGCGGATCGCTGTTTTTTCATTAATTCGCTCAGAGGACGAGAAACGGGTGAGAAGATATTTGGCATTGTGTTAAGATGTTTGTAATTGTATATTGTGCATTGTGTTTTTGTGTACGCAGGGAAAGGGATGTAACATTATCAGTGGTTGGTTTAGGGGAGGAAGTTGGTAATGGACTGCAAACATTGCAGTGTGCCTATCAAGGGGTAGATAGTTAAGGGATGTGTTGCCTAAGATAAGCTGGGATTCATAAAACCAGCTAAACTGGGTAAATTGTATTATTGTCTTTAATGGGAACATACATACACACATTGGACACAAGGGTATTTTTAACCAAGGGGGGATTGAGTAGTTGATTGATTAAAAATAGTACAGCTAAATACATACAAATTGTTAAGGGAATGTAGACAGAGTACAGAGACCAGAGAACAGAGTACAGGGAATATGAGATGGGCTGAATTGGGTAAAATGTTCTACAAAGTAAAATACATGTAGAATCGGTTTGTCACATGTGTATGGTATGAGGAAGTATTTAGAACTAACCACTATTAATGTTTTTCTGGAATGAGTGATGCTTAGGTTTGTAAATTTATTACTTGAATGATGTTGTGTTAAATGGTAGTTTTTAAATCTGTTTAACATGTACAATTGTAAGCTTGGAATAATGATGTTGTGTTTTACTGGAGTTTATTATTTAGCTTGAATTAAGATGCTTGTATAGAATGCATTGATGTTAAGATGTCAGATTTTAATACACTGTTGAATTAATGTTGCTGCAAGTCTTTAGATCATGGGGGGTGATCATTTTATGATGTAGGCTTGTTGGCATATTATTTGGTTGCATTGCTATGTTAAAATACTGTTTAGCTTGTTTTAGATTGTTAAATCTTTAATGCCATTGGTTTACATAGGCTGATGTTTTATATTAAGATTGATTGCAAATCCTTGGGTCACAATAGGATAATTTAGTGACGGGGGACTTGTTTAGATGCTGCTTTGATGTAAGATTGTGTTTTTGCAGTTATTATAAATTATTTGTGTGTAATGGTTAACCCTTTGTTGAATTTCAAGAGGGTCGAGGGGTGGTAAAGAAATTTAGAAAAGGTCACAAGGCCCAAGGGGGGTCGAGATGGGCAGCTGTTACAGGGGCTGTTTTATGACAGGAAGACGGAGCAGAGCTAATCAGTTAAATGCAGGGGAAGTAGAAGTCAGAGGTGAAGATTGCAGAAAACAGTTGCAAAGTGAGATAACAGTTGACAGTTATTTTTACAACAGGGGACATGGAAGGTGAGACAGGAAGCGGCTAATTTAGGAAGAGAAGGTAGGAGTAGGTTGAATAGGAGCCAAGTCAGATGCGGTTATTTACATTGATTAGGGCGGCCTATTTGATTGGAGGAATAACCTGGTGTTATTACGGTTCTAGCAGGCTGGGGTGACTTCAGGTTGAAAAGGGGGTTCTGCTAGACCCTTTGAGTGCAGATGTAAGTGTAGATTGTGTTAGCCTGAAATGAGTGTAGACTGAGTTAGAAGTAGGAGAGGGAGAAACAACTAACCATTGTTTGTCTGTATGTTGGGTGATTAACAAGTGTGGGAGCAGGTTGAGAGTATTTGTTTATAATATGAGTGATGTATGTTGGAGAGGACAAGGTTGAAATGATCAGAGTGGCTGTGAATGATTGAGAGAGTGTTGGTTATTTTGTGTGTTTGAGAGATTATGTTGTATGAAAGGGGTTTGATGCAGGAGTGAAGCAGAGCGTGGATGTTTTTTTTCTTTGTGAGGATTTCGATGAAGTAGAACGGTGGATGATTGGGATGCTGTTGGGTTTGGCTGTGTCATTTTGATTTTGTTTCATATCATTTGGATGAAAGCGTTTACTTTATGTCATATTATTTGGTTGAGTGTTAAGGTTTAAAGTTTTATTTTAGAAACAGTGGTGGTTTTGATACAGATACACTGCTTTCATTTAAGTTTAATTTTTTTGAATGTATGGGTGAGCGGTTGAATGTACAATTTTAGATTTATTTTCAAATTTTTTATCTGTAATTGTGTGGACTGAAAGGAGGTTGAATAGGTCAAAGCGTTAGAGGTGTCAAGTCACAGGGACAGGATGCTGTTCCGGTTGAGAGTGTGTGTGAGAATTGCAGCAGGGATGATGCTGAATGGATGGTTTTGGAAACGTGGTTTTTATTTTCTTTCATGTTTTAGAAATTCGTGGATTTTTTTCATGTGTTTGGGTGTGCATGGTTGTTACATAGACTGGGGCCACAACAGACTGGAGGTGTTTGTTTATTGAAGTGTGTGGCTTTGTTTGATTTTTTCTCTTTTTCTTCCCAAATGTTTTTGTTATGATCTGGTGGGAGAGGACTGTTGAAGGCTGGGATGCATTGGAACAGATCGATGACAGTTAAGTAGTGCCACCACATTTTTGCATATGGAATTAATGGCTTCCCTTATAAAGTATGTTGACATGGTGTAAAAGGATTTGTTTTGTGCTTGTGTTTCTTCAACAGCTCAGTCAAGGAGGGGGATTGCAGATCAGCGGTGGGAGACACATGAATGCATTACATTAGAGTGGTAACGTAGGATTTCATCTTCCCTGTTACTCTGCAGTCCAGCAGTGGTCAGTTTTATGCATTCGCCCCCGTCTCTACAGGTGGGGCCAGGTTGTGATAACTGAACAGATGGGGTTTTGGGACAAATTTCCAGGGTAAAAAACTCATCTGACGACCAGGTTGTCATGCCAAGATGGATGACTGGACCTGGGGACGCCTGGCCTGGGGGGCGGGGCCGGCCTGAGGGCTTAGCTGAAGAATGTGAGCAAGAGTCTCTGAGAGGTTATGGATGGAGTGGACTGTAGGGGACAGGGACATGACTGATTAGCTACTGATGGGCTTTGTTTTGTGCACATTGATTTGGTAAGACGCGCAAACAAAGGGCGGATAGATTATACAACGCAGGGACAGGTAAAGACGCATTCACATAGTGAGGTTATGGCCGGAGTAGGTGAAAGAAATTTTTCGTTGAAAATCTGCTTTCCTCTACCAGACTGGGCTGTGGAAACCAAGGTGGTAAGATTATGACCATTATATGTGTCATAAAGGGGGGAGGATAGGTGGGAAGCAATTGATTGATTATGCAAATGTGATTGTACTATTTTAAGAAAGAATTAGCAGAAGGAAGATATTATTTCAGAAAATGAATGTAAAATGAAAATATTGTGATACTAATTATGTTTTCTCTCCCAGATCATATAAAAGAATGTGGACCAAACTTTCTGTAACTTAAGGAAATTGGGTGTTAAAAAAATTGTGATTGATTATACTTTAATGTGTAATGTTTAGATTAAATTGTTTTAATTGTTTTCAACAAATGACCTCTGGCTGTGAGCCCAGATGAACAAAGCCTGATGAAAGTAAGTGGGAAACACTATTTCAAAGGCAGGATAAGTTAAGAGGGAGAACTGATAAATGGGTTATTAGCACTCCCGGGAGGGGATCATAGTCAGGGGCAACTGTGAGGGAAAATTGAGAAAAATTGGAAATGGAAAGAAAAATGTGAGAAAAAAGGAAAATTGAGAAAAATTCAAAATGTATGATTTTTGTTATTATGTTAAATTGTATGGCTAGTATGTATAGAAATCAAGTCAAGGTACTTGTATATGACATTATTAGAATGTCAAAGGGAGGAATTGTGGTACCCTTGACTGAGATTTCATAATCAAAATGTTAGAACAACCCTGAAAACTGAAAATATCTGTGGTAATAGTAATTCATGCATTACATGGACTCTCAGAGTACATTCTGGAGGAAACCTTCAGGCAAAACCTCTCTAATGATAAGGTTGTTTACACAGTTGTAGAGGCGCCATTCCAAACCCCCAAGAACCAAACACCTTCTAGACATGTGACGGTTGAGCACAGCAAGAGAGGATGAAAGCGGAGATGCCTCTGTGAGATAAGACAAATGTGGTTGAATCTATACAATAATAGATTACCATTTTAGGAATGCCAAAGCTGGTTCCTTTCATAGAGTAATACAAAGTGTCAGTTTGGTAGATGGGGTTTGGTGCTGGCTCTTGTGGACTGAATGGTATTAACCTAAGAAGCAATGACTATACTGGGTTAATGCTAGATCAACACAAGCCCTATTAAGGAAATGTTAAAAGGTCTGAAGTCATCAGACCTCCTCGATGTTGAAAACTGGAAGAAGACACCAACAAGGAAGTCAGGGGGGGGGGGGCGGACCAGCCTCCCCCACACGGTCATCTAAGGAGAAACGCCATGTATGGAAGCAAGGGGAAATAATGGGGTATAAAATAAGGTATTGGTGATAGAGAGAGGAGGCCAGCTCAGACCCGCCACGACCGTTCCCCAGGGGGTCTG
>NC_140171.1:7795847-7810847 GCF_963971535.1 Notolepis coatsorum
CAGCGACACCGCAGCCGGTACACAGATCATCTACGACAGGAGGGAGGGAGCGGCGGTGGGAGAGCACTGAGGCAGAGCTGAAGAGACGGTGGGCCAGCTGGGGAGAGGCGGAGAAGATAGTCCAAAGACACTGAGGCAGCAGACCAGAGGAGACACTTTTGCCTATAGGACTGCGCCCTGGACCGGGAACCAGCTCAGGAAGGGGCCCTTGCCCTAGAAGACGGGACCGGCCCAAGATGGGGGGTGTACTGTAACAGAGGGGAGGAAGCGCCCTGATAGACGTTGGGTGTATCTGAGTAAGGGGGGTCCAAAGGGGTTAGGTGTATTGTCTGAAAAGTTGCAAATCTGTGTCTCTCTCTTTCTTCTCTCTCTCCCCCCTCTCTGACCGTTGTTCATCCCTTCTGGTTTAGGTGTGATGCGTGTAATGGATGACAATCGACGGGTACAGATCCATCAATGAATTGATGTGTTGTTGACATATTTGATTTATATGTCAAAGGGGGATTGATAGGTTTTTTTGAGTTAATTTGATGCTAGAATCTTTATTGTCTCCCCACGATGTGCGGGCTGCACCCTAGATGCTGTGGCACCGCTGTGTCTCCGGCATCCATCTCTCCCCCATGCCATCTCTCCCCCATGCTCACACACACACACACACACACACACACATACACACAGCTGTCGGGCCCCTTTGATTTGTTGGGTCTGTTGCTCGGCCAGTGGAGACTCCCTTCATTCTCACTCACTCACTCACTCACTCACTCACTCACTCACTCACTCACTCACTCACTCACTCACTCACTCACTCACTCACTCACTCACTCACTCACTCACTCACTCACTCACTCACTCACTCACTCACTCACTCACAACTCACACACACACACACACACGGCTGCACCCTTGTAGGGGCCTGTCTCTCTCCCTGCATCTGGAACTCATCACCTCCTAGCCCCCCTTCTTCTGACACAGGCACACACACAGACAAGCACACACACACACATACATACACAAACACACACAGACACACGCACGCACACACACCCTCCCCTCCCTTCCTTTGTCTACGAGAGTATAAGTTCTGTCGACATTCTGTGCTAGGCTGAGCCCCGTGGAAGGCGACTGTTCTTCTTCTCTGTGTGATCAACAATAAAGACTCCGTTTGAAATACAGTTTTGTCGCTTGAATATCTGGTCAGCTGGTTCATACTACATATCAATCCAAAGGATTTGGGTGGTTAGAATTCCCTTCACATCACAGTCACGAAAGGGGCTAATTCACATGGTACTTTAGGCTGAGAGTAGCTGAAGATCATAGGTCTCTGGAAATTATATTTAAAAAAAAATATATATATATATAATATACATACATGTATATCAGCAAGGTTTTGACTCCACTAAATGGCATTTGGACTGTACTTATATATACAACGTATACCTCAAAGTTATCCCTTCACTCATACATGCACGCTGAGGATGTATTATTATATGGGATGTGTCAGCATGTTTATTCTATACTTTAGCACTTTTCTTTGATTTTAACTATGCGACTTACTGTGAAGCACTTTGGTTGACAAGTGTCATGTCTAAATGTGCTATACAAATAAATGTGATTGATTGATTGGTTGATTGATTGATTGATGGTTCTCCCTCACCTTGTCCAGGTGTGGCATGACGGTGTCCTCGTCTCCGAACACGAAGGGGGTGGCGCTGCAGAGGTGGGTGTGGTGACCCAGCGTGGCTCTGGCCCAGAGACGCAGCGCGTGACGCCTGGAGCCACACAGACAACACACAGTGCTGTTATTATTATTTTTTTTGTCTGCTTTTTCTCCCCATTTTTCTATTTTTCTCCCGTCCCCAATTTCGTATCGTCCAATTCTACCCTCCCCTGTCTCGAACGCTGTTAGGCCATGCCTCCCACAAGCCGGCTGCAATGTGGACGAAGCCTTGCATCACGTCTCCCCTCCGGTACTCGAGGAGGCAGCCGTCGCATCTTTTCACCTGCACAGCGCGATCTCTCAGCGGCGGGGGTCTGCGTGGGAGGGACATGCCGCCCCCGTCGCTTCCTGATTCTACTGCGCAGGCGCACCAACCGACCTGTAGGAGTCGCTGTCCACAACGTCCGATCCCCACCCACCAGCTTCCCACCCCTAATACTGCCAATTGTATTAGTATGATGAACGACCAGCCAAGCTGGTAGCAACGCCGAGAGCTGGACTCGAACCCAGCATCTCCTGCGTTGGTGGCGAGCGCCTTGCCCACTGCGCCACCTAGCCGCCCCACAGTGCTGTTATTTTGAATGTCTTATTTTACTGTTATTTTATTTTTCTTATTGTTTTTTTTTTTGCTATTTTGCTATTATTATTATTTTAACTATTTTACTTTATTGTTCACTTACTGTATTTGTAATTTTTTGTATTGTCTTATGTTATTGTCTTACTGTTTGTCTTATGTAGCTATTTTTACTATCTTATCTAATTGTTTTATTAGTATTTTTATTAGGGATGCTCGATATTGGCTTTTTTACCGATACCGATATACCGATATTGTCCAACTCTTAATTTCCGATACCGATATCAACCAATATCAACCGATATCAACCGATACCGATATATGCAGGGTTTCCCCCCACAAAAAACAGAATAATTTCAGGTAATTAACATTACATATCTCTTGTCGTGTAATTAACACAACATTATGCATACTTTGACAATAAATAAAATTATAATTTGTTCTTACTTGCTTGCCTGATAAAGGTTAAATAAATGTAAAAAAATAAAAATTTAAGTTTAAACCGATACCGATATTTTTCGATATCACATTTTTATGCCAATATCAGCCGATAATAATATAATAATTTTCTATCCTTATGTTTCGTTTTTTGTGTAAAGCACTTTGAGCTGCAATCTATGAATGGTGCTATATAAATAAAGTTATTATTATTATTATTATTATTATTATTATTATTATTATTATTATTATTATTATTATTATTATTATTATTATTATTATTATTATTATTATTATTATTATTATTATTATTATTATTATTATTATTATTATTATTATTATTATTATTATTATTATTATTATTATTATTATTATTATTATTATAATAATATGTGTGGAGGAGCAGAAGCGTACCCGGGAGGCAGGGAGAGCATGGCCGATTTGGAGGAGTAGGTCTTGATGTGGAGGATTGGCAGCTGAGACTGCAGGCTCGTCCAAGACCAGGGCTGGACTGTGAGAACTCCAGACCTGCTCCTTGCTGGACTCTCCTTCTCTGCAGGGAGACAAGAGAACAAGCTAAATGTACACATCCTTTGCATGCATGTGCGTGCGTGCGTGCGTGCGTGCGCGCGCGCGTGTGTGTGTGTGTGTGTGTGAACCCCTTACTCTCTTCTGTGTCTCTCCAGGGCATCAGAGCAGAGAAGCTCACAAGGATCTGGGACGTCTGCAGGTTGTCCACATAGAGGTAATAAGAGACCACCTCATCTTCTGAACACTGGGGAGAACACACACACAATGAATGTAAGTCTATGTAATGTCCCCATATTTCACATAAACATACCGTAAATGTGTGTGTGTGTGCCTGTGCCTGTGCGTGTGTGTGCAGATACAAATTGAAGATTAAACAACAACTTTGACTAAAGTACTATTACACTGAAATGCAAGGTTTTGATGAACCGTTTGACTGAACGGTTTAAACGTTTATTTATTGAGCCATCTCAGTTTATTCTACTGTAACATTTTAGAGGTATCTCAATCCTAAAGCCTGCATTTTTTTACGCTTACCTTGAAACTGGATTTCTGGAAACAGGTTGGGTATTTGTGAGGCTTGTGGAAAACCAGGAGTGACCTAGAGGAGGAGTAAAAAGGTTTGAGAGTGTGTGAGTGTGTGTGTGTGCGTGTGCGTGTGCGTGTGGTGTGTGTGTGTGTGTATGTGTGTGTGTGTGTGTGTGTGTGTGTGTGTGTGTGTGTGTGTGTGTGTGTGTGTGTGTGTGTGTGTGTGTGTGTGTGTGTGTGTGTGTGTGTGTGTGTGTGTGTGTGTGTGTGTGTGTGTGTAGGATTGCATCTATTCCTCACTGGAAGCCTTTAGTGAAGTGGTCCAGTTCCACCCAAGTGTTCTGCAGCGCCTCCATGACCTCCTTGGTTTGATCTGGGACGGGACCCCCTGGGGGCTTCAGCACCCCCTGCTCTGGGACGGGACCCCCTGGGGGCTTCAGCACCCCCTGCTCTGGGACGGGACCCCCTGGGGGCTCCAGCACCCCCTGCTCTGGGACGGGACCCCCTGGGGACTCCAGCACCCCCTGCTCTGGAGCCACACATGACAACAACTTGATTCTGGTGCTGATTACATCATAATTAGGGATGTCCGATATTATCGGCCGATATTGGCATTCAAATGTAATATCGGAAATGATCGGTATCGGTTTAAATTTATTTTTTATTTATTTAACCTTTATTTACCCATGAAGCAAGTAAGAACAAATTCTTGTTTTATTTATTGTGAAAAGTACGCATAATGTTGTGTTAATTCCACAACAAGAGATATGTAATGTTAATTACCTGAAATTATTCCGTTTTGGGGGGGGGGGGGGGGGGGGGGGGGACCCTGCATATATCGGTATCGGTTGATATCGCTATTGGAAATTAAGAGTTGGACAATATCGGTATATCGGATATCGGTAAAAAAGCCAATATCGAACATCCCTAATCATGCTCACACTTATGGACACTTTACAGAAGGAAAGGTCACTTTAAGAATAGTATAGTAGAGCTTGAGATTGTATAATATAGCATTGTATATTGCAGTGTACATAAAGACCCAGTGCCTCATCCGTAGCTAACAGTGTACTGCACTACCACAGGACCTAGCATGTCCTACCATGCTCTGTAAATAACTCATGTACAGATACCAATATGCCCTACTTGTTTACTTGTTTATTGCACAATGTGGTTCTTGGTTGGATTCTTATTATATATTATTACTATTGTATTATGCACATTGTTGCGGACAAGACCCCCCGCATTTCACTGTATACCTGTATGCCGTGACAAATAAAACTCTTGTATCTCTTGTATAATCTTGTAGGAACGTTGATGGTGCTCTCTATAGGGGTGGGAATCAGCAGAGGCGCTGCGACAGAGGCGCTGCGATACGATATTGTCACGATACTAGAGCCACAATATTGTAATAATAATACTGCAAATTATGCCCCCAACAAAAAATTACACTAGAATCTGCAATAAAAATATATATACATCATCTGCTTTATCTATCTAATCTAATGTTTTCAGTCTGTTCACCTCATTCCAATAATTTTTATTGCAGCAAATTGGATTGTCAAGCAAAAAATATTTATGATATAAATAGAAAATATATATATTAATACTTGGCATCACTGTATCGATATAATATCAGCATGCAAAATATCACAATATATCGCTGTATGGATTTCCCCCTAGTCATTAGTACGGTTCTATTTGATGGTTTGGAATGAGGACCATGTAGAAGTGGAATACGCCCCGGATTTAATGATGAATCTATGCGGTTGTCATTGGAGGCTCGTCAAGTGCAACGACCATTCAATTAAATCCTCATCCCAAACCATGGAAAATAATACCAGTAATAAGAACTAATGAACTACCAGATAGTCTACTGGGTCATGGCTATACATTTGACCACTGGTCATATAAAACCTCATCTTTTGTATTATTGTCTACAGTACATTATGGATTGTTCTCATTGTAATGACCGGTTGGAATAGAACAGTATTACCACTGGCAGAAGCACTGTCGTCCCTCTTCTTGTTCTCCGCTGTAGCCTAAAGGGACAGAGGAACAGAGGGAGAGAGACGGAGAGGAAATCATTAGTCTGAAAACAAATTAGAGCACAGAGAGAAAAAGAGAGGTGCATAAATAATGAGTAGAGCAACACAAGTAGAGTACTTCTCCTGTATTGATGAAGTACTGATCCTGTCTCCTCCTTTTAGTAATTAGAATAGAATAGATTAGATTAGATTCAGATTTATTGTCATTGCACAGCACAGTACAGTATACAGTTACAGTATAACGAAAAGAACAAAACTCCATGTCTGCTGTGACACACTGTGCTGTTCTCATTTGAGCAGCAGAGATGAGGATATGGCTTAAAGGAAGGCAACAGCACAAAACAATAATATACTAATAATAATATAATAATAATACATCTCATTTAGTAGAACCTTAGGCTAAAAACAGCTGGGGGTGTCTCTGTGTTGGCTCCCCCTGACAGACTTTGAAAACCTTCTACTTTCAGTGGGTAATATACTTAAACATTCAGCCAACGTTTAAGTCAACTAAATTGACTTATCTCAAGCTCCCTCTTTTCTTGATCCTCCAATAATAATAATAATAATAATAATAATAATAATAATAATAATAATAATAATAGCACCTTTCATACAGAAACTGCAGCTCAAAGTGCTTCACAACAGAAAAAAGACAGACATAAAATGAGCACATAAAGTGCAAACATATAAAATCACAGTTTTTTACATTTGGATCTAACATCCCAAACAGGCCACCTTGTTTATGGTTTGATTCAGTTTTAAATAGACAATAATAAAAAGAGTAAGATAAAATAGACAGAGTAAAATAGTGCAATAGTGCAATGCAATAAAATTGTAGAATAGAATAGATTGAAAAATATATATATTTTACAGTGCAATAAAATAGTTCTGGATTACTGTTCAACAGTTCAAAGTCGTCTTTACCTTCTCTGTTTGGTATCCACAATCCTGTTTTATACCCACTTTGACCCTTTGAACCTCCCACCCAGGGCAAACCTCCCTCTCAATCACAACGGTTGCTTCCCAGTCTGTGAAGTTTGTCAGAGGAAAGCAACAGTTGTGATTGGAGGATCAAGAAAATAGGGCGGGGTTTGAGATAGGTCCATTAGATGTATGTTGTTTCCTTTAATGTGCCCAGCTACAGCGGCACTGTAGAACAGTATCTGATGTATTTACAGTAGCTAGGCTAGTCACATGTTTTGTGCGACAGTGGATCAGGGGGTAGAGCAGTCGTCTGGTAATCCGGAGGTTCCCGGTTCGATTCCCGCTCCTCCCGGGCAGTGTGTCGAAGTGTCCTTGAGCAAGACACTTAACCCCTAATTGCTCCTGATGAGCAGGTTGGCACCCTCTGCCGTCGGAATGTGTGAGTGAATGGGTAAAATAGCGCTATATAAATGCAGCCATTTACCATCTACCATTGTGTAGACACCTGAATATGTCTGACAATAATTCAATGTGTCTAACGCTAATTCCTTGCATTCCCTGTGTTCGCGAGGACGTTGTGTAACCGGCTGACCATTCTTGATCCTCCCTACCCTAACATTGACACTTAACTTGCTACCTCTCTTGATGGGTCCCTATCCTAACATGGACACTTCACACAGCGGGACAGGATACAGGTGCTGCCAGGGGGAGCTGGTGATGACGTTGGGCAGGGAGATACAGGTGAAGAAGGATGGGCTCAGGGGCGGCGCAGACGGGAGGCACTTCCTCTTCAGCGTTTTCCACAGAGGGGAGAGGACGCACGGAGCTGGAGCTCGGGAGATCAAGCACGCGAGATATAAACCCAGTTACGAAGCGGGTTAGTAATGAGTATGCGATAGCTTCGCTTTTAGTTAATGCGGAAGAGACATTGTGAACGTAGAAGCAGTCGAGCGACTGCCGAAGAGTGTGGTAGAGATTGCCCACATTGCGTTTTAGTAAGTATATGCGTCATGACAGGGGGTTCACCTGGCTAGCACCACAGTTTAGCCCGCGTGTCGGGCCCCTTCAGCCCAGCACTGGACGTCACTACACTGCACGCTCCTCCAGCCCCTCCGAGCCGTTGCCCAGGGGTGCAGTCGTAATATGGGCGGAGGCCAAACGGTATCCTATTATTATGCAAAGTCTAGGCACTTATCACCTAGACTTTGCATAATAATAGGATGCGCGCACTTCGAAGCCCAAACGCCGTTTGACCGCGGTTGCCCAGCACTGCACCACTGCCGTTGCCCCAGCAGTCACCTGCCCAACGTCTACCCAGCCCGGCTGCCTGCTATCACGGGACCTCCAGACGGCCATCTCACCACACGGACGGTTGGTGGTGAGAGCGGGCCCGCCATTTGGATAAGTACAGCAAGCGCTCCGAGTGCTGGAGTTTTATCGGTAGACATTCGCCACTGGGCGGCGCGGGCTCTCTAAGGGGCGAAGAGAAAACAGTGCTTTGAACTGACGCTGATAACAGTGTCTAGGGGCGCCCCGACCATTTATTATTTTGGGGAAAAGCCGGCTATATATAGGACTTTTATTTGTAACGTGGGCCCACTGTCATTTGGTTGAGTGTAATAATAACGTGTGTTCTTTTACAAAAATCCCATTGAACTCCTTTATCCCTCTCCCTCTTCTTCCCCTCTCTCCCCCACCTACGGAGAAGCGGAGCAGTAGATAACCCTTAAAGGGAGGAAGTTATTACTGTGTCTAGCCCAGTGTGGGAATAACTTGAGTATGTAGTATAGAGCGAGAGCACTAGGTGCCCAGTGTGGAAATAACGTTCATAGTTGTGTAATAATATGTAACGTGCATATGACTTCCAGTAAAGGAGAAGTAAATGGGACCACTGTGTGCGTGTCTGTTAATGTGCATTCTGTCTAACCCTTTCCTTTCCGGGTAATGCTCTTTACAGTTTAACCCTTTCCCTGCCTATAGTTCATTGTGAAAGGTCTCTACTCATCATTAAGGAAGGGTACTGCTTTGGGGAGCGAATATATCATCCATCTTTACTGCCATCGGGTGTGGGAGGGCCCAGGAAGTATTGGGGGAAGTGTGGGTGTGTGGGGAGCTACTGCTGATCGCCCTGGAGGGCAAGAAGGACCAGCGTAACATCCCTAGGTCAGTGAATCCTAGGCCCCATCCACTCCTGCTGCTCGACCTCCACTTCAACATTCCTGGCCTAAAGTCGGGGACTCAGCTGGACCCAGCTCTGCTGCGTCCTCACTACCAGGTGGCTGTGTACATCCACTCCCATAAAGCAGGGATAATCCACCCTGCTACATTTGTATAATGAGCCTGTACCTCCATGGCATCTGCGCCCTCCAGTGACTTGGTGATGAGCTCAGTCCTGCCAGGCTGAGTCTCCTCTGGTCCCTCACTCCCCCCCGACTCAGCGATCGGAGGAGAGCTACACACACACACACACGCGCGCACACACACACACACACACACACACACACACACACACACACACACACACACACACACACACACACACACACACACACACACACACACACACACACACACACACACACACACACACACACACACACACACACACACACACACACACACACACACACACACACACACACACACACACACACACACACACACTTAATCAGGTATGCACTGTGTAACATTTTGACCATAATATACTGTGGAGGATGTGTAAACAAGCAAGGAAAGAAGAAGGGATGGAAGGAAAGAAAAAATAAGTTAGGAAGGAAGAAAGGGAGGGGGGGGAAGGAAGGAAGGAAGGAAGGAAGGAAAGAAGGAAGGAAGGAAGGAAGGAAGGAAGGAAGGAAGGAAGGAAGGAAGGAAGGAAGGATTGATTGATTGATTGATTGATTGATTGATTGATTGATTGATTGATTGATTGATTGATTGTTTGAATGAAAACTTAGTACGGCTCAATATAAAACAACTGCTAAGAGGATGCAGACCAGAAAAATACTTTTGTCTTGTTTACATCGGGGTCCTCCATTTTCAATTCATCAGGACGTTTATGACATACAAGACATACAGATATACAGAACTAGGAAGGAAGGAAGGAAGGAAGGAAGGAAGGAAGGAAGGAAGGAAGGAAGGAAGGAAGGAAGGAAGGAAGGAAGGAAGGAAGGAAGGAAGGAAGGAAGGAAGGAAGGAAGGAAGGAAGGAAGGAAGGGGGGATAGAAGAAAACAAGAAGGAAGGAAGAAAGAAATGAAATATTAGGAAGTGTTTTACTGCAGCTCAGTATACACACAGCTCAGGAACAGCGCTGGTGTTGGTCTTGCTCCTGTAGGAGAGGAAGGGACTGGAGACCTCGACGAACTGATCTGGTTTCACAACCACAGGATCTACAGGAGGACCAAACAAACACACACACGCTGTCAGCAATGTTCTTTTACACCCAGGGGAGGAGCTGACGGGAAGGCAAAAGAGCCCTGCTTGGTATAGCACTTTGTTTAACCCTCGAGTCAACCTTTAAAGAAATCACACCTTTAGCCCTTTTCCGAAAACTGCAATCTCAGTAAAACATATCTTTTTCATGTATTATTCCAATTTATTTTCATGAATATCATTATTAACTTCAGTCCTCACCATACATATCGAATATTTATTCATTTTCAGGATTCTAACCATTTTTTAAATTAGGGTTGGGGGTTAGGGTTACCCTAACCCTAACCCTAACCTGACAATTTCCGTCACTAGGGTGAAAGGTGAAATACATTTATGCAGTGCGCTTAATTAATAGTGATTTTTGAAAATTGTAATGTGACTCAAAGATGTGATACTGAGCTACTTTCCTGACATATACATAAAATATAGCCAACGCTATCCACAAACACACGTGAAAAAAAGGCTATTTGACGGGAATTGCGACATGGGTGACTGGACTGGGTTAAATGTTTCGTTTTGGTCTGGTGCGTGGGTTAGAGTGGAGTGGGGACAGGGGAAGAGGTTACTATTGTTGGCCACACCTCAGGCTCTGACAAGAGAGGTCTGGATGTACATCATAATAAGTTACTAAACTAAACAAAAACTAAAAATGGTAACAAAGTGCAATACCAAACAGGGATCTCTTCCCTAGAGATCACTGTTTGACAGCATTACAGATTCTACCTTTAACTGCTGGATATATCTGCCTCCAACTTTGATTTGGGAATAAACCTTCCTTTGGTTTTGAAAGAAATGAACACGATAGCCTTCCTGTTATTTCACACAACTATTCTCTACCCTTCCTTTATTTCTTTCACTTCTCTTCCTCCCCTCCCATCATCCCTTTCTCTATAGAGAGCCAACACAGTGTAACCAAAGCTGCTCTGTAACTGTGCTGTAACTGTCCTGTAACTGTCCTGTAACTGTCCTGTAACTGTCCTGTAACTGTGCTGTAACTGTGCTGTAACTGTGCTGTAACTGTGCTGTAACTGTGCTGTAACTGTCCTGTAACTGTCATGTAACTGTCCTGTAACTGTCCTGTAACTGTGCTGTAACTGTGCTGTAACTGTCCTGTAACTGTCATGTAACTGTCCTGTAACTGTCCTGTAACTGTCCTGTAACTGTGCTGTAACTGTGCTGTAACTGTCCTGTAACTGTCCTGTAACTGTCCTGAAACTGTCATGTAACTGTGCTGTAACTGTCCTGTAACTGTGCTGAAACTGTGCTGTAACTGTGCTGTAACTGTGCTGTAACTGTCCTGTAACTGTCCTGTAACTGTCCTGAAACTGTCATGTAACTGTGCTGTAACTGTCCTGTAACTGTGCTGAAACTGTGCTGTAACTGTCCTGTAACTGTCCTGTAACTGTCCTGTAACTGTGCTGTAACTGTCCTGAAACTGTCATGTAACTGTGCTGTAACTGTCCTGTAACTGTGCTGAAACTGTGCTGTAACTGTGCTGTAACTGTCCTGTAACTGTCCTGTAACTGTGCTGTAACTGTCCTGTAACTGTGCTGTAACTGTGCTGTAACTGTCCTGTAACTGTGCTGTAACTGTCCTGTAACTGTGCTGTAACTGTCCTGTAACTGTGCTGTAACTGTGCTGTAACTGTCCTGTAACTGTCCTGTAACTGTGCTGTAACTGTGCTGTAACTGTGCTGTAACTGTCCTGTAACTGTGCTGTAACTGTGCTGTAACTGTGCTGTAACTGTGTTGTAACTGTCCTGTAACTGTCCTGTAACTGTGCTGTAACTGTCCTGTAACTGTCCTGTAACTGTGCTGTAACTGTCCTGTAACTGTGCTGTAACTGTCCTGTAACTGTCCTGTAACTGTCCTGTAACTGTGCTGTAACTGTCCTGTAACTGTCCTGTAACTGTGCTGTAACTGTGCTGTAACTGTCCTGTAACTGTCCTGTAACTGTGCTGTAACTGTCCTGTAACTGTACTGTAACTGTCCTGTAACTGTGCTGTAACTGTCCTGTAACTGTCCTGTAACTGTCCTGTAACTGTGCTGTAACTGTGCTGTAACTGTGCTGTAACTGTCCTGTAACTGTCCTGTAACTGTGCTGTAACTGTGCTGTAACTGTCCTGTAACTGTGCTGTAACTGTGCTGTAACTGTCCTGTAACTGTGCTGTAACTGTCCTGTAACTGTGCTGTAACTGTGCTGTAACTGTGCTGTAACTGTGCTGTAACTGTCCTGTAACTGTGCTGTAACTGTCCTGTAACTGTGCTGTAACTGTCCTGTAACTGTGCTGTAACTGTCATGTAACTGTGCTGTAACTGTCCTGTAACTGTCCTGTAACTGTCCTGTAACTGTCATGTAACTGTCCTGTAACTGTGCTGTAACTGTCCTGTAACTGTGCTGTAACTGTCATGTAACTGTGCTGTAACTGTCCTGTAACTGTCATGTAACTGTGCTGTAACTGTGCTGTAACTGTGCTGTAACTGTCCTGTAACTGTGCTGTAACTGTCATGTAACTGTGCTGTAACTGTCCTGTAACTGTCATGTAACTGTGCTGTAACTGTGCTGTAACTGTCCTGTAACTGTCCTGTAACTGTGCTGTAACTGTGCTGTAACTGTACTGTAACTGTGCTATAACTGTGCTGTAACTGTGCTGTAACTGTCCTGTAACTGTCCTGTAACTGTGCTGTAACTGTCCTGTAACTGTCCTGTAACTGTGCTGTAACTGTCCTGTAACTGTCCTGTAACTGTCCTGTAACTGTCCTGTAACTGTCCTGTAACTGTGCTGTAACTGTGCTGTAACTGTCCTGTAACTGTGCTGTAACTGTGCTGTAACTGTCCTGTAACTGTCCTGTAACTGTCCTGTAACTGTGCTGTAACTGTCCTGTAACTGTGCTGTAACTGTGCTGTAACTGTGCTGTAACTGTCCTGTAACTGTGCTGTAACTGTGCTGTAACTGTCCTGTAACTGTCCTGTAACTGTGCTGTAACTGTCATGTAACTGTGCTGTAACTGTCCTGTAACTGTGCTGTAACTGTGCTGTAACTGTCCTGTAACTGTGCTGTAACTGTCCTGTAACTGTGCTGTAACTGTCCTGTAACTGTCCTGTAACTGTGCTGTAACTGTGCTGTAACTGTCCTGTAACTGTCCTGTAACTGTGCTGTAACTGTGCTGTAACTGTCCTGTAACTGTGCTGTAACTGTCCTGTAACTGTCCTGTAACTGTCCTGTAACTGTGCTGTAACTGTGCTGTAACTGTGCTGTAACTGTACTGTAACTGTGCTGTAACTGTCCTGTAACTGTCCTGTAACTGTGCTGTAACTGTGCTGTAACTGTGCTGTAACTGTCATGTAACTGTGCTGTAACTGTCCTGTAACTGTCCTGTAACTGTGCTGTAACTGTCCTGTAACTGTGCTGTAACTGTGCTGTAACTGAGCTGTAACTGTCCTGTAACTGTCCTGTAACTGTGCTGTAACTGTCCTGTAACTGTGCTGTAACTGTCCTGTAACTGTCCTGTAACTGTCCTGTAACTGTGCTGTAACTGTCCTGTAACTGTGCTGTAACTGTCCTGTAACTGTGCTGTAACTGTCCTGTAACTGTGCTGTAACTGTCCTGTAACTGTGCTGTAACTGTGCTGTAACTGTCCTGTAACTGTCCTGTAACTGTGCTGTAACTGTGCCGTAACTGTCCTGTAACTGTCCTGTAGCTGTGCTGTAACTGTGCTGTAACTGTCCTGTAACTGTCCTGTAACTGTGCTGTAACTGTGCTGTAACTGTCCTGTAACTGTGCTGTAACTGTCCTGTAACTGTCATGTAACTGTGCTGTAACTGTGCTGTAACTGTCCTGTAACTGTCCTGTAACTGTAACTGTCCTGTAACTGTACTGTAACTATTCTTCACATGTTAACCCTCTCCCCCCTGGGTCTCTATTCTTCACATGTTAACCCTCTCCCCCCTGGGTCTCTATTCTTCACATGTTAACCCTCTCCCCCCTGGGTCTCTATTCTTCACATGTTAACCCTCTCCTCCCTGGGTCTCTATTCTTCACATGTTAACCCTCTCCTCCCTGGGTCTCTATTCTTCACATGTTAACCCTCTCCCCCCTGGGTCTCTATTCTTCACATGTTAACCCTCTCCCCCCTGGGTCTCTATTCTTCACATGTTAACCCTCTCCCCCCTGGGTCTCTATTCTTCACATGTTAACCCTCTCCCCCCTGGGTCTCTATTCTTCACATGTTAACCCTCTCCCCCCTGGGTCTCTATTCTTCACATGTTAACCCTCTCCCCCCTGGGTCTCTATTCTTCACATGTTAACCCTCTCTCCCCTGGGTCTCTATTCTTCACATGTTAACCCTCTCCCCCCTGGGTCTCTATTCTTCACATGTTAACCCTCTCCCCCCTGGGTCTCTATTCTTCACATGTTAACCCTCTCTCCCCTGGGTCTCTATTCTTCACATGTTAACCCTCTCTCCCCTGGGCTCGGGGTCTCTATTCTTCACATGTTAACCCTCTCCCCCCTGGGTCTCTATTCTTCACATGTTAACCCTCTCTCCCCTAGGCTCGGGGTCTCTATTCTTCACATGTTAACCCTCTCCCCCCTGGGTCTCTATTCTTCACATGTTAACCCTCTCCCCCCTGGGTCTCTATTCTTCACATGTTAACCCTCTCCCCTCTGGGTCTCTATTCTTCACATGTTAACCCTCTCCCCCCTGGGTCTCTATTCTTCACATGTTAACCCTCTCCCCCCTGGGTCTCTATTCTTCACATGTTAACCCTCTCCCCCCTGGGTCTCTATTCTTCACATGTTAACCCTCTCCTC
>NC_140171.1:7815847-7890847 GCF_963971535.1 Notolepis coatsorum
AACGGTAGACTCGGTTGATGAAATATGAATTCAGATCGCTAATTAAAAAAAATTCATGCTAATTGTCGTGATGGGCATTCAGGGGCGGGCTGCTAACACGTGTTATGTCGTGGTGGGCATTCAAAGTGTTAAAATAACCACGTAGTGTGTGTCGCGACTCGTGAGCGCCGTAGCTATGACGTGCATTATTTAGGACAAAGTAAATCCATAGGCTGAATATGATTTATTATCAGCATTTTAGGTCTATTATTTTACATTTCAAAAGCCCCCTCTAGAAAAACGAAGCACAAAAACATAATTCAGAATGGTATAATGGGATCTGTGAGGAAGGGAGCTGGCATTTTTTTGCGAGGGAGTGGCAAGTTTATCCAGCTAACTGAACTAAACCTGCGCTGGAGCAGGTTCAAATTTTCGATCTGTTGCCATAGTGATTTAGACAAACCTGCTTTGTGGAACCGAAAAGCTTGACTTATGTCAAGTTATCCTGAAGATTATCCGGCTAACTCAGTTAGCCACGTACAGGGAACAGGGCCCTGGTTGTGATGTTTGTTCTGGACCTTTGCAGATACAATACATACATATATTACTTATGGCTATAACATAACATATATTTATTCCTGTGGTTAGTACTTTATTTACATTTTCTGATGAGACCGTGTTGATACCGAAAGGTACAGATTTGTACAATATTGTCATCCACCATATATAATAATAATAATTTAATAATTTAGGACCTGCTCCGAGGTCATCAATTGGCACACATGCGATGCATGCATGCAATTCGTATCTGCGATTAACCCATCCCGTCATCCTTCCCCCCCAAGGGCAGCCGGGAGCAGACAGGCGTCAACGTGAGCTGCGCCAGGGGACCAATCCAAGTGCTCCTGTCCGTCTTCGTCAAGGACGCCATATATGTGTGTGTGTGTGTGTGTGTGTGTGTGTGTGTGTGTGTGTGTGTGTGTGTGTGTGTGTGTGTGTGTGTGTGTGTGTGTGTGTGTGTGTGTGTGTGTGTGTGTGTGTGTGTGTGTGTGTGTGTGTGTGTGTGTGTGTGTGCGTGTGTGTGTGTTCTGTAGGCATGACAGAATAGTAGATTTGATAGCGAAAGATATCTCTCTTATTTTTACATCACGCTGTTTAAGCATTCTACTGTGAAGCCAAGCATGTTCAACCTGTGCAATGATGATTCCATGTTCTCTAGTATTACAGCTAACACCCCTGATGTATTTGTGGTAAATGAACACCTTAGGGAGGTGTCCATTCTTGAGGTTGGCTGTACTTTTGACTACAGCTTAGGAGAAGCCTTCCTAACCAAAATGCTGAAATACCAACAGCTACAGCAGACCATCTCACAGCTAGGCTACAGATGTAAACTCCTAGTTTTTATCTTTGGCAGCCTAGGGCATGTGCACAAGTTGGTTGTGAGGGGCCTACAAATAGCCGGTCTGCCCAAAAGGAAGGCCAAGCAGTTAGCCAGGTACTGCTCAGTATCCGCTATTATAGGAAGTCGCTCAATTTGGAGGAGGCGCTGTTACCTTTTCCCATGATTCTGCCGTCCATGCACCTTGTACCTGACTGTTCTTCATAATTTTCTGATTGCACTCGCATTGTTTATGTCCTTTGTATGAGGCCTCCTTGTACTTCTGTTCATGTGGACATAAATAAACATTTCAAACGTGTGTGTGTGTGTGTGTGTGTGTGTGTGTGTGTGTGTGTGTGTGTGTGTGTGTGTGTGTGTGTGTGTGTGTGTGTGTGTGTGTGTGTGTGTGTGTGTGTAGTCTTGCTTAAAATATGTAAATAAAGTACTAATCGACCACAGGAAAAAAGGTACATAATGTACGTTATGTTATAGTCATAAGTCATATATTTATTTACGTAATATGTAACATGTGTACATATTACAAATAAGTACATATATTACATATTCAAATTATTTTTAAACTTTTTACGTTTTCAGAAAACCTGCTGGGGATCGAACCCTAACCTTAACCCTAACTTTTAATGTCTTAACCATAACCGTTAAGTGAATGATAAAACAAACCTTACCCTTACTCTCAGAGTGACCCGTCTTCTCGTGTTTATCGACTTCCTTCTTTTTTCTATGTGCAGAGTCTGGCAGCAAAACAACACATATGAAGGTGAACATGTAGAATAGAGGTTTAATTAAACTACACAGTAAATGTTCTCCTTTGCTGTTATTTTCAATCAGCCACTTGACAAAAAAACACCCTGAGCTTGGTTAGATCACAGACAGACAGACAGACAGACAGACAGACAGACAGACAGACAGACAGACAGACAGACAGACAGACAGACAGACAGACAGACAGACAGACAGACAGACAGACACAGACAGACAGACAGACAGACAGACAGACAGACAGACAGACAGACAGACAGACAGACAGACAGACAGACAGACAGACAGACAGACAGACAGACAGACAGACAGACAGACAGACAGACAGACAGACAGACAGACAGACAGACAGACAGACAGACAGACAGACAGACAGACAGACAGACAGACAGACAGACAGACAGACAGACAGACAGACAGACAGACAGACAGACAGACAGACAGACAGACAGACAGACAGACAGACAGACAGACAGACAGACAGACAGACAGACAGACAGACAGACAGACAGACAGACAGACAGACAGACAGACAGACAGACAGACAGACAGACAGACAGACAGACAGACAGACAGACAGACAGACAGACAGACAGACAGACAGACAGACAGACAGACAGACAGACAGACAGACAGACAGACAGACAGACAGACAGACAGACAGACAGACAGACAGACAGACAGACAGACAGACAGACAGACAGACAGACAGACAGACAGACAGACAGACAGACAGACAGACAGACAGACAGACAGACAGACAGACAGACAGACAGACAGACAGACAGACAGACAGACAGACAGACAGACAGACAGACAGACAGACAGACAGACAGACAGACAGACAGACAGACAGACAGACAGACAGACAGACAGACAGACAGACAGACAGACAGACAGACAGACAGACAGACAGACAGACAGACAGACAGACAGACAGACAGACAGACAGACAGACAGACAGACAGACAGACAGACAGACAGACAGACAGACAGACAGACAGACAGACAGACAGACAGACAGACAGACAGACAGACAGACAGACAGACAGACAGACAGACGCACCAAGGAGCAGAGTACACAGAGTACAAAAATACTTAGATGTGCATGCAATGCTAACCTTTGTACTGTCTTTTACTATTATACACTCTGCCACTAAGGTTTTACCTATATTACCATACATATTACTACCTACTAGGGCTGTCCCTGACTAAGGATTTGGATGGTCGACTATGATTGGCAAAAATTTGCCGTTAGTCGACTATTGGCCAAAGAAAAATTAAAAATAAAAAGAAGTATACATTTTTTTTGTTTTTTATTAAACTTTTTATTTTTTTATTTTGTATCATTCCATTTGGGCTGTGGGGGGTGCTTAATGTCTGAAGGAGTCGACTGAAGGCTTCTTGTCCTCTGCAAAAGCATGCAATTGGTCCACTGATGGATACATCTTGATATTTGTCTAGTGTGTTCATTAGATGGGTGAAATCCTCTTTCAGTGCCTCTGTGCCTGTTATATTACGTGTAGCTCTGCTCAGCGTCATAGTGCAAATACTCCACTCCAGTACTTGCGCACTGAATAAAAACTCACAATGTACCTTTACATACCAACATCTGTCTGACCACATCCCCATCCGCTACCTACATAAGCAGGGGTGTGGCCATGCCCTCACCTCCTTCTACACTTTCACCACAAGGAGTGCCTTGTATATCAAACACTTGAGCTTGGTTGTTAGAAAGTTGAGAAAGCGTTCACATTATTTCTTGTTCTTTTCTTTCTCTCATAATTTTATTAGAAAAGACCTAAGATATAATGTTTACCTCGGGGGGTCGCGCTAGCAACGTCACCCTTCACCAGCGGTTCGCCGTTGCCTCCTCCGTCGTGCGTCTTAGGGCGGGTTTGACTCCACGGTCGTGGAAGTCACTCACGCCCGATCGGCGTCCGGTGGGTAGCTTGCCTCTCCAAGGAGCTGGTGCACCAGCAGCATCTCCTGTGAGATGGCCTGGTTCCTGCTCTGGTTCCTCCACCACCGGGGGGTCGTCTGCCGATGGGCGGCCGGCTCCTCTTGTGGCGGAGGATTTGAGACGCAAGCTTTTCGCTTCTGCTCGCTCCCGTCGTAGGAGGGTAGCTTGCAGGGGCGAACGGCCTGGTTTCGGTGAGCTGCTGGAGCCGGATGAGGGTGCGTCTGCTTTTCCGTGGCCGATGGAAACGGAGGATTACATGGTAGACGGTGGAGACACATCACTCTCCCTTTCAGGTTGTGGCAGGGGGTGGTATGTCTCCTTGGAGTTCCTCGTATTCTGGTCTCCTTGGAGTTCCTCGTATTCTGGTGTTGGGTTAGAACCTCCGACTCAGCGACGGGATGCCCTGCTATCAGCCACATCGGTTGGTGGCTCTGCAATGGGCAGTAGCCTCTCGTATGTGAGGGACGCGGGCTCAGTGAAGGAAGGTGCGCATGGGGAACTACGTGCCTTGTTCCCGGAGCTCATGGCGGCAGCCGCAGTCGCAAACGGCGTGCCGCTGCTGCAGCCACTGCCTGCTCCTGTCCCTGATGATTTAATAGGTCATTTATGGCAACGTCGTCCTGTGAGGGAGGCGGGCGTTGTCTGCCCATTTTCCCCCTCAATGGAGGCCTACGTACGTCAGGGACAGGTGGTCTCCCACATCACTGGCCTCACCCCCGCCTACGTGGAAATCACGAGGGTGGAGGGTCTGGTCGAGGGAATGAAAGAAGGGGTGCCTCGGCTTGATAGACCGATGGCGTCTCTCCTTTGTCCTGAGGTGGTGTGGGAGCCGTTGCGGAAGCCGGTTCCCCACGGGACCCGCGACCGATGCCACCGCCACGGCTACCACCGCCACTGCTGGCCCTTCGGCGAAGAAGGCCAGGAGGAGAGAGGGCGCCTCGACCACTGCAGCCGGCCCACCCATGCCCGGAGGTGACGGTAGGGATCGTCGAGACCAGGCACCCCTACTGTACCGTCCCTCCGGGGCTAAAGCTCCCCGGAGTGGCAAGCCACGAGCGGCTTGTGGCAGGCGTCGCTGAGTGACTTTTCCCCCTCCTGTTACCCCTGTTCCCTTCCCCGGCCCATCTATATATTTTGTTATACAATAAAAAGTCCCTCCCAGGAGGGACTGTATTTTGTTACAAACTGTGTGTTTATTCACTACATATGATGGAGATACGATGTGTAGATCCTCGCTTAGTGTGGGTTTGATAGGAGAGCTAGACTTTTAGTCTTTGGTTGGTCGCTACATGTATATATGTGTGCTTAGCAAGGCCTGTAGCTAACACTCGGTTGAAAGGGGTTTTTCTTCCTCGGCCTGGAGACTTATGTTCTTCCTATAAAGGTAGAGGTTAGTTGTGTGTTCTGTTACTTTAAGACAGTGATATTGAGCCACAACACTGTAGTGTTGGCCTACAGAAGTGCTCGTGTGTGTGTAATTGTACCACAGTCTTTTAGACCGCTCTCTCTCTCTATCAATCTTCTGTGTTCTTGAAACATAAAACACGGGTGTCGTGCTCACACATAAACCTTGACCTTGTTATAAACCCTGTTCACAGACGTTGTCGTCTGTGGCTAGCGTGCGTTGGGTTAGCTTATCCTATGGATATACGCTATTCATTTAGCATGCTGGCTACTTAAGGTATCATGGCTGTTGTTATTGTCATATGCGAGGGTTGGGTTCGCGAGGGGGTAACCGGATAAACCCCTCCTTCTCTCTTTTCTGATTGGTCGGGGGGTTTGACCCTCTTTTCATTCAGTCCTGCCGCGCTGATTGGTCAGTACGGCACGGGGGGGGGGGGAGGAATTCCCTGACTCCCCACCTATCATGGTCGGTTGAGTCATAGGATTCCCCCCGTCATAGAATACGTCACTGGGCACGTTTCTATTGGACGCTGACTTCCGTGAGTTCTTTACAGGCCCCATGTGTGGTTCTCTGTTATTGTCAAGTTGTCGTGGCAGAGCGTAGGGACTTGGTGTTCTGCTACGCTCAATATATGTGTAACTTGAGCCTTTTAGTCACATGGCTCAATGTTACATTGACTTTTCAAGTTGTTGCTCACGTGGGAAGTCTCTCTGGGGGTTCCCGTCCCCTCCTTGTGGAGTAGGTTGACGGGGTATTGTTTTTTTCCCTCAGCCGCGTCACATGAGACCCATGTCCGTCTTCTTTTTTCTCTTTTTTATAGGAAAGAGGAAATAAAGAACAACGGCTTCTTGCCGTTCTCCCAGGCGGCTTGGGGGAACAATGTCTGGTGTCTTGTTAGACTATCCATTGATGTGTTTTGGGTCTCGACGTGTACATAGTGCTGGCCCTGGGTGCTTCTCATAAGAATCACGCATGGGCCTGCGCGCCTTGGTTGCTCATCATTAAAACAGCGTTTTTATGGGGCGACTGGGATGGAGTCCGTCTCTTCCGAGTGCCAGTGTTGTCTCGATGAATTCTCGTTCATATCTGGGGGATGTTAACGGAATAGATCAAAGCATAGGTAGAGGGGTCTCACGCCCTTGGGGTGGGCCACCTAGCGCGGTACATAAGGGACCGTCTGGGTGGCGCCCTCTATAATGTTTTAGATCGACACGCGTACCTACCCCCTCCTGGTGTTGGGGATGTCGGCGTGATTAGGGCACGGGACTGGTTCTGGTCGCGCCGGTCCAGGTCAGTTAACCCGTTGTCCGCCGGGGTCACAGATCTGCTGTTCTGGTACCCTGAGGGACTTGTGCTTTTTTTCGGGGGGGAAAATGCCGGGTCGGCCCGGGTGTCACAGGGTTTTGACGTTATGGAGGTGTTCGTGTTTATGTTACTGCGTGTTACCCCTCACTGTTGCTTGGTCCATGTTGTGTTGTACCTTGCGCTGCGCTAAGGGGGCCTGGTCCTTCTCCATTCTTTTTGCCCCTCTCTTCTCCTGCTTACGCATGGCTGAGAGGGGGCTGTTGAGATGGTTCTTATGGAACTCCTCTGGCATCCCTGTGTACGTCCCGGTCCGCCGGGCCCGGTCCGAAGTTTTTTCGTCGACCCGTAGGCCTGGGATAACCCCTGTTTGAAAACTGAAACACTTGTACTGCGGTATAGCCAGTGTGTACCCGCAGGTGTGTTTTGGAGTTTTTTCTTGAGGGGTTATAGGAACAACCACCTCATGTTTGAACCAAGAGGATGGTTGGTTCCCTGGTGTGTTGGAGCGGAGTCAACTCCCGGGTTAGTCCGTTTGAGTGTGCCCCCGCACGTTTCATGACGTCTGCCAATCGTGTCAGCCTTCTCTGCCTCAACCACTCTAGAGAGTCGGGGGGTTTTGTGGAGGCTGTGACATGGTGCACAACAATGCCAGCATACACGCCTTCCGCCGGGGTGCTGTTCAGCTGACCCCTTTGGCGCCTGTCTAGTCCGCAGTGCTCCAGGCTCGGGTCGAGTTCCTGTTGCCTGGATTGAGGGATCGACCTCTTCTAGAGGTCGTCTCCCCGGTGCGCTGTCTGCTCCCGCTGTGGGTGTAGCCTCTTGAGTGCTTCGAGTTTACAGCCACGCCCAATCTCGTTCGATTTCGGAGGCGGTATAGGTTCAGGTCTGGGTGCCTGAGTATACCAGGGTCAGTGAGCCAGGCGGCGTGCTATTGGGGGGAAGGGCCTGCTCTTGGATGGGCCCTGTCCGAATACGCTGGCGATGTGGGGGGCGGTGTCAGTAGTGACCGCCTGGCGAGGTCTCGATGCTGTGGCGTCATTGGCCTCTCCAGGCCCCCTTTTCCGGGGGGGGTCCTGTCCCTTCTGGGTCCGGGTCCTCCTTCGCGCTCCGCTGCTACGGCCTTGCCGCGGGGTTGGGCTTTGCTCTTGACCCCGTGTTTTTTGGGGGTGGTAACGGGGGTTTGTTCCTTTTCCGTTCATTCCCTAGTGGCATGCGGGTTGTGCGTTTGTGTAGTCGTGGGTACGCCCCACGGTCTGCTCGCACTGTGCGTTGAGTTGCTCAAGCTCCTCTTCGCGCAGTCGGATCCGTCTCCCTCCCGGGAGGGTCGGGGGGGGGGGGCTCGGGTCCTCCCCGGTTCTGATGGTTGTGGGGGACCTCAGTGGGGTACATTTGTCGAGCTCAGCTCTGCTCAGCTCCTGTGTTGCACTATGACGCTGAGCAGAGCTACACGTAATATAACGTACGGTTATGTATATAACCATAGTTATATGAGTGTAGTGACGCTCAGCGTCAGGACTCCCCTGCGGCCCTTTGATCTTGCCTTGTGGTGAAAGATTGGGAAGGAGGTGAGGGCATGGCCACACCCCTGCTTATGTAGGTAGCGGATGGGGGTGTGGTCAGACAGATGTTGATATGTAAAGGTACATTGTGAGTTTTTATTCAGTGTGCAAGTACTGGAGTGGAGTATTTGCACTATGACGCTGAGCGTCACTACACTCATAAATAACTATGGTTATATACATAACCGTACGTTTTCGTAGGCAGTTAGCCTCTGGTATGCATGCCATTAGCGTTAGCCACGCTTCTAGGCCTCTTTTCTTTTGGAAAGAATGATAAAAAAAATTAAAAGAAAAGAGAATTATAAATATATTTTTTTAATCTTTTTTTTTATATTCGACTAAGAGGTTGGCCAGTCGACTACGGCTCCTTTCGACCGATTAGTCGACTAATCGACTAATAGGGGTCAGCCCTACTACCTACTATTCTAATATGTTTATACTACTAATACTATCTATGCACGCAATACTGTAGCACTCAGGTTCGACACTGTTTGACAAACAATCTTGACCCTTAGCTGCCAGAGTTGTACCGTCCCTGCTGAATCATTGTACAGAACTTACATTTACATTACATTTAGTCATTTAGCTGACGCTTTTATCCAAAGTGACTTACAAGTTTTTGTACGACAAGTCAGTAGGAAGGGTACAACTCAGCGGAGTAACAATGTTCATCAAAGTGTTCAGACTCGAGTGCTACAGTGTTGAGTGTATGAACTTGTAAGTCACTTTGGATAAAAGCGTCAGCTAAATGACTAAATGACTGAATGTAAATGTAAATGTGTGTGCGCGTGTGTGCGTGTGTGTCTGTGTGCGTGGATCAGCACCTTGGTGGTGCTTCTCTGCGCTCTCGTGGCGTGTGGGCATCTTGCTCTTGCAGTGGGTGCTCACTGCTACAGGCTCCGTAGCTTTCTCCAGCGACGCTTCCTGTGCATACGTGAACTTGGGAACGGCAACTTTCAGGAACTCCCACACTTTCCCTGCATCTCTGGACCTGAGAGGAGGTTAGCGACATCAGAGAACCTTGTGTTGGGCTGGGTGATATGGCCAAAAATGATATTGCGATAACGATATGATAATGTTATCATATCACTCGATATCGATAATTATCGATAATGTTATAAGTATTAAAAAAAAATATATATATATAATTTAAACAACAGATGTATGTTTATTTTGCAGCAATTCTTTGTCGTTGCCGCCATCTTTAGTGTTACATCCCCTCACACTCCAGTTCTCAGGCTGCAGCTGGTTTGAAAGCGAAAGTAAACAGGCTTCTCTGCTGGCTGTGGCTCCAGGGGAGTTGAATAGTTCTGGCTCTGCTAGTTTCTTTTCTATCTTATGGCGCTTTTTTGGTGCACAAACCACTGCACATGTGCACCGTGACTCATGACTGGAGACTAGCTCTGCTAGCACACATAGCCTACTGTTTCGGTTTCAAACTGTATTTTAAATTAGAAAGCAAACAAAATAAATGGACAAGAGAAAAATAAATCTCAATTTGGTCAGTATTGTCATTTGGACAAGCAAAGCCATTACTTTAAGTTGCGGGCAAGAAAGACAAGTCTGTCCACTGTCTCTGGTTTTAAAACTGCCCTGTTGCAGGTCACACAAAAAATAACTTCGATTTTTTTCCGATATAAAATATATCGCGATAATTATCGTTATCGTTTTATCGCTCAGCCCTACTATCATACACCAGTACATGTTGGCAGGTCAGAGCACCTTGTGTTGTAGCCTATCATACACCATGTTATGTACCATGCTTTTGGTCAATCCTGTGTCCTGTGTTGCAGCTGATTGCTGCTAATTGGACACCTGCCTGGTGCCCCACCCACACATGCACTGAGACTTCTGCTGGAAGACACTGTTGGAACAGTGTCTCCCTCTCTTCCACCACTTTGATCTTTAGTTTGCGCTAGATATCATAATAAGGATAGTCTTTTGGTTTAAACATAGACCGTTGGTGTTTGTGTCCCCTTATGTTGCTTCCCTCTGAGTGTAACGGGGAAGCCTGTGGGTATGTCCACAGTCACGGAAACAGGGGTGTTGACGAGTGACTGTGGCATTGCGGGCTGGTAAGTTAAACTCACTTCCTCATAACAGGGTTAACAGACGCATAGGTACAGTAGTTAGGAGTGAATTCACTTCTTAGTGCAGCGGCCTGTGTCGTCGCCCGCGGCGTGGGAGCCCCCTGTTCGACTCCCCCTCGGGACATTAACATTTAACAACAACACAACGCAGACCAATATGATCCGTCACATGAGCCAGGGTCGTAACAAATTGGGCGCTCGTCCGGGAGTGAATTTGGAAAACATTACCCCTAGATTTGTTTGGTTAGGCAAATTGCCTTTAAAAAAAAAAAAAAAAAAAAAAAGAGAAGAGAAGGATTTTTTTTTTTTTTTTTTTATCTTACATGGTGTGTCTTGGTGCTGTAGTTTGGGTAGTGATCTGGTGTTGTGTAACGTGGGGGCTTGAGCCGGTCTTCAAACAGGTGAGTATGCCCTTACTTTGTGATTTGATTTTGACTACTTATATGCTGTTAAAATATTTAGTTTAGTGGACACCACAGGTAGGTAGTGTCATTATTTTCTGGCTGGTTGTAGCTTCCTGTGTACCACTTACCCCTGGGGCAGGTCAGAGCACCTTGTTCGTATAGGGATGATCTCCAGCAGCCAGCCGGTGAGGGCCTGGATGGCGGTGAACTCGCCCAGCTCCGTCCCCTGCTTTGACGCCACGCTGAGAGACAAACAGACGACTAACTTTAGAAAAATAAATACATTTAAAAAAAGATAACAGCCCATCAAAAAACCACGAGCGACACGTCAGCGGTCCTCTCTGGTGAAAGCATTTTGTACTGTGTTCGTTTACAAATATAGTTCTCATGGCGTGAGAAGGAACAAGACTTTGCCCAAAGAATAAACACCCGTTTATAAAGAGCCGACCTGTGTCTGTGTTGTCTTGAAGAGAGCTACAGTGAGATCACTGGCATTATACCCGTTCACAGCAGGCTGTGATCAGATGAGGGATGCAGCGCCAAAATGTGTATTGAAGCTGCTGTATCAATCAGCCTAGAGACACAACATGTGCTGTTGGCTTCATCTGAAGTACACAGAGTCCCTGCTGGGAGGAACTCACTCCAGGCTGGTGACTTTAATGAGAGCCTTGGTTAGCAGCATGGGCCACAGTTCAGCCTGGCTGGTGGAAGCAGGCAGCAGCAGCTTGTTCTCCTCATCGAACGGCATGGAGTCATCCACCATCACCTTCCTCCAGCAGCCCTGCAGACAGACAGACAGACAGACAGACAGACAGACAGACAGACAGACAGACAGACAGACAGACAGACAGACAGACAGACAGACAGACAGACAGACAGACAGACAGACAGACAGACAGACAGACAAACAAACAAAAAACAGAAAAAATACCTTTGTGGGTAGATCTTTATTTTGAAATTTTTGAAGTGAAGCAGCTCTATGATCGCTAATGTCACTAACTCACTCACTCACTCACTCATTCATTCGGTGTAGGGATGTTCCGATAATTTTTTTTAGCTCCCGATCCGATCCCGATCCGATCCCGATCATGTGATTTTGAGTATCTACCGATACTGATCTTTCCCGATCCGAAAAAAAAAAAAATTATAAAAAGAAAAAAAGAAAAAGAAAAAAAATTTCTCCCATCCCAATTTCTCACATTACATTCACCCTGAATGTTGATGTTATCCAGGTGAAAAGTTAACTTCATTCAAGCGAGGCATTGCAACCGGAGTAATCTAAAAACTCTGCCTCCAACCTGCTGCTTCATGAGAGCAATGGCGCCATCGTAAAAATCAGGTGACTGCAAGTTCTGCAACTAGTGGATGTCCCTCATCCTTGACATACTGTAAATCATTTGATGTATAATTAAATCAAAAGAAATGCGTGTTTTGGCAAAATTCTTCTGCTCTGTGTGACAATAAATAAATGAATGACGATATGCAATTTAAAACCAAAACTAAGGCCTCAGTATGAGTTTAAGACGTGAACATGGTCATGTTTGTTGAATTAAAAAAAAAAACGTTTTTCCCGATCTTCTGAAAATCACGTGATCGGCCCCGGATCCCGATCACGTGATCGGATTGGGACATCCCTAATTCGGTGTAGTGTTTACGTCATTGCTGTTTCCGGCCAGTCCACCATCTTGAAAACGCAATGTATTTTCCCATTGCCCATTTCTAAATCGTCTCGTTTAAAACAAATAAAGCATGAACATTACATTTGCATGGTGTACCTTTCTGTGCATATTCATCCACAATCTATAGCTCAACATGAAAATATTTGCAATGAATCGAAAAAAAATCGCCACATTTTATTTCAACCAAAAATGCTTAAACAATAATGTTAGTGATAGAAGGGAACTCATTTTTTGCAAAAATGGAAAGCTTTTCAATGTTCATGAGGCAGAATTGTTACAATAGCCGATAATCCATTTTCCCAATGATAAATCCCTATATGGGTGGACCTCGCGGGCTGTCCAAAGTGACGTCAGACTACACCTCCCTATTCACTAACCTAGCCACTCTGCCCCTAGTGGCGGCTTGCAGCCATGGCACTTTGCGTAAGACCAGTGCAATCTATGCGAGAACGCTTGGCATCGACTACAGTGTGTGTCGTTGTGTTACTCGTCTCCTTGGCAGGTAAAGCACCACGTGACTGTGTCAGCCTCCACAGATTGTGTAAATGAAGATCAGTACACATTACACCACCAGTCTTTACTCTTTACATAACATCTTGTCACACCATTTACATTTACATTTAGTAATTTAGCTGACGCTTTTATCCAAAGCAAGAGTTCTGTATGACAAGTCAGGAGGAAGGGTACAACTCTTTCAGCTGAGTAACAAGTTTGGCACCCAACCAGAGTGCAAATGTAACAATAAAAGTGCATTAAGAATATACAGTGTACAAGATGAGATGTGATATATATATATATAACACAAAAATTTTAGTAATATATGCTAAACTGATGTACAGTATAATTGTGTACAGTGATACAGGTATAAATGTCACGATCGGAGCTCGAGTCTGCCAGATGAGGAGCAATCAGCGCGGCTGCAAGAGATCACCTCATCAAGCGTTCCCTACTTCAACTGGCAGATCCCGTCATCCGACGTCGCAGTGTTAAACTGCCTACCGAGGTACGACGACGCTACCTGAAGACGAGCTGAAGACGCTACCTGAAGACCCTGTTTATGCTTTCCCTAACCTTCTGTTTCTTGTGCCCCAGGACTTCGCTCCAGCGCCCTTCCACCCTGACGTCTCGAGCCCCAGCGTCCTTCCACCCTGACGTCTCGAGCCAAGCAAAGAGGACTCCTGCTCGCTCTCAAGCGCAAGACCTGTGTCCTCTCTCTCTCGCTGCCGACAGCTGCACTGAAGTGCACCTGCTCTCATTCTTCTCCCCCCCAAGAACATTATAACCTCCGTGTTGTTCACATTCCTGTTTCACATTCCTGTTATACTCTGCTTGGTTGGGAAGAATAATTAAAGAACCCTAAAACCGCTCCATTCTCTCCTCCTGTGTTTTGCTATTGGGCTCCGCAAGAACCCCATCCTCACAATAAATATACTATGGTAGTAAGCAAGCCATACTGGCCAGTGGTATAACTAGTAATGGCGCTTTTCCACTGCATGGTACCTACTCGACTCTACTCTACTCTACATTTTCGGTTTTCCATTACCAAAGTACCTGGGGTACTTTTTGGGTACTTTTTTAGTCCCTGCTCTGTCGAGGTTCCAAGCGAGTAGAACTGGTACCAGAAAAGTCACGTGAAACACTGCAGACCACTGATTGGTCAGAAGAGAGACGCGTCACACGTTGGAGCGTCTGCACAAAAGCAGAAAGCCGCCATCTTTAATGCCTCGCTTAGGATTAGGATTTCATTTGAGATTTGTTTGCAGCAGGAACAAGTGCAATAAACAAAAAAGGATGGATTCACTGTGTATTCTGCCTCATTTATTGATGAAACAAAACCGACATCAACCCAATTTACCACCGAGCGGAGAGTTTAGTCTCACAAAAAGATAGCTGATTTGTTAAGCTTGTTGTTAGCTTAGGTGCTAATGTGCTTGCATTTTAGCATGGCTAGCGAACATAGCGTGATCAATATAACTCACTATTGGTTGTTTGTACTAGTAACGTTAATGCTAGTAGAATAGACACAACGTGAGGTAATCACCATCCATTTAAAACCGGCTATTACCTAATGCTAACGTTAGCAGATAGACGCGAGAGGTAACGTTAAAGCTTGTTGTTAGCCTAATGCTAACGTTAACGTCAGCAGATAAGACACGAGAGGTAACGTTAAAGCTTGTTGTTAGCCTAATGCTAACGTTAACGTCAGCAGATAGACACGAGAGGTAACGTTAAAGCTTGTAGAATAGACACAATGAGGGGTAACGTTAGCTTTAGCAGAATAGACACAACGAGAGTCTGGTTAATGTTGTTATTGATTGATTGATTGAAACTGTGTTAAACTCTGGCTTGCTCCAAGCCCTCACGGACATAGCTATGCTCACGGAGCTCTCATGCTGTACGCCAGCGGCCCCGCCTCCCCACACTGAGACAAACTGAGTACTACCTGCAGTGGAAAAGGAACGAAGTACCAGGTACCTAAAGCGAGTAGAGTAGAGTATAGGGTCGAGTCGAGTAGGTACTATGCAGTGGAAAAGCGCCATAAGAGTAGGTATGAGATGTATACAGATATTAGATATAAGTGAACAGTTGTAGTTGTACATCAGGTCTGTTTTAAAAGGAAAGGAAAGAGTCCGACAGGTCCTTTCAGACAGGGTCAAGTGTGAACAGATGCCTTCAGTGGACCTGCACTCTACACTCACCATCCAGTGGAGTCTGACGACGTACTTCCCGTAGACGTTGTAGTGCGGCATGTGGCCTCTCGTCCCCTTGCACAGAGAGTAGATGTGCTCCCAGGGCCTCCATGCGTCGTGACCCACAGACGGGGTGCCGTGACTCAAAGACGTGCCGTGACCCACAGACGTGCCGTGACCCACAGACGGGGTGCCGTGACCCACAGACGGGGTGCCGTGACTCAGCTTCCAGACCATGTGGATCTCACTGATGATCCACCTCATCAGCTGGAGAGGAAGGCAGGAGGGGCACCGTCAGCTGATCTGTCTATACACACCTGCATATAATCCTTTTTACATATCTGTAGATACTATATGAATATCTGTACATATCTTTGACCGAGAACATGTCTATGTTCCCCGGGTCCTATGTTCCCCGCTTTGATTGATTGATTGATTGAACATTTTAGACCACCAGCCCTGATTCCAAACTCTAACCTTAACCAGTTCGAAAGAGAGCCTAAGGTTAACTGTTCGAAACAAGGCGGACGTTAATAATTAATAAAATATTAAAAATTTATACAATTTTCAATCTATTAATCAATCAAAGCGGGGAACATAGAACCCGGGGAACATAGGACCCGGGGAACATAGGGATGATCCCTCTTTGACCTACTCTTACTAGTTACGCTGCTGGCCAGTATGACTTACTGTAGTACCATAGTGGGTGGGACAGGTGATTGGGATTGTAAATGTTCATCCCTAGTGGGTGGGACAGGTGATTGGGATTGTAAATGTTCATCCCTAGTGGGTGGGACAGGTGATTGGGATTATAAATGTTCATCCATGGTGGGTGGGACAGGTGATTGGGATTGTAAATGTTCATCCCTAGTGGGTGGGACAGGTGATTGGGATTGTAAATGTTGATCCCTGGTGGGTGGGACAAGTCATTGGGATTGTAAATGTTGATCCCTGGTGGGTGGGACAGGTGATTGGGATTATAAATGTTGATCCCTGGTGGGTGGCACAAGTCATTGGGATTGTAAATAAAGGAAAGGAACAAAACAAAACTTCAACTACACCTCCTCACCTCACTGCACATCAGATGGTCGTTGGATGAGATCAGATCAAATGTAGCTTGGTTTTCAACAACCACAGGAGCCTAAGATCAAATACACATGAAGGTTTCAGTAGTTAGGTAACGTTACAAACCAGAAGGGTTTATTATGATACAGGTTGTTACAAGTGCTTTACAAGATATGAGATATTCACGTCAGTTAATCTGCCATCCTATATACTCATCTGATAATGCCTCTCTATTGTCTGGAACTGTTCTGGCACAGAGGAACTGTTGCCTCCATTTAATGACGTGCTTTTTACATGATGGGCCGGGTGTATATTTGCTATGCATTGTTGTGCCATTTGAGACAATGCCACGCAAGTCAAGTGTTCCTTTATTAATCCCCTTGGGGAAATCCAAGTGTCATAGCAGCATGGAGGGGGGGGGGGGGGGGGGGGGGGGGGGTACAGGTAGGATAGGTAGTAAAAAGAGTAGAACATAGAACAAAGTGGCAGTAATAATAATAATAGTGATCACTGATAAGAGTTAGAGTAGTAGTAGTAGTAGTAGTAGTGAACAGTAGTGAGTGGTAGGAGTTAATCAGACAGTAGTAATAGTGATGATGGTGTACATGGTCCAAACCGTAGCAACACACTGCACCAGAGTGCATGCAGTGTTTATTATCAGAGTCAGACGGTCCTAACAGTTCTCAAGTTCTCCAGCCGTTAGCTCTCCAGGAATTGGCAGCAGTCCGCTCCCCACGGTTGTGGAGCCAGTGATGGCTACCGGCACGAAAGACAGGCCGAGGCGGTTTGTGGCGTGTCGTGGGGGGAGAAGTCATGCAGGTGGGAGATGAACCACAGTTACCTTGTTGAGAATGAACTCAGAAGGACGCTTCCAGGAATGCACTTTCAAAGATGGAGGCATCGATATTTTCCCATCAGGGTCGTCGAACAATGGCTGCAGACAAAGACCACAAGAAGCAGCCGAACCAGCTTCAGTAAAACTGAGTAATGTCACCTACATTTTACATTTTACATTTAGTCATTTAGCAGACGCTTTTGACAAAAGGTTCAAGTTCCATACTCAATGAGGAGGGGCTGTTGCCTGCCTGGGTAACACTGAACAGTGTAACGTTCCTAAAGAACACATCCTATGGTTCCATACTCACTGAAGGGCAGTTCTTTCTCGCCTTTTCGTCCCATTTCTCCTTGTTAATATCTGCCTCGGTCCACTCTGGCCAGGGGGGGGCGCTGCATCTTCCCTGCTCCCCTGAGCCCTCAGAGCCACTGGCAGGGTGTTACATTAATAATATGATGTATTAATACACACAACAATGTCCTTCTGGCTTTAGCTGACTACAAACCAGTGCCAATTAGGTTAGAATAGATTAGATTAGATTAGATTAGATTAGATTAGATTAGATTAGATTAGATTAGATTAGATTAGATTAGATTAGATTAGATTAGGTTAAGTGTCTTGCTCAAGGACATACGACACACTGCCCGGGAGGAGCGGGAATCGAACCGGGAACCTCTGGATTACCAGACGACTGCTCTCTACCTCCCGAGTCACTGTCGCGTTGCCCCAGTAAAGTGCAATAGTATACAACGTAGTGAACGTACAGGTGATTAAACTGGGTATAAAATATATAAATGAGTACTACTGAGTAATAGTGCTACTGCTAATCAGATGTATGTACAAAGTTGTAGTATTAATATGTATAGTTTTGATTTGTATAGTGATGATACAGGTATAAAGACACTATGGTAGGAAGTCATACTGGCCAGCAGTGTAACTAGTAAGAGTAGGTAGGGATATGTACAGACATATAGATATAGTATCTACAGAGGTGTTAAAGTATATGTCCAGATTTTGGAAAGTGTTACTGTTGCCGAAAGTGTAAAGAAAAGCCAATCTGGCACTCACTGAGTTTGTCCTTGGGATGAACTGTTCCTGGACAATCTCTTTGGTGATCCCTTTGTTGACTAAAACAAGATGAGACAAAATAATTATAACTTTTAGAATAATTCACATTATTATTTCAGCATTTCCGTTTCTGGGTTAAGCTCTGCAGCGTTTATGGCTAAAAGCCAAGCTACATACGTGAGGCTAAAAACCGCGTTCCAGGTCTCTCGTGACTATACAGCTTATACCAGTGGAGGTTATTGCATGACTACTAGTGAGGCAGTGCTTCACTAGTATACAGACAAAATAATAATAATAATATATTATTACATATTTTATTATTATTATTTCTTTTTAATATGAATTTTTATTAGAAATGTTTTCCTCTGTGAAAAAAACAATGTCCAAGTGACAGCTCTCTGACCCTGATCCCATAACACATTGATGCTGGTCAGGCTGTCAGCTGTCAATCAGTCACTGCAATTTTTTGCACTGGGCAGGGCTTAAGAATCTAATAATCCAATCAAAATAGGGTATTTGAGAAAAAAAAAAAAAAAAAAAAGAGGCGGTTAGTGAGGCCATCCATGCACACTTGATTGATTGGCGTTAATGCCGTATTACATTGTGTTGACAACCTTGAGATCCAATCAGAGAATGGTGCCAGCTAATGATACGGAACTGCAGCTGGATCCTATTGACTGTGGCGTCAATAGCCATCTAATGTTCTAGATTTTTCTGTCATCATCTCACCACTGAGACTGACTGTGTGCAATTTGCCTTGAAAGAGACTGACATCGAGAATAAGATCTTTATTCAATTGTTCATGAACTTATTGTGCATCGTTTGATGATATATATTTTTTTATCTCAGTTGAAGTAGTGTAATTGACGTGAACGTGCCGTCTTGGACTCTGTAAGCTAACTTGTTGTAGCTAACGTGAGCTAATAGCTAAGTCATCGAAACGTTCACCCAGAGGAAGAAGAAGAAGAGGAAGATGGGATAGGTGAGCCCACAGCTTTGATGAGTTTCGACGGTTTCATCAGAAAATATCGAAGGATGGATTTAATTTACAAGTGATCAGATTCAGATGGGAGGAACACTATTTCCTCGTAAATAAGTACATCAAATGGTGAGTGGATTTAAAATATATATATATATTGGGCCGCTGCGTCCAGTGTGTCAGTGACGTGTGTGTGGCTGAAATGCGTGCGTTTACTTTCGAATTACCCACGTAATTGTCCGTGTGTTACATAAAACCCATCTGTGGCCTCGTGCAGAGGAAGGTGGTAAATACATGTTAGAGGAGACTGGGGAAGGGGTTCTGTCTGTCTGGTCACCAGCTGTTCCTGAAGTCTGGGGCCAGGTGGATGTTTCTCAGGAAGTTTGTCAGAAGGTTATGGGAAGCTCCTTCAGATAAAATCGGTTCCTGAAGTAATCAGGTGTTGTGGCTGATGTTTGACTGAGGTTCAGCAGCTTGTTTTCACCGTGCTGCTCTTATTCACGTTTCCCTCGATATTCCAATGTACAGTTTTGCTTGTACAGTTGTACAAGCATGTACCATTGACTCAGAATGGTCTGTTTTATTGAAATCGTCACAGCAGTATAGTTTGTTTATGATTTTGGTCCCCAAAATGAATGTAAGCTAATGAGGAGCCAGACACATGGGAGGAATGGGGGTGTTGCAGCCTTGGGGATGTTTTAAAAATATAATTTAATATATAATATAATATAATAATTTGTGCTTCACCAAGAAATTTGGTCAGCAGCCGCCACTGGCTTATACCAATAACCATGAACGGAATCTGCTACTCTCTCAACACTCCTGCGGCAGCCGAACAGTTCTACCAAAAGAACATAGCATTTAAGACGACGGAGGCTGAGAGGATGGCTAGGCTAATAGCCTGGGAGTCGGGACCTATATCCCAGACACAGACTTGCTCTCTTTCATCTGTGTACACACCCACTACTATCAACATTACACATGGATACAACAAGGACAAGAAAAGAAACAGATGAGTATACACTGAGATTGACCCTGCTATAAATTGTTATGAATCCCTTTAGCGCTTGAAGTGCACTAAAACATCGTAATGAATAAAAAAAAATCATATAATGTAGGGTACACGCTCAGTAGAGTTAGAACGCTCCCAGTCTTAGGGGCTGTGATATTTTGTTACCACACTTTATGCACATGGAAGTGCGGTGGCAGGTTCGCTAAGCTAATGTTGTGTTAGCCGAATGCTCTGATGGAGGCCGCCATTTTAAGTTTTAAGTTTAAAGTGACGTCAGCTATCTACAGTACGACTCGAGGGACAAATGTGTGTGTGACTTGTGTGAAATTTGTACAGTAGGTCCCAGTGAGAATTTCAATCAGTGTGTACTGTCTGTGTATTTACATTATCCTAATTAGTGTGGGTGAACCACACTATTGTAATCTATACTATTTATTTATTTATTTATTATTTATTCCACCGATTTTTGTCCAGTAACTCCTGCCAGAGCTTTCACACCACACACAAGTGTAAGGTATCAAAACGACCGGCTTGCTCCAACTCGAGTTGCTAAGAAAGTTTCACTGCACCGTTTGGCTACAAATCGACTTTAAACGGGAAATAAATAAATCCTCAATTTGAATAAAGTGATTAATCTGATTAAACGGACGTTCGAACCTTCGTTTTTCTTTAATATCCTCAAATAAAGTGATTCATCAGATTAGTCTTTTTTCATTCTGTATTCAATATTGTCTGATTCAATATTAACATTCAGTATTCAATATTGTCTGATTCAATATTAACATTCAGTATTCAATAGTGTCTGATTCAATATTAACATTCAGTATTCAAGTAGAACAGCTAGCTAGCCGTTGTGGACACTCACCTTAGGCATCTTGTTTGAGAAATGCAGGCTTCAGTCTATGTGTTGTTTAGTCTATCTGTCTGAACAGGACTGGTTTCAAGATGCACAATGAGATCTTCTGAGAGAATTGTTGAATAGATACACAAATGTTCTAGACTGGTCTATTATGACATCATACTGTGACATCACAAATGTTCTAGAATGTTCTATTATGACTAGGGATGTCCCGATCGCGTATGTATGCCTTCTACAACAGAACTTCGTTTTAGGAGTTGTCAGCTCCTTTCTGTCATTCATTTCTATGCTACAGACGCGACAGGCGCGCTCCTTTTCCCAGCGTCGCGTTTTAGCGCTCTCGGCGGCCAGCGTTTTTGGGCGGAGCGCTCCCAGCGCCTACAGTTGAAACTAGTTCAACTTTTGGAGAGGAGCGCCGCTCATCAAGGTAACTTTTTTCGAACGACCAATCAACATCGAGCAAGTGGCGGAGCCGCGGCAGTCGCGAGACTCAGGAAAACGCTCTGAGCATGCATATTTTTGCTTTTCAAAGCGGTACGCCTTGAATAAAACGTCCCCGGTGGACACAAAGCCTAAGGGCCCGCGTCCACCTGGCTCACAAAAACACTGATAGTGCGCCGGCAGCGCTGGCATGAAGCGCACCTTGTAGATGACAGAAAGAAATCTACAGCCATCCTTTTATCGTTTTTTCATGCCGTGGTTTTGCACATATTATAGCATATTTTAATAACTTTATTGTATATTAATTATATATATAGTTATTGCCTGACACCACAGTTCGCCCTTTGCTTTTTATTAGCTTTTTAGTAGTGTATTCGTGTAGTTATTATTATTAGTGTATTTGTGTTTTGTCGCGAATCTCAATGGCCCGTCTACTGTGGGAGACAGCCAAGACAGGCAGGCAGCTCCGGTGTCAGGTTACAAACAGAGTGGTAGATATGAATGGCTGTGATTGGTTGTCTGAAAATGAGCTCAGCGCATCGCTCTGAAAAGTTAAGAAAGTTTAAACTTTCGGCCGCACAAAAAAGCTGAAAAAAGAAGCCGACTGCAGCGCACTTCCTATAGGCGGCGCATGCGGCCGCATACGCTCTCTCCCCATTGGGATACATTGAAAAAAGACGCGTGCGGTCATAAATATGAGGCAGGTGGACGCGAGCCCTAAGGCTGTCCCCGGATGTGGGCGTAGTATAGAACTGAAGAGGGCAGTAATATGCCATGTTGCGTTTACACTGCCGGAAAAAATTAAGAAGAAGAAAGAAAGAAGAAGCTGTCCCCGAAGCCTGTTTTTGGGATTAAAACTTCGTCAGGGTTTTTCGAACTTTTTAATTTTTTAATAAAAAATAAAAAAAAAAAACATTATAATAATTATACATTTTTTTTTTATATCCTCAAACTGAATCCTCAATTTGAATAAAGTGATTAATCTGATTAAATGGACGTTCGAATCTTCGTTTTTAATTAAAAAAAAATATATATATATGTATACTTTTTTTTATATCCTCAAATAAAGTGATTCGTCTGATTAAATGAGTCTTTTTTCATTCAGTATTCAATATTGTCTGATTCAATATTAACATTCAGTATTCAATAGTGTCTGATTCAATATTAACATTCAGTATTCAAGTAGAACAGCTAGCTAGCCGTTGTGGACACTCACCTTAGGCATCTTGTTTGAGAAATGCAGACTTCAGTCTATGTGTTGTTTAGTCTATCTGTCTGAACAGGACCTGTTTCAAGATGCATGAGATCTTCTGAGAGAATTGTTGAATAGATACAGAAATGTTCTAGAATGGTCTATTATGACATCATACTGTGACATCACAAATGTTCTATTATGACTAGGGATGTCCCGATCGTGTGTATACTTTCGACAACAAATGTTTGTTTCCGCGTTCGAGTTTTGCGCTCTGATTGGCCAGGTCATGTGACATGTGCGCCAATCGTGGGACAGCAAGTTCTGCGCCTATTTCCGGGTCTAACAGCCTGCAAACTACCTGGCGTTCTATCGCCATGCTCTAAGACAAACTCTAACCTTAACCAACTTCGAAAGAGTGCCTAAGCTTAACCAGTGTAGAAACTTGCGGTCCCACGATTGCCGCACATGTCACATGACCAGAAACGCGCATGGCCAATCAGAGACGCGGAAACAAACATTTGTTGTCGAAAGTATTCAGGCGTCCCGATCCGATCGCGTCTATTCGAATACCAACCGGTTCATGCTTCCGCATTCGCGTTTTGCTAATCTGATTGGCCACTGCCGTTTCTGGTGCGATCTGATTGGCCACTGACGTTTCTGGTCATGTGACATGTGCGCCCAATCGCGTGACGCGCCCATTTCCGCCTCGACCAGCAGCAAACTACCTAACACCTAGTTTATCACTGGTTAAGCTTAGGCGACTCTTTCGAAGTTGGTTAAGGTTAGAGTTTGGAATCAGGGCTGGCGTTCTATCGCCCTGCTCTAAGACAAACTCTAACCTTAACCAACTTCGAAAGAGTGCCTAAGCTTAACCGACGAAAGAACTTGCCGTCACACGATTGGTGCGACCAGAAACATCAGTGGCCAATCAGAGCGCTGTTCCGTCCAGACGGGACGGAACAGACGTCTTCCTAAATCTGCTCAACCTCCGTAACGTTCCACGTGACCAGTCACTTGGGTCACCGGCTGAGCGGCTCATGTCAAGACAGACACGTACCACCCTACCCATCTGCAAGACACTACTGGTTCCTAAGGCGAAGGACAACAAGATGATCAAAGCACAGCTCGAGAAGAAACGCAGCATTCAGAAGTCGTGCTATGACAGATCAAGCAGGCCCCTCCAGCCACTGGCCCAGGGACACGTAGTGAGGTTACAGACTCCACGTGGCTTCGACCGGATGGGCACAATCAAGAGCATCTGTAAGGAACCAAGGTCCTACGTCGTGGGGTCAGAAGGAGGAGAGTACAGAAGGAATCGGAGACACCTTCTTCCCGTCTCGGAACCGGAACCGCCACAGGGTGACCTCAGCGACCCCGATATCACTCTCCAACCTCCGACTGGCCAACCCGAAGGCAACAGTCACCCCGTCACCGAGAAGGCAGACGCTCAACAACACGCCCAGATACAAGAGACTGTTCAAAAGACTAACCCGCACACTCAGTCTCCGTACATCTCACGGGCAGGCCGCATCTGCAGGCCAAACAGCAGATATATGTAGTGTTTGTCATAAGGACTGTTCGAAAAAAAAAGGGAGTAATGACGTTCATACTATACACCTGTTGTGTATTACCACTTGAAGTACAGTTAACCTGTGGTTTGTTCAAATGGCCACATGCTAGATATTAGTAGTAATCACTTTCATGGCGTAATTTGTTATAGCCTATGAAGTATTCTTCTGGGCTTCATTCATCTCTATCTAAGTTCATTGATCGTATAGTTTTCTATATCACCCTTCTCCTGCATTGGTTAGGTAGTTCTCAGATGTTCGGTTCAAGTAATGAGAGACTGCTGACAAAGTGGTCAAATCAACGGGCGGCGGTGTTTATTAATAAAACCACAGCTTAGGAATCTACACAAGTACATCGTCTCTTTGGTTCAATCTAATTGTCTCTTTGGTTTGTGGCTGTTTGGTCCATTGCTCGGATCAGCTAGGCCCGATCAGAGCTTTCTTCTTCCGGTGCGGTTCTCTCGTTGTTGTCTTGGTTTCCAGGCCAACACGCGTTCTCTCTAGTGGTCCGTGGTCTGGTTGTCACGGCAACCTTGCTTTCGGATCCTGGGAGGTTTGGGAGCGCTTGGTTCTTTCATCTACCCTCGGTGGAGTCTGGATCCCCTGCTGCGAGGCGATTTCATCCGTCATCGGGTCTCAGTCCCTCTGTGTCACGGCTTGGCTCTGCAGTAGCCGGCTTGGCGAGTCTCCCTCTGTGGGGGAGGTTTTCAGCGCTCTCAGGTCTGTCTCTCAGTCTCCAGGTTCCCTGCTGGCTGTGTCTCAGGCTCTGCTCTCGAGTTCTGTGTGGCTCGCCTCTCAGGGGTCCGTCCCCTGTGTGTCTCCGGGTCTGTGTCAGCGCTTCCCCAGGTCCCTTCTGGGTGTGAGTCTCCTGAGTGTGTCGCCATCAGCCCTTTTTATCAGAGAGAGAGAGAGAGAGAGAGAGAGAGAGGGGGGGGGAAGAGAGAGCGAGTCCCTGCCTGCCTTATTTTGGTCACATTCCAGCAGAAACTTGTCTGCTGGTGTCCTGTGACCACATGTTTCGCTGACACAACCGTTTGGGTCCTGTGACCACGGTTTCACAGTTTGAATCTTGCTGACACTTCACTTGATGAGAGGATTAGTTTTTCCCTGAGTAACATCCTCATGCTTGTGACAAAAATGTTTTCATAGTCTATGGGGAGACAGACTGGCTCTTGATGCATAGATAATAAAACATGAGCTATTTCCATCTACAACTCTTTACCATTCTGTAATTGCATTTTAGAATACTAAGATAATTCTTTATTGTCTAGCCAGTGACTCACTGTCTTGTCTTCAGTTGGGTCCACTTTTTACTTTATTTGATTGAACTATATCCTTAAGGTCTAAAAACCGTCTAGTCTAACTATTAGAGTTAATGTGTAACTGGTGGCATTCTACTGTGTAAGGGGAGATTTTCCAAATAGTCTGTGTCACCTTTCTGACCTCTGGGTCTTCGTCAGCAGCTGCCGTGTTGTAACCTGAAATTCCTTCCTTAGGGTAAATATGACCTTTTTGATCTCAACGGTTATTCTGAGTTTGGTTCCTGTTTTCAACGATAATGATCTCCTCCTTTATCTCTTACCACTTACTTTAAACAAACCTCGCTTCCTGCCAGCTGGCCGGGTGAGGGGCCACTGTCTCTCAACCTCTTTAGCCTGGGGCCACAGAGATAACTTCACATGGTGTACTCTAAATGGCCCTTCTATCAATCAGCATTTGTCTTTCTAATCATTTTCCTTGTACATTTCACTTGCATTTATTCATGTTTTCATTTAGAAATATACGACAATCCACCCTTAGGGGGTTTAATAACCCACTATACAACATTAATATTCTAAATTAAACATGTTAAAAATCATAATCATAATTTTTGCTAATATTTTCTAAAATTTTCAAAAAAATCCAAAATGTACCCAAATCGAACTACAACCCCCTTTCCATCTGTACAGTTACAAAATCATCATTTTACCTACCTTTTCCTCCTTTCACAGTTATACACATTTATCAGTTATTATTATGACATCCAGTCTAAGAAAGCTGTTCCTGTTTTTACAAGAAACACTCTTTCAATAATAGCTTTGTTGTTTAGACTATTTTTTATCCGTGTAATTAGCTTAAATGTCTATTTTGTGTAATGGACTCTGCAAGAAAAGATTAATACATCACACCACTAAAATATTAACAGTTCTAAACATTTGAGGGAAATTCAAACAAGCAACATAAATCATTTTTTCTCCTTAAAAAGACCACTGAGGCCTCAATTATTCTTCGCTTTCATCCCTGTCAGTTATCCCTATTCCAACCTCCTAAGGCCTTTACTGCTAACTCGTTTTTGACCGTTTTCTTCTTGTTGTATCTTGTGCTAATCACCGCCTCTTCGTTGTATGCATGTAGATCTCTGTCCTGCTCCGATTCTCCACAGAAGGAAACGATTTTCCCTCTGTCCTTTTTGCATTTTGGATTATTATTTACAAACACACAATAGATTGGAAACATTTATTTTCGCAGATACATTTTTACTGTTCTGCATTTTGACAATACATTTTTCTCCAAATCAATTATCTATGTATTTCACAGCTTCCTACGTTAGCATTCAATCAAATCACCTTTGTCTCATTTGGTTTTTGTGCTGTACTGTTTTACTAGATCAAATATCTTAAGATCAACACAACTCGCTTTGACCCTTTTAACCTCCTTCCAGTTAAGAGTACCCTCCTCCCGTTCGGATGCACTCCTTCCCCTACTTAGATGCACCTCTCCCCGTAAGGTTTAGGCAGTCCGCTACGACGGTACAACCAGCTCCTTTCTTAGGACTGCCTTGTCCGACGCCGGCCCCTCTCCCCCAACAGAGATGCAGGTCTCCACTTCCGGCGGTAAGGTCTCCTCTCATGAACGGAAGAAGTCCCCTTATTTTACCTTCAGGTGCAGTTTAAGGCTGGGTCCCTTTCCAATCTTAGGAGAGACAATCCAGATTCCTCTGAATTGACACCCCTCATCCCTCTGCTTCCCAGCATTTTCTTTTCAAAAACACTGATCACAGAAGCACAACTCGCCTACTAACCCTGTATCGGCTAGTAAGGTTACTGTGGCCTGACTGTACATTGAGCCAGGTGCATTTATGGTCTCTGCCATAACGCTCTCCCAACCGGCTGGCGACCCAGTCGATAGCGACCTCATAGTCCGTCATCAAGTCAGGACCCCAAGCAGCTGACTGTCCGTAGTACCTATCAGCCACTCAGTTTAGAAACCGACGGTCTTGTCCCCACCCCGCTTGCTCTGGGCATGGAAATATTGACAGTTTTCGCCAGCCTAGCCTGTTCACGGCAGGTGCTGTGCCCCCTCCGGTGCACTGCCCTGCTCCTAGGTGTGGACTGTCGCCCACGTACCACCCAGTGCCCACACCAACTTACGTGCGACGTTTCCTGGGCCGACTAGGCGGTACCACAGTGGTATGTTATTTCATACCTCGTTACGCACAGGGGCCTTCAGTTTCTCCCCAGCACTATAGGATTGTGTTTAACGTGCGCCCAGACTCTTGCGAGCCCACTGCCGCCTGTTAGTGGCTAGAGGTTCGGGGTGCCTAATCCCCTCCCTAACCAATATAACCAACTTTAATATAACCAATACTCCACGCCCATGATGAATTGAAAATGGGGGACCCTGATGTAAACAAGACGAAAGTCTTTCTCTGGTCTGCATCCCCTTAACAATTGTGTGTATTGAGCTGTACCGTATTGTACCCATTCTACAATCTGTTAATAAAAATTTTCAATCAATCAATCAATCAGGCAATCTATCCTAAACAAAACTCCCTTTGTGCACCCGTCATCTCACAAAGTTAAGCTGGGAGACAGGGATGGAGCGGAGGGGGGCGGGGGTGGAGGAGGGAGGGAGGGAGGGAGGGAAGGAGGGAGGGAGGGAGGGAGGGAGGGAGAGAGAGAGGGAGGGAGGGAGGGAGGGAGGGAGGGAGGGAGGGAGGGAGGGACAGGGAGGGAGGGAGGGAAGGAGGAAGGGGAGAGTGTGAACGAGGGAGGAAGAGACAGAGGAAAAAAGGGGGGGGGGGTTTCACGCAACCAAAGTCACAAACAAACTCACACATCTATCCCATACTATCCCACCAGCGCCATTACCCCTGGCCCATAACAAATACAGACCTATAATCAAACCAGTAAACACACCCATCATCAACAACAGAAAAAACCGATAAAAAGAACTCACAAATTCCCACAGATTGCCGCGCTTCAAAACCTATAATAATCACAACTGTTCTCTATTGTTTACTGCACCTCGTTCCACCTGTAAAGGTGAAACTATAAAAGAGGCAACAGCGCCCTCCGCTGGAACGTCTTGTCCATCACCACCATCGCACTACAGCACTCACCACTTCCTGTAGGAGGCGCCCACGCCTCCCCCGCAAGTGCGTCATTACGTAAACCACCCCAAGACCCGACGCTCCCAGTGACGTCATCAGCTCCAAAATCCCCGTTTTCTTTGATCGTTACTACATTAATTTTAGACTTTATCCCCACCGTTTTGAAAAATTTCAACGCACACTTCACATTATCCAGGTTCCATCACACATGCCATTCATTCAATTCACTCGACAACGCAACACAGCGACCACACGCTAGTCCCGTCGCGCTCAGCTAATGCTGGCAGGACAGGGGTGTGGTTTCTCCCCGCTGCAGCCTTGGCCACCTGGTTCATAATAATACAAAAAATACCTTGACATTCACTCAGAGCTCCTAACATTCATCCATTCAAACACATATACTCAGCAAAACAATGTCTCATTCATAAGCATACCATTCATTAGCACACATTCATCCTAAACGCATTTGCTGCCCATTTCACACAATATCCTCCTATGTTCTAATCACATGTGCAGTATCTACTTCCAAAGTGCTTCATATATCTACTGAGTCCGACTTGCTATACCCCTGAGAAAACCCCACTCCATTCATGTATAGTAGCCCGTGAAGAGTTTCAGCAGCGCCCTTTGTTGGCTTGTATCGGAGTGTTATATGGCCAAATCGTGTGTTCGACCGTACTCCCCGCTACCCGTAGAGCCCCTTGTCGGCTTGATTTCCTCTACATTCCCTCATTCCTCCACGCGGCTGATGTTCTTCAGATATCGACCTTAGCCAATCTGAGCCTAAATGACGTCGGACTAGAAGTGGTAATTCGCTTATGGAACGTCTTCCAAAGTCCATTACTCCGTCGCACCGATTCTAAGTGTGGTTTCTACAGCATCCTAGCCCGAACCCTATCCTCTTCTCATCTCCCTGTTCTCTGTTTCTCTTCGCGGAACCAGGCTATCCCTGTACTTCACCACGGTTCTCTTATTCTACTCTTTAAGATCTGACTACTCCTCTTTACCCTTTAATGAACCACTACGTCACGCACAGTCCCACTTCCCGCTATCTGTGACTAATCTCCGTTCTACTGCTCCTACGCCGGTCCCCTCAAATATTTTACCTAATCCCTAGCCTATCCCCTAAGCTGATATAACTAAATACAGACATCTATTTCCTCTCCTCACTTGGCCTTGTACCAACTATAGGCATCCTAACTGAACATCCCCTAACCCCTACGCTTCCTAAGTGCAGCGCCGGTGTGTGGCTGAGACCAGAGCCAGGTTGTGAAACCTGGACCCCGATCCCCTCCAACACCAACTTTATCCTGGTCCATTTACAACTCATTCCTAACCAAGTAATAGCAACCCCAACTTGTGAGACTGCTTCGACCATTACCAATTTTAATCGCCATTAATACTACTTACCTATCCCCACTGGTCACGGTCGAAATGGTGACGATCCTCAGTCCTCAGTCGTAGAGAGCATCGATGAGGGGGAGAGAACCCCTCTGTGTCCTTGAGAAGTGGCCGCCGTCGTTGTCAACCGGTTCTGGTCGAATGCAGCACGGGTCACCGCACCAATTGAAGTATTCTTCTGGGCTTCATTCATCTCTATCTAAGTTCATTGATCGTATAGTTTTCTATATCACCCTTCTCCTGCATTGGTTAGGTAGTTCTCAGATGTTCGGTTCAAGTAATGAGAGACTGCTGACAAAGTGGTCAAATCAACGGGCGGCGGTGTTTATTAATAAAACCACAGCTTAGGAATCTACACAAGTACATCGTCTCTTTGGTTCAATCTAATTGTCTCTTTGGTTTGTGGCTGTTTGGTCCATTGCTCGGATCAGCTAGGCCCGATCAGAGCTTTCTTCTTCCGGTGCGGTTCTCTCGTTGTTGTCTTGGTTTCCAGGCCAACACGCGTTCTCTCTAGTGGTCCGTGGTCTGGTTGTCACGGCAACCTTGCTTTCGGATCCTGGGAGGTTTGGGAGCGCTTGGTTCTTTCATCTACCCTCGGTGGAGTCTGGATCCCCTGCTGCGAGGCGATTTCATCCGTCATCGGGTCTCAGTCCCTCTGTGTCACGGCTTGGCTCTGCAGTAGCCGGCTTGGCGAGTCTCCCTCTGTGGGGGAGGTTTTCAGCGCTCTCAGGTCTGTCTCTCAGTCTCCAGGTTCCCTGCTGGCTGTGTCTCAGGCTCTGCTCTCGAGTTCTGTGTGGCTCGCCTCTCAGGGGTCCGTCCCCTGTGTGTCTCCGGGTCTGTGTCAGCGCTTCCCCAGGTCCCTTCTGGGTGTGAGTCTCCTGAGTGTGTCGCCATCAGCCCTTTTTATCAGAGAGAGAGAGAGAGAGAGAGAGAGAGAGGGGGGGGGAAGAGAGAGCGAGTCCCTGCCTGCCTTATTTTGGTCACATTCCAGCAGAAACTTGTCTGCTGGTGTCCTGTGACCACATGTTTCGCTGACACAACCGTTTGGGTCCTGTGACCACGGTTTCACAGTTTGAATCTTGCTGACACTTCACTTGATGAGAGGATTAGTTTTTCCCTGAGTAACATCCTCATGCTTGTGACAAAAATGTTTTCATAGTCTATGGGGAGACAGACTGGCTCTTGATGCATAGATAATAAAACATGAGCTATTTCCATCTACAACTCTTTACCATTCTGTAATTGCATTTTAGAATACTAAGATAATTCTTTATTGTCTAGCCAGTGACTCACTGTCTTGTCTTCAGTTGGGTCCACTTTTTACTTTATTTGATTGAACTATATCCTTAAGGTCTAAAAACCGTCTAGTCTAACTATTAGAGTTAATGTGTAACTGGTGGCATTCTACTGTGTAAGGGGAGATTTTCCAAATAGTCTGTGTCACCTTTCTGACCTCTGGGTCTTCGTCAGCAGCTGCCGTGTTGTAACCTGAAATTCCTTCCTTAGGGTAAATATGACCTTTTTGATCTCAACGGTTATTCTGAGTTTGGTTCCTGTTTTCAACGATAATGATCTCCTCCTTTATCTCTTACCACTTACTTTAAACAAACCTCGCTTCCTGCCAGCTGGCCGGGTGAGGGGCCACTGTCTCTCAACCTCTTTAGCCTGGGGCCACAGAGATAACTTCACATGGTGTACTCTAAATGGCCCTTCTATCAATCAGCATTTGTCTTTCTAATCATTTTCCTTGTACATTTCACTTGCATTTATTCATGTTTTCATTTAGAAATATACGACACCTACTAGCATGTAGAGCATTGTTAGTATTTACATTAGAGCACAACTTAAGAGGATCAAATCAAATCAAATTTATTTATAAGGCCCAACAACACACGTTAATGTCCCCATGGGCCGTACAGGTCTTCTTTAAACAAGTCAAGAAGAAAACATAACAATAAGTCAAGAACAGAACAAGGACACCATAAGGTCCAACAAATTTAAGATAAATGCAAATATGTGAAAGAATGCAAGCACTCCCAGACATACCCCACGCGAAGGTAAGGAAAAACTCACTAAAACCTAACAATAGGTAAAAATGCTCCACAGGCAGTAACAGTAAGTTACACTGGAGCGTAACAGTAAGAAGCATTTTGTATGAAAGTATTCTGTACTTCTGTATGACAACTATTAAAGAAACTTGAGAAACTTGTGGAGGAGAGAAACCATAGAAGGGCCATTCAAGGGGGGATCTCCCTTCTTAGATGTCGGTGATAGTAGTGTTGCAGACGGACAGTTGGTAAGCATGCACTCAAGTGTGTAGTGAAACACAGATGAGTGCATGCAATAGCAACTGAACATTTTGAAAGATTAAAGATAGAGCTGATAGCGATAGCAACTGAACATTTTGAAAGATTGAAGATAGAGCTGATAGCGAATCTATTTGAGGCACAGGGGCGGCGCAGAGAGGGTCGCGTCCTCCCCGTCTTAATCACGGGACATTCAACACTCCAGTCATTGCTCAGGGACAGCCGGAGACAGGGAGATGTAGAGCATTGTGCTAGTCTGATACACAAGCTTGAGACGTGACGGCCCCCTTACTACTCTGACGTCACTCAGGAAGAAAACACCGGTCAGGTTAGCAGCATTGGCACTAGACTGTATCGTGTCGTCCCTGTAAGATACTTGTATTAAATACCCATCTACGCTCACCTGCCTACCTCTCGTTCTTTCTACACTAACCTTACCAGTTTACTGCTTGGAGTGCTAACTCGCTTCAGAGAGGAACCGGTGGCATTCATGGGTGACATTCAAGCCATGTTCCACCAGGTGAAGGTCGCTGAGGAAGACAGGGATTTTCTGCGCTTCCTCTGGTGGCCAGAGGGAGATGTCACTAGGGACCTTGAGGAGTACAGGATGACTGTGCACCTGTTTGGCGCTGCATCATCTCCTAGTTGCGCAAGCTATGCCCTGAGGAAAACTGCTGATGATAATCAGGCTGAGTTCTCAGCTGAAGTCACTCAATCTGTCAAGCAGAATTTCTATGTGGATGACTGTTTGAAGAGCTCAGCAACTGAAGAAGAAGCTATCCAGATGATAATCGTGGGGCGGCGTGGCTCAGGGGTAGAGCGGGTTGTCCAATGATCGAAGGGTTGGTGGTTCGAATCCCGCTCAAGCCCATGTCCATCCCACTGCCGTTGTGTCCTTGGGCAAGACACTTAACCAACTTGCCTCGTATGAATGTGTATGCATGTGAATGAATGTTGGTGGTGGTCGGAGGGGCCGTAGGCGATGATTATTCGCCACGCTTCCGTGAGTCTGCCTCAGGGCAGCTCTGGCTGCAATTGTAGCTTACCACCACCGGTATGACTGTGTATGAACGAATAATGGACTCTGTGAAGCGCTCTGGGTCTCATGAAGAGCGCTATATAAATCCAAGTCATTATTATTATTATTTTTATTATAATGGATCTTATTGTTCTGTGTCGCAAGGGGGGCTTCATCTTGGAGAAGTGGATCAGCAACAGTCGTGGTGTTTTACAGTCCATCGTAGCAGAGCAAAGGGCCAAGGATCTAAAGGAGTTGGATCTGGACAGAGACAAACTTCCAATGGAAAGGGCTCTTGGCTTACTATGGTGTGTGGAGACGGACTCTTTCAGGTTCAAGATCGAGTTGAAACAACAGTTCTCTCCATGGACCAGCATGTTTCAATGCTCATTCTCAAGCATGTACACCAGAATCTGGGACATGGTGGAAGGACTCACACACTGTCCAAAGTGAGGAAGAGATTTTGGATCACCAACACCCATGCTGCTGTTAGGAAGATCATCGCTGAATGCAGCTTTTGCAAACGCTACAATATTGGAGTAGTGGAGCAAAAGATGGCAGATCTTCCAGCAGACAGAATCCTTCCTGACCTACCACCTTTTACCAACACAGGGGTAGATTACTTTACACCAGTCGAAGTGAAGAAAGGAAGATCAACCTGTAAGAGGTACGGAGTCATATTTACCTGTATGGCAAGCAGGGCCATCCATCTGGAGGTAGCGGTGTCATTGGACACAGACGCATGCATCAACGCTTTGAGGCGTTTTATCAGCAGGAGAGGACAAGTGGCGCACTTACGGTCTGATAATGGTACCAATTTTATTGGGTCAGAACGAGAACTGAAGGAGGCTCTGGCCATTTTGAATCAAGACAAGATTCATGGAGTTCTGGGACAAGTTGGAATCCGTTGGAGCTTTAATCCACCAGCAGGTTCACATCACGGTGGCGTCTGGGAACGGATGATCCGCCTGTTGAGAAGGGTTCTCAGTTCTGTCCTACGTCAGCAGAGGTTGGATGATGATGGACTTCATACAGTGTTCTGCGAAGTGGAGGCCATTTTGAATGACCGTCCAATAACCAAACTCTCGGATGATCCCAACGACCTGGAGCCACTTACACCGAACCATCTTCTTCTCTTGAAGGGTAAACCAGCTTTACCACCTGGAGTGTTCGATCCACATGACCAGTATGTAAGAAGACGATGGCGACAAGTACAGTATCTCTCAGATATTTTCTGGAAAAGAGGAGTACGTGAGTACGTGCCCTTGCTTCAAGAGAGGCAAAAGTGGAACCAGAGGAAAAGGAGTTTGGCAGCTGGAGATATTGTGGTCATCATGGACTCTTGAGCTTCTCGTGGGTCCTGGCCACTTGGCAGGGTTCTGGAGGTCTTTCCAGACAAACAAGGTCTGGTGCGTTCTGTGAAATTGCAGACTAAAAGTAGCACCATTGTAAGGCCAGTGACAAAACTGTGTTTGGTTCATGAAATGTAGATGCACTTAATCCATAACATGTTTTTTTTTTTTTTTTTTGAATTGTTATGCCTGCCTGCCTTAACAATTAGGGGCCGGTGTGTAATGGCTGAAATGGATTTAATGTGCAGTGGATTTATGTGACCAGGGGGTGGCGCTTCTTTTATATAAGCGCCAGGTACGCGTCTATTCTTTCCCCACTACATTTCCAGTTCCGCGTTCGCGTTCTGCGATCTGATTGCCACGGACGTTTCTGGTGCGATCTGATTGGCCACTGACGTTTCTGGTCATGTGACATGTGCGCCCAATCGCGTGACGCGCCCATTTCCGCCTCGAGCAGCAGCAAACTACCTAACGCCTAGTTTATCACTGGTTAAGCTTAGGCGACTCTTTCGAAGTTGGTTAAGGTTAGAGTTTGGAATCAGGGCTGGTGTTCTATCGCCCTGCTCTAAGACAAACTCTAACCTTAACCAACTTCGTAAGAGTGCCTAAGCTTAACCGGCGAAAGAACTTGCCATCACACGATTGGCGCGACCAGAAACGTCAGTGGCCAATCAGAGCACAGAAGGCGAACGCGGAACTGGAAATGTAGTGGGGAAAGAATTCAGGCGTCAGGTACGCCTGAATACTTTGGGCAGCCGAAGAGTGTTTCCGCGTCTCTGATTGGCCAGGTCATTTCTGGTCATGTGACATGTGCGCCCAATCGTGGGACCGCAAGTTTCTACACTGGTTAGGCTTAGGCGCTCGTTCGGAGTTGGTTAAGGTTAGAGTTTGTCTTAGAGCATGGCGATAGAACGCCTGCCCTGATTCCGACGGTTAAGCTTAGGCACTCTTTCGAAGTTGGTTAAGGTTAGAGTTTGTCTTAGAGCATGGCGATAGAACGCCTGCCCTGATTCCGACGGTTAAGCTTAGGCACTCTTTCGAAGTTGGTTAAGGTTAGAGTTTGTCTTAGAGCATGGCGATAGAACGCCAGGTAGTTTGCAGGCTGTTAGACCCGGAAATAGGCGCAGAACTTGCTGTCCCACGATTGGCGCACATGTCACATGACCTGGCCAATCAGAGCGCAAAACTCGAACGCGGAAGCACTCTTCGGCTGCCCAAAGTATTCACGCGTCAGGTACACACCTGTAGGAGGAAGGAGTTTGACCCGGAAGGGCAATGGTTTTTGACCGCACCACGCATCACGCACCACGCAGGTTAACGCAGGTCACAGGCCGCAGGGCAAAATGTTTGTAGGTAATTAGTAGGGCTGACCTTTGAAGCTTTTTTTGGCAATCGAAGCTTCGGGGCCGAGCTTCGATTTTAATTCGAAGCTTCGATTTTTTTTTTTTTTTTTTTTTATCTTATGTTGTGGGACTTGTACAGCACTTTCGTAAACGTTGTTGTTTTTAAATGTGCTCTATAAATAAAGTGGGTTGGATTAATTAATTAAGTAGCCCCTTTCGTGACTGTGACACAGCCAACACGGCTGTGTGATTTAATTCAAGGTGGATCGCTGTTGTCGTTTGAACAACTTCAGATTTCATGGGAACTACCAATCCCCCAAATCAAGAATGTTTAAGATGAATGAAGTAAGATTTTGATTATTTGAAATATGGCCTGTGTAGACTAAACTATGCACAGAATTATGTCAGTCTACAAGGTCCGGATTCTACATGGTCCGGCAATGTAGACCTTGTAGACTCCACTACAGACCAATTATCAGTGAATGTTCATGCATTTTTAAGAAGGGCAACTTCCACAAAAAAACAAAGAACTCACCAAAACATCTCAGTAGCACCTTATCTAAATGTTATATTTCATATATGGAGATTCATATTTATTTATGTATTGCATGCATTTCTACATTTTATTTCCTATTTTGTTTATTCATCCCAGTATCTTTCTTTCTTATGTGTGGAATTCTACAAGGTGCGCGCACACACACACACACACACACACCTACACACACACCTACACACACACACACTTACATTTAGTCATTTAGCTGACGCTTTTATCCAAAGCGACTTACAAGTTCTGTACGACAAGACAGCAAGAAGGGTACAACTCTATCAGCTGAGTAACAATGTTCATCAAAGTGTTGTGTGTTACAGTGTAGGTTAGTTTATTAGGACAAGTGCATGACAGTAAGGTTAGTCACGGTTAGATTTTTTTTTTTTTTTTTTTTCATTTCAGATAATGGTTGAAGAAGTGAGTCTTTAGTCGACGGCGAAAGATTGGACGGGATTCGGCTGTCCTAACTGGGATAGGTCGTTCACACACACACACACACACACACACACACACACACACACACACACACACACACACACCTACACACACACACAAATCGAAGTAAAAAAATAAAATTTTGAAAAAAAAAATGAACTTTTTTTTTTTTTTTTTTTAACTTCGATTTTTTTTTAATGTTCGAAGCTTGTGCCATCGGATCGAACGTTCGAAGCTTCGAAGCATTTAAGACAGCCCTAGTAATTAGTTATTGTATTCATTATTATTTAATCAGTTTAAGGAACAAAAGCCAATATATCCTGTTTGCACCAGAAGCAAATAAATATCATTTTCCAAGAAGACCTGCCTGCATTGCATCATTGGGACATGGGACGGTTTGGTATCAGACCAAACAAATAGAACGGCGCGTCAGCCAGGTCCATCTACGACGGGATCAAATTGCTCAGTAGCTCCGTATAAGACGGGAGCTCCTTTAATAGACACTTTAAACACTTTTTAACACTACACCACATTTGATCTATTTAGTACTAAAATATCTGCACTACATCTCTACTCATTTTTGCATTTAAAAAAATTTGCATTCTGCACTTCATTGGTTGCATTTTGTACTTTAATTCGTACTTTAGTTGTATACACTGTACAGCACAATCTCATGGGGCTCATACGGAACCAAGCAATTTTCACTGTAATGTACATGTGACCAATAAAGCAGAACTTGAACATAAACGGCAGGCTAGACTTGATTGATTGATTGATTGATTGATTGATTGAACATTTTATTAACAGATTGCAGAATGGGTACAATACAGTACAGCTCAATACACACAATTGTTAAGGGGATGCAGACCAGAGAAAGACTTTCGTCTTGTTTACACCAGGGTCCCCTATTTTCAATTCATAGTCACTTTGCTACTGACTTTTATTTTGAAAGGAGAGATTTCAACCGAATCAAGTTTCTTCCAGTTCAAAGTTTAACATTGAATGATCTCCTGTCGTCGCTTCCACTGCCTGGAGGTATGGCTATATTATTATTATATGGCTCTAGCAGTCTAGCTCAAGCCACGCAAATATATCTATGTCCTGCATTCTCCCCGAAGAAAACGCCAAAGAAATGGTTTAACAGCTAACCTGGTTCACAACCGGCGTTTTATTAATAGTAAGGTTGTATTCGTAGTATTCTCGTAGAGTTTTTTTTGCCGGGGGGCACAGTTCATGGCCTCGGTTGTCATAATAATTGATTGATAATTGATAATCACTGATAATCATTGATCATCATTGATAATCACCTGCTAATTTGATTACAATCACCTGCTGTTTGCGACCAATGTGTCTGCGATCGAATACTATGAATATCCTGATGTCTTCAAACTGTTTTGTATCTCTACACAGCAGTGGAAGTGAGAATCGTAGCTCAAATCCTAACGTTGATTTTAATTCGATCCCAAGTGAACAGCTTATTATTGCACATTCATGTTGAGTCATTCATCTATTCTAAATGAATCAAACCCTTTGGGTTTTCTGGATTTTCAAGCTTTTGTCTGAAATTGAACTCCCCGAGATTCCTGGCTCACAAGCAATGTTTGATTAATTGATTGAAAACTTTATTAACAGATTGCAGAATGGGTACAATACAGTACAGCTCAATACACACAATTGTTAAGGGGATGCAGACCAGAGAAAGACTTTCGTCTTGTTTACATCAGGGTCCCCCATTTTCAATTCATCAGGACATATATGACATACATGACATACAGATAGTCAGTACTGCTACATCTATACATTTATGACATACCAGATTTGCAAATACAGTACTGTTTGTGATACAAAAGGAGTCAAGAAAAGGGAGTACATACATTTGACGTAGAAACTGTACATTGGAGGAGGTTGGGTGGGGTTGTGTGGGGGGGGGGTTGGGTACATTGGGATATTGACAACCATACTGGGTAATTTACATTGGAGGTGGTTGGGGGGGCGGGAGAAACACTGTATAAACAAGCAAAACTGTACATTGGGGGGGGGGGGGGGGGGGGGGGAGACACTGTACAAACAAGCAAATTGTACATTGGACTATTGACAACCATACTAGGTAAATGACTGTACATTGGAGGGGGTTGTGTTAGGACATTTACAGGGTCCAGTTTTGAATTGCAGTCTCCCGTAGGTGTCCCTTGAGATTGGTTTTGAAAGTGGGTAGTGATCCACATTCCTTTACAGCTTTGGGTAGGGCGTTCCACATTGATGTGGCATAATTGCAAAACGTGTTTAGTCCCTTATTTGAGCCGAATCTGGGTTTAACATGATTTGTGTGTCACGTGTGACTAGTGAATTATAATAATAAATTGTATTTGTATTGCACCTTTCATTCACTATAGGATCCCAAAGTGCTACAGGGTTAAAACAGTTAAAAAAAATAAAACAATTATTAATAATAATAGAATAAAATACAGAATAAAAATTAAAAAGAAAATGGAACATAGTTAAAAACATAGTATAAACAGACAATTAAAGACAACAGCACAAGAAGAAAAAGCTAGCAATCAAAGGCCTTTTGAAATAGATAGGTTTTCAGGCCTGCTTTAAAAGAGGCCAGGCTCTGTGGTGCCCTGGCCTCAGCTGGATGGGGAGGCTGTTCCACAGGCGTGGTGCAGCCGTGCAGAAGGCTCGGTCCCCCATGGTGCAGAGCCGGGTATTGGGGACCCGAAGGAGCAGGCTACCTGCGGATCTGAGGGTACGGGTGGGGGATTGTGGAGTGATGAGTTCCTGTAGGTACTGGGGGTGCCTGTCCGTTTATGCAGTTATGGGTGAGCATCAGGATTTTGTAGTTGATCCGGGATGAGACGGGGAGCCAGTGTATAGTGAGTGGAGGATGGGGGTTATGTGCTCGTGTTTACGGACTCTCATCAGGATGCTGGCAGCGCTGTTTTGGATGTATTGCAGCTTTTGGATGCTCTTGCCAGGAATCCCGATGAAGAGTCCGTTACAGTAGTCCAGTCTTGAGGAGACAAAGGCATGGATAAGCTTCTCTGCATCTGACAGGGTTAAAGTGGTACGGAGTGAAAGGTTTTTTTTTGTATGCTGTTCATGTGCCTTTAGTCTACAAGCTACTTTGATAATGTAGGGAAGCCATCACTGTTTTTTCACTCCATTGTTACTACTTGACTGGGTGTAATAGGCTGGTTAAAGAGAAGAATGGGCAGCCATGGTCATTTCAGCCAACTCAAACTATTCTGATCTTTCTGTGTGTTTTGCTTTTGGAGTCTGTTGTTGTTGAGGTGTGTTGAAATATCAGTACATCAACCAGAGACACAGCAGCCATATGAGGTGTGTTAAAATCAACTGTTGGGTACCTAAAACAATGCTGATTTATTTTGCATCGAATCTCTCACATGTCCAAAAACTCAAGTTTTGCACACATTCATTTAAGTTTGAGAGTAAGTGAATTTGAATATGGTCACTCACCAGTGATGTCATCAGGAACATTGAATCATCTTGGTCTGTTAATTACAGCACTATGATGTAGATAAGAAAAATAGCAATACTTAATCTTTATGAGGACTGCTACCTTATCATTTCATTGAGCTGTGATTAACACTATGGTGTCCGTTCACGAGTATATACGTGTTTCGATTCCATGCGTTGTGGTCCAGAGCCACGAGTATACTCGTGACGAGTTGTTATTGTTTTATTCCATATTTATAACGCTTATTAGGTCCCCGATCCACTTGCAGGATCTTTCCACATATTTGATTTTCGAAACATGCAGTACCGGCCAGATCCGCTTAGGGGCGCCATCGCTCCACTGCAGTATCATTGATGGGATTTTAAAGAAAATTTCTTTTACAGTCTGTGGGCGGATCATATGAGCCTCGGTTCCAAACAAAGACCCTCCATCTTTGATCAGCTTGCCGAACGTATTTTTCAGCGTGGAATAATGGGATTTATGATTAGCCAATGTACATATCGATCTACCAGAATCCGATGACTGGTGAGGAAATGCTGCCGGCGATCACATGGCCTGACGGTAGGATAATATTACCCCAAATTACAGACATTGGCTACCTGAACGCACACTCTATTGCTAATCAATAATACTGATCGGCGTTCCCCGCCGCCCCCATTTCATCCATAGATGCTCTGTAATAGTCCGGATGCTACGCAGTTTGTTTTATTTCATTCGTATATATACAGCAGAAATGGCGTTTGATATAACGGCGCCAACGTTTAGCCTTTTTTGCAGCATCCTGAAGAAAAGCCTTGATGAAAAGCGCGATAAACCTTATATTCACGACGCTATAAAATGACAACCAACCGATGGATTTTTATTTTCTTTAAGCCATTATGAAGGCACGGTTTATGCACTCAAGTGACAATGAGAATGGACAGATAGCAATACTATAAATGATATAGCTCTTAGAAAGTACATCGGTTTGTTTACAATCCTCTGTCCTCTGAGGCCTAAATCGCTGCAAGACTGCGGTCGCCATAGTGTTAACGCAACACGAGGATGCAATGTCCCCAATGACATCACTGGTGGTCATATTCAAACTCATTTACTCTCAATAACTGCCAACGTTTTTGGATGTGTGTGAGATTATGTGCAAAATGAAAAACACGTTATTTATATATATATATATATATATATATATATATATATTGTAAATTGAGTCTCTTACTAAATGTATATTATATCTGAGGAAAATATTGATATCTCCAACAGTCTAATCTTTTTCGTTATGCCTTTGCCTAGGATGCATTGCCCAGTTGCCTAGCAACGGTGTCCTCATGATGACTTTTATCCACTTTGAACGCCCAGCGTAATCGGGTACGCGACTTCCCATGTCGAGACCACAAACTCACGAGTTTCATTGGAAGGCAGAAATACACGAGCAATCATAGAGTGTGTTCACCATGAGATGCACCCCCCCCCCTGGTACGCCTCATAAACAGAACCGCCAGGTTAGAGTTTATAAAGGAAAACCTGTAGAATTCTGGAACAAAGGGTAGAGCCATATGAAATCCGTTAAATTTTTTTTCCAAATTCCATTTTATTTTTTTCCAAATTCCGTTTCTTCCGTTTTAATATTTCAGAATTCTGTATTTTGCTTTGTACACTCATTTTACCATCAGAAATAGTGTCTAATAAGTGGGAATGAATAAATGTCCACAATTTAATAAGATATAACAGTCCATGAATAGGGCTGTCTTAAATACTTCGAAGCTTTGTTCGATGGGCATGGGATTTGAATATGAAAATAAAATTCGATTATTTTAAAAAAAGAAAAAAATGATATATATATATATATTTTTTTTTTTTTTGTTGCAAAATCAACTCTGCCTCTCTTTGTTAACTACAACAAGCAATGCTGTTTGTTATTTAAGATGAGGTCGGACTCGTCACTGACAGATTTGTGTTCATTGTGCTGCTTTTATAAAGCCTCAAATGACGGCTTACAATATTTCATGAAAGCAAAGTGTTTTGTTTGTCTACGATTTTAAAAGGTTTAAACTTTACAGCACTGACAAAGTTGAACAAAGTGCTGTACAAGTCCCACAACATAAAAAAATATAATAATAATATATATATTTTTTTACAGTTGATTCCATTTGTATTGCTCAATTCCGCGATTCCGTGAACGCTGATTTCATATGGTCTAACAAAGGGTTATGACCAGATGGGACAAAGATCAACCTGTACCAGAGTGATGGAAAGAGGAACGTGTGGAGAGGAAAAAAAGGAACGGCTCATCTAATGATCTATTCTAAAGCATATCACCTTATCTGTCAAACACGGTGGAGGTGGCTTTATGGCTTGCATGCATTAACCTAATGCAAATAATCGTTCAACATCTTTACATCAGACATTAACCGCAGACTGTGCCAAGTGAGATACCGGAAGTGGGCAGGATAGTGCCTTTGAAATAGAGTAGTACAAGTAGGAAGTAAGTCCTTTATAGTATTTTAAGCAAAAAATGCACAGTGCTTTAAGTTAATGGTCGGCTCCACTCCACTCTGATTATTGAATCCATATATCGTTAAGAGAAAAAAAGTAGAATCAAGAGAATCAAGAATCGAGAGGTTTATTTGTCACATACATACCAGGGCATACAGTGAAATGCGGGTGGTCTTGCCCGCATTGATTGTGCAAATACAATAATAAAATAGGCATCGAAAAAATAAAATAGATAAGACACAATATATGCATGGTAAAAAAGACATGCTCGGTTCCTGAGAAACTGGTTCTTATGTACACTACTATGCAATATACAGTATACAATTTACAGTGTTAACTCTTTGTATATTATATTGTGCAAAATACAATAATAAAATAGAATAAAATAGGCATAGAAAAAAAGAAATAGATAAGACAAGATATGCATGGAAAAAAAGACATGCTAGGTTCCTGAGAACTGGTTCTTATGTACACTACTATGCAATATACAATTTACAGTGTTAACTCTTACTGTATCTATACTATACAGTACCTCCTTCTTTTAAAGTGTTTCTAAAGATTCAATTTTTTTTTAAGTGACATTTTGTTTTAGAGTGATTTATATATCTTTTTAAACAAGTATATTGTTTTATTGCTATTTCTTTTCTTAGGGCACATAGTATTCACTGACCGTGAGGAACACATGAGGTCTTAGGGGACATCAGAGTATTCACTGACCACGAGGTCTTAGGGCACATCAGAGTATTCACTGACCACGAGGTCTTAGGGCACATCAGAGTATTCACTGACCACGAGGTCTTAGGGCACATCAGAGTATTCACTGACCACAAGGTCTTAGGGCACATCAGAGTATTCACTGACCACAAGGTCTTAGGGCACATCAGAGTATTCACTGACCACGAGGACTTAGGGCACATCAGAGTATTCACTGACCACAAGGTCTTAGGGCACATCAGAGTATTCACTGACCACTAGGTCTTAGGGCACATCAGAGTATTCACTGACCACGAGGTCTTAGGGCACATCAGAGTATTAACTGACCACAAGGTCTTAGGGCACATCAGAGTATTCACTGACCACAAGGTCTTAGGGCACATCAGAGTATTCACTGACCACAAGGTCTTAGGGCACATCAGAGTATTCACTGACCACGAGGTCTTAGGGCACATCAGAGTATTCACTGACCACGAGGTCTTAGGGCACATCAGAGTATTCACTGACCACGAGGTCTTAGGGCACATCAGAGTATTCACTGACCACGAGGTCTTAGGGCACATCAGAGTATTTACTGACCACGAGGTCTTATGGCACATCAGAGTATTCATTGTGTATCTTCTTCACAGCAAACACACTACTATTTCATCACCAGCTGATTCCAAATGTTGCATGGGAGAAAGAAAAAGTGCTAATCCTTTTGAAATAGCTTGACCACTGGAGGGCAGTGATTTAAAGATGATTTATTCAGTCAATTAGCCAAATCCATATAGGCTATAATAACCAGATTAAGAGGAAGCCAGGGGGAACGTTGGGCTCTATAGTGCAATCTCTGTAAATCGGGTTATTGGACGGTTGCCCGTTCTGATTATAGCCTTGGGTAAATGATTGAAATGGGAATTTTAATATACACCAATTAATTTACTCTAAGCGAAGATCATATTATTGAGTGCCTTTAGCCAGTATCTAAAATCCTGATATTGTTACGCTTTCCAGAAGGTGTTCACCTCAAGGACGACCACTCTGTGCAGATGACATTTTGGTGCTTTTTTTGGGGTTGGAAAATTCAGGACCAACACAATCAAATCAGCAAATTAATTAAACAGTTTTCCCCCCTTGATGCACGTGGTTTGATAACTTTTTTGTGGAATCATTTATGTTTCAAGACATTTCATGCACAGACACAATGCCCGGTGTGCAGGCCCCAGTAACCTGTCAAAACACATCAAGTGTGGTTGGCCTAATTAATCTAGCCCCAAGACACTGATTGATTGAATTGATTGAAAACTTTATTAACAGATTGCAGAATGGGTACAGTACAGTACAGCTCAATACATACAATTGTTAAGGGGATGCAGACCAGAGAAAGACTTTCGTCTTGTTTACATCAGGGTCCCCCATTTTCAATTCATCACTACTTACCAGTTTACCACTACATACTTAGGTAGGTCTCTTGGTCACGAGTTTAGGCACATAATTTGTGTCTCTCTTTCTCTCATCATCTTCCAGGAAATATCTTCATTCATTCGATGCCAGTACAGGGCAGCAGTCACGGCCACATCGCTCTATAAAGACCCTTCAGACGAGCCAAGGAGCCGACTGTGTGGCTCCACAGCCCTGAGTTTCATCATGAAAGGCGAGCAGGAGCTGAGGTCTGCGGTAGTTATCAAACGGGAGCGGGACGAGGACGCGTACGGCTGCTGCCTGATAAAAGAGGAGCTGGTGGAGATCTCTATTGAAGCCGAAGCAGAGGACGGAGAGAGGACTACTTGTATGGTCAAAGAGGAAGAGGAGGGTGGGAGGATTACTTGTATGGTCAAAGAGGAAGAGGAGGAAGAGAGGATTACTTGTATGGTCAAAGAGGAAGAGGAGGAAGAGAGGACTACTTGTATGGTCAAAGAGGAAGAGGAGGAAGAGAGGATTACTTGTATGGTCAAAGAGGAAGAGGGCGGCGAGAGGACTACTTGTATGGTCAAACAGGAAGAGGAGGATGAGAGGACTACTTGTATGGTCAAAGAGGAAGAGGAGGAAGAGAGGATTACTTCTTGTATGGTCAAAGAGGAAGAGGACAGTGAGAGGACTACTTGTATGGTCAAAGAGGAAGAGGAGGATGAGAGGACTACTTGTATGGTCAAAGAGGAAGAGGAGGATGAGAGGACTACTTGTATGGTCAAAGAGGAAGAGGAGGATGAGAGGACTACTTGTATGGTCAAAGAGGAAGAGGTGGATGAGAGGACTACTTGTATGGTCAAAGAGGAAGAGGAGGATGAGAGGACTACTTGTATGGTCAAAGAGGAAGAGGAGGATGAGAGGACTACTTGTATGGTCAAAGAGGAAGAGGAGGATGAGAGGACTACTTGTATGGTCAAAGAGGAAGAAGATGATGGTACAGGTAATATCTCTACAACATTTTATTTTTAGATGCAAAGCACCTTTTTGTCCCGGAAATGTCACTCACTCACTCACTCACTCACTCACTCACTCACTCACTCACTCACTCACTCACTCACTCACTCACTCACTCACTCACTCACTCACTCACTCACTCACTCACTCACTCACTCACTCACTCACTCACTCACTCACTGGATAACAGGCAATGTGCTTTCTGTTAGCTTTGCATCTATGACACTGACTGGCTACACATCTTTGTTTCCAACTCGGATTAAATGTTTCCACACCTGAACTTCAGTTGATCATCACTTGTCCTTTTCATTGGTAACGGACGGTAACATGTTGATTGACTTCTGTGTTATTTGTGTGTATGAGGCCTTGCAATAATTCCCAATTTTATTTCAACTCGTAGGATGCTGTGGTTTCCCTAAATCTACAGCAGCAACAATTAGTTTACAATCAACAGAAAAGACGCATACATAATGTTGAAAGTGCCTCCAACTTTAGAGTGAGTCGGAGGTAGGGATGGGTACTGAATTCGGTACTTTTGAGGTACTGAACCGAAACACGTCGGTACTACCGAGTACCGATTCAAGTGAGATACCAAAAAAAAAGAAAAAAATATATATATATTTTTTTATCTTTTTTCTTTTCATGTCAACGTTCACACGCACAATATATGCTTACCTAGGATTTGACTTGATTCAACAACAAAGCAGTCGGAGCAATGGCAAGCCGAAAACTGTCGAAATTGTAGTTATTTGAAGTTTGGTTTTTTTTTTTCACGACTGAGGTAGGTAAATTAAATGTCTTGAGACTAAAGTACAGAAAAAAGGTACCGTTGGGTACCGGTATCGATTCACAGGTACCGGTACCGTATCGGTTCAAATGTGAAAGGTACCCATCCCTAGTCGGAGGTCATTCCAAGTGTTCAATTGCATCAATTGAAAAAGCTGATCTTCCGAGTTTAGAGGTTTGAGGGTTGAAGCCGATATGAAATGTTAAAAGTTCTCTACATTCTTCTGACGCGTCTCCCTTGATTCCTCCCTGATTCCAGATGGAGGTGGTCGGAGTTCCTCTGTGTCGGTGGACCCTGGACGACGTCAAACGCGGCCACAGAAGAAGGACAGCGACGCTGCAGAACCCAGAGGGCGAGGCCGTCGACAGAAAGACATCGTCGGTTCAGAAGAACCTAGTCGACAGAAAGACGGTCGCGTGCCCCTCCGCTGCCCCGACTGCGGGAAGAGCTTCGCCACCGCGGCGACGTTGGCCGCTCACCGCGTCTCGCACGACAACGGGGTCGGGGGGGAGAGAAGACCCTACCGGTGTCCAGGGTGCGACAAGAGCTTCGGCAGCGTGGGGAACAGGAACAAGCACCTCCGCGTGGTCCACGGCACGAGGGAGAGGCCGCACGTCTGCGCCGAGTGCGGCAAGAGCTACATGCGCTCGCACCACCTGCGGGAGCACGAGAAGACCCACGGCGGGAAGAAGCGACAGCAGTGCCCCGTGTGCGGCAAGGGCTTCACCAAGCCGCGCATGCTGCGGGTGCACCGGCGGATGCACGACCTGGAGGCGGACGGCCGGCTCCCGACGCCGGGGGAGAGCGGGGTGACGGCGATGGGCCACCGGAAGGCGCTGCGGTTCCTGGCCACCGGGGAGCTCCACTACTGCGGCGACTGCGGCAAGACCTTCTCCAGCGCCAACTACCTGAAGGTGCACCGGAGGGCGCACACGGGGGAGAACGTCCGCGCGTGTGCCGACTGCGGCAAGAAGTTCACGTCGTCGTCGTCGCTCAGGGAGCACGCGCGCGTCCACGCCGGGGCCAAGGCGCCCCGGTCTCACCGGTGCGCGGACTGCGGGAAGGGGTTCACCAACAAGAGGAGCCTCGTGGCGCACCAGAGCGCCCACTCGGGGGAGACACCGCACCGGTGTCCGGACTGCGGGAAGGGGTTCATGTGGCTGGGAAGCTTGCAGAGGCATCTGCCGGCGCACAGCTTGTTGGGCACTAAGAAGCCTGCTGCTGCGTCGAATACTGTTTGAAATACTTTTTTAAATGCTGGAGTACGGCTGGGGGCGATATGGCCTAGAAATAAAATCCCTGATTTTTTTTTTTTTTTTTATCCGATTTACGATTTTAATCGATTTTTTTCGCTTCAAAAATAGAAACGCCAAGGAAATCATTCAAATAACCTTTGTTTTTATTTGACAAAGAAAAATCATCAAACCAAGATGAATGTCCCTATTATTGGGATTGAAGTGCAAACCTAACTTTCACCAATCTTCACTTAAAAATATATATATTATATATATAATATAAAAGGTTACTCTTGATCAAACAAAGATGAATGTCCCTATTGGGATTAATAGTGCAATAACTTGCTTTTTCACCAAACTTCACTTAAAACAAATAAAAGGTGCCTCTTGATAATAATGAATTTCCCTATTGGGATTAATAAAGTGCAAATCTGACTTTCACCAAACATCACTTTTTGTCAAATAAAAGGTGACTCTTAAAAAAATATATATATATATATATATTTTTTGAAAATCGATTAAAAATTTTCAAAATCGTCCTAAATCATTCATTCGAATTAATCGATCATATCGATTAATCGCCCAGCCCTACGCTGGAGCATATTTGGGATGCAGTAGTGGCTTTTATGCACAGCCAACACACACTGTGCGACCGACCAATGCCAACCAGTTGGTGCCCGAAGCCTTATGAGCAAGTATGAGCCTGACCCTAACTTTGACCTGCAACCCAAAAGTGACCGTCACAGACCCTACATCCCACCTATTGAAATGTATACGATTTGCTTCTATTGGAAATCGACTGTCAGTAATAATAACTGTTAATGAGTTTGAATATGACCGTCCGCCAGTGATGTCATCTGGGACATTGAATCCTCGTTGTGTTAATTACAGCACCAGGCAATCATGTAGATGAAAATATAGGTCTTGTAGGGACTGTTATCTTATCATTTCATTGAGCTGTAATTAACACGACACAAGGATCAATTGTCCTCACTGGTGGTGGTGGTGGTCATATTCAAACTCATTTACTCTCAATAATTGTCAAATTAAATGAATGTGTGCAAAACAATATATATATAGTATATATATTTTTTTTTCTTTTTTTGTTGTTGAAAACTTTCAATTAAAAACTAAATGTGAGTCTTGTTCTTTCCCTGTATTAAATAAACACGATACATCTGCATCCTCTCTGCTCCCCTGGGCCCTCGGGGGCACTGCCCACTAGGGACGATACATTAATAATAGGGATGTCCGATATTATCTGCCGATATTGGCATTCAAATGTGATATCGGAAAATATCTGTATCTGTTTCCAAAAAAAAAAAAATATATATATATATATATATTTTTTTTTTACATTTCTATAACCTTTATTTACCCAGGCAAGCAAGTAAGAACAAATTCTGATTTTATTTATTGTCAAAAGTATGCATAATGTTGTGTTAATTCCACAACAAGAGATATGAAATGTTAATTACCTGAAATTATTCCGTTTTTGGGGGGGGGGGGGGGGACCCTGCATATATCGGTATCGGTTGATATCGGTATCGGAAATTAAGAGTTGGACAATATCGGTATCGGTAAAAAAGCCAAAATCGAGCATCCCTAATTAATAATACACAACAGGACAAACAATGTCCTTCTGGCTTTAACTGACTACAAACCAGGGAGATCAGTACGGCGTAGCTACAACAATCTCTGAGAACATGTTTCTATATTGTATAATACAGTTGTTGACTATACTAAGAGGTTACAACCAGAGAGAGATGAGAGGGGGCTGGGCAGCGTCTATGCTTTTACCAACGCGTTCGTGTTTCCGGGTTCCCGTTTTGTGCTCTGATTGGCCAGGTCATGTGACATGTGCGCCAATTGTGGGACGGCAAGTTCTGCGCCTATTTCCGGGTCTAACAAACTACCTAACGCCTAGTTTATCACTGGTTAAGCTTATAGGCGACTCTTTCGCAGTTGGTTAAGGTTAGAGTTTGGAATCAGGGCTGGTGTTCTATCGCCCTGCTCCAAGACAAACTCTAACCTTAACCAACTTCGAAAGAGCGAAAAAGCTTAACCAGTGTAGAAACTTGCGGTCCCACGATTGGGGCGTACTCACATGTCACATGACCTGGCCAATCAGAGAAGCGGAAACACGAACGCGTTGGTAAAAGCAATCAGGCGGCTGGGCACTGCAGAGCTCTACTCTCAGTGTTGAAGGTTCCAGGGATGATGCAGGTATAGAACGAGAGTAAAATGAGTGCTACAGTGATGGAGGACACTGTATACTGAACGTGTGCAGCACTGCACAGACTGCAGAGCAGAACTACGTGTCGAAGTCAAAAGTCAAGCTTGTATAGTGATGTAAAGGTGAAATAGGACCATTGTACATAGGATTAGCAAAAATGCATTTGTGTTTTTTTTTTTTTTTTTTTATAATAATAATTGTTTAGGCCTGCAGTCTAAAAGCCGTTGTTAGTGGAGATTTAGCCTAAATCTAGACTGGTAGTTGGTGTGCTTCTTTTCCTACCTAATGTCTTATGAATGAATGAAAACTTTATTTAACAGATTGCAGAATGGGTACAATACAGTACGGCTCAATACACACAATTGTTAAGGGGATGCAGACCAGAGAAAGACTTTTGTCTTGTTTACATCAGGGACCCCCATTTTCAATTCATAGTGACATTTATGACATACACAACATACATGATATACAGGTATATAGTACTGTTACATTTGTGACATATATGATATGCAATATACAGTACCCATAGATCCTGACAGAGATTATATACATATGATGGGGAGGAGACTGTACATTAGGAGGGGGTGGGTGGGAGTGAAATATACATAACATAGAAGTTAGACAGTTTCAAAGTGACAATAACTTTCTAAAAGACTAAATAGATTTGGGTCCAAACTGTTATCTAGCAACACGATTGCAGTGAAACCGTCTATATAAACCCATTCTAATTATAACAAGGCCAGAGGGGAATGATTTTCCAACTAATTTACAGGTGCAGAAACGAGAACGCTCAGGTAATGTGGACAGAGCATAGACTCATGGGCCCAAAGAAAAATGTACTGGCTTTAAATGTTCACTTTAGTAGAACTTTAGTCAAGCTAAATTGCTGTCATTCAGACATATTGGTCCTCAAAACTAATGGAACTGAATGGGGAGTCACGCGCACGTACCGAATGGTGGTGTTGACAGCGGACAGCAGTGGTCGCTAGCTTACTTAATAGATTTATTTTGTACTTTAGTTCGTACTTTAGTTGTATTTATGTATAAAGCACAATCTCAGGGGGCTCATACAGAACCAAACATGTCTGTATTGAAATTGATTGATTGACAATTGTATTAACAGATTGCAGAATGGTTACAGACAGTACAGTACAGCTCAACAATACACACAATTGTTAATGGGATGCAGACCAGAGAAAGACTTTCGTCTTGTTTACATCAGGGTCCCCCATTTTCAATTCATCATAAATAATACAGATAGACAGTACTGCTACATCTATACATTTATCACATACCAGATTTACAAATACAGTACTGTTTTTGATACAAGAAGAGTCTAAAAAAGAGAGTATATACATTTGATGAAGAAACTGTACATACATACATGTATTTTATATGTGACTTGACAACAAATAAAGCAAAACTTGAAACTCGAACTTGATGACTGCTGCTGTCATTCAAGTTCTACTAAAGTGAAATAGCCCTTTAAAACCCGGTGACGAGCACAACAAGAGGCGCGCGGCGCGACTCCTCGCGGTTCCGTTACTTAGCAACGGGTCAAACCTTTGGAAGTGAAGGGAAAACACACCAACGAACCGTGTTTGACCTGGCTGCCACTTTGGTTACGCATCAATGTATTATCATCTCAATAGAGTAAATCAGTTTAACATTCTGTGTGATAGTTTTTTTTATCATTATCTCGACAACTGAGACGAGCTAACAGTACAATGACAAAGGGATCACCAAAGAGAACGTCCAGGTCCAGTTCATCCCTAGGACAAACTCAGTGAGTGCCAGATTGGCTTTTCTTTACACTTTCGGCAACACATTCCAAAATCTGAACATAATCTCATTTAGTTTTAATTTACAGTTGAACTGGTCGGAGCCGGAGTCGTTGCACACTTTGCATCTTAACCCTCTGATGCACAATAAACGGTCAAAACTAGTTGTGACATCCTCCACTCCACCTTCAACTATACCGCTTATGTCACAAATGTATCAGTACTAAATACCTATATGTCCCTATGCCATAAATGTCATGTATGTTGTGTATGTCATAAATGTCTATATGAATTGAAAATGGGGGACCCTGATGGAAACAAGACAAACGTCTTTCTCAGGTCTGCATCCCCTTAACAATTGTATGTATTGAGCCGTACTGTATTGTACCCATTCTGCAATCTGTTAAATGGCATGTGGTTACCACTTTCCCCGAAATCGGACTGAAAAACAACCTTTTTGACTTTTTCGTCCAAAAATATTTTCGGAGTTTAAAAGATTTTCGGTTAATTTCTATTATTTGCGATTGAGGAACAGGCTAATTTATGAGAATAATGTTAGGACTTATTGCTTCATAAACTTGTTGCACAAATACTATGAACTACTTTTACTGTGTACTTTTTGAGAATGGCAAAATTCCCTCCAGAGAAGAAGGAGCATTTGATGTTGGATAAAAAAACATTTATTCCATAAGTAGTTTATGACACTGCCATGTTTGTACTTAATACTTCTTAAGACTACTTGCACAAATAATATGAACTACTTTTACTGTGTACTTTTTGAGTAATTTGATTTTCAAAGTCCTTTCCATAGAACAATGAGCATTTTCTACTATCTTTGATGTGGGATAAAAACAATTTCTTCCATAAGTAGTTTATGAAACTGCCATGGTACTGCTTGACCGCAGTAGGCAAGACGCAATTAACACAAGTAGATTTCTTGAACTGATTTAATTAAGCTTGTCCAATCTCCATCCAAACCGTAAAAGCTGTACACAATACATATGTAACGGATATGCACCGCGATAGTGTGACTACGGTGCATGGAAGTAAAACTCACTCCCCAGAGGCATTCAAGCTCAGCGCTTAGAGAGGAATTCCTCTCTTGGCGCAGCGGTTTGTGTTGCTTCCCCCCGTGTGGACGCCCGGGGTTCGACTCCCACTCAAGGCGCGGTCGAAGTTTCGTGGAAAGGTACTAGGTTGTACCTGTTACAGTGGTGCCGTGACCCGGATGCCTTGGGTGGTGTGAGTTTAGGGGGGGTGAGTGTAACGGATATGCACCGCGATAGTGTGACTACGGTGCATGGAAGTAAAACTCACTCCCCAGAGGCATTCAAGCTCAGCGCTTAGACAGGAATTCCTCTCTTGGCGCAGCGGTTTGTGTTGCTTCCCCCCGTGCGGACGCCCGGGGTTCGACTCCCACTCAAGGCGCGGTCGAAGTTTCGTGGCACGTACTAGGTTGTACCTGTTACACATACAAATGATACAATTAACAATTGTCAATTGAAAGCACATCAAAAACGTAACTTTATACCTCCTACACATTAACGTCGACATTCCCCCCCACCCCACCTGTACCAAACCTCCTCCAATGCTCCAAACGATATGAGGCACCTGAGGAAGCAGAAGCGAAACGCGTTGTGCAAAAAAAAAAAAAGCAAAAACCAGTCCTGAGGAGTGTGCGGTCCCTTCTTTCTTTTGAAGGTATTCTTCTTTTAGCTATATATATATATATATTCTTACTGTATATATATATATCCACATCTGTCTTTACATACCTGCATATAATCCCTTGGCTTTTACACATCTGTAGATACTATATCTATATTGTAAATACGTCTGATTAGCACTATTACTTAGTAGTACTAATTTATATATTTTATACCCAGTTTAATCACCTGTACGTTGTATACTATTGCACTTTACTGGGGCGACTCGGGACTCAGTGACTCGGGAGGTAGAGCAGTCGTCTGGTAATCCAGAGGTTCCCGGTTCGATTCCCGCTCCTCCCGGGCAGCGTGTCGTATGTCCTTGAGCAAGACACTTAACCCCTAATTGCTCCTGATGTCGCAGGTTGATTGATTGATTGATTGAAAACTTTATTAACAGATTGCAGAATGGGTACAGTACAGTACAGCTCAATACTAGGGGTAACAGTACTGTATATTTGAATACCGTTTATGTCACAAATGTATCAGTACTAAATACCTATATGTCCCTATGCCATAAATGTCATGTATGTTGTGTATGTCATAAATGTCTATATGAATTGAAAATGGGGGACCCTGATGGAAACAAGACAAACGTCTTTCTCAGGTCTGCATCCCCTTAACAATTGTATGTATTGAGCCGTACTGTATTGTACCCATTCTGCAATCTGTTAAATAAAGTTTTCATTCATTCATTCATTCATCCATTCATTCATTCATTCATTCATTCATTCATTCATTCATTCATTCATTCATTCATTCATTCATTCATTCATTCATTCATTCATTCATTCATTCATTCATTCATTCATTCATACATACAATTGTTAAGGGGATGCAGACCAGAGAAAGACTTTCGTCTTGTTTACATCAGGGTCCCCCATTTTCAATTCACCTTGCATGGTCGCCTCCGCCGTCGATGTGTGAGTGAACGGGTCAAATGTGAGGAACCTTAATTGTAAAGCGCTTTGGATACTGTTACTGTTACATCTGCACTCTGATTGCAAACTTATTTTTTTTGTACTGTACTTGTGCTGTATAATGACAATACATTAATCTAATCTAATCTATTCTAATCTAATTGGCACTGGTTTGTAGTCAGCTAAAGCCACAAGGACATTGTTGTGTGTATTATTATAATAATACATCATATTATTAATGTAACGTCCCGCCAGAGCATCGTCCCTAATGGGCAGTGGCTCTGAGGGCTCAGGGGAGCAGGGAAGAGGCAGCGCCCCCTTCTGGCCAGAGTGGAACGAGGCAGATATTAACAAGGAGAAATGGGACACAGCCAAGAGGACCAAAGAAGAGAAGGCGAGAAAGAGCTCCCTTTCAGTGAGTATATGGAACCATAGGATGTGTTCTTTAGGAATGTTACACTGTTCAGTGTTACCCAGGCGGGCAACAGCCCCTCCTCATTGAGTATGGAACTTGAACCCTTTGTCAAAACTGCTTGACTAAATGTCAAATGTAAATGTAGGTGACATTACTCAGTTTTACTGAAGCTGGTTCGGCTGCTTCTTGTGGTCTTTGTCTGCAGCCATTCTTCGACGACCCTGAGGGGAAAATATCGATGCCTCCATCTTTGAAAGTGCATTCCTGGAAGCGTCCTTCTGGGTTCATTCTCGACCAGGTAACTGTGGTTCATCTCCCACCTGCATGACTTCTCCCCCCACGACACACCACAAACCGCCTCGGCCTGTCCTTCGTGCCGGTAGCCATCAGGCGCCACAACCATGGGCGCGGACTGCTGCCAATTCCTGGAGAGCTAACGGCTGGAGAACTTGAGAACTGTTAGGACCGTCTGACTCTTCATAATAAACACTGCATGCATGGTGCAGTGTGTTGCTACGGTTTGGACCATGTACACCATATTACTACTGTCTGATTAAATCCTACCACTCACTACTGTTCACTACTACTACTACTACTACTACTACCACTACTACTACTACTACTACTACTACTACTACTACTACTACTACTACTACTACTACTACTACTACTACTACTACTACTACTACTACTACCACTACTACTACTACTACTACTACTACTACTACTACTACTACTACTACTACTACTACTACTACTACTACTCTAACTCTTATCACTATTATTATTACTACTGCCACTTTGTTCTATGTTCTATTCTTTTTACTACCTATCCTTGTGATGATTCGGTGTTGGTGTGGACCCAATAGCAATCACAGGACGAGGGTAGAGAGACAGGCAGGACACAACGGGATGTAGTTCAACAAAAGGCTTTACTTGTATTTACACAAGGCTTAAACTACAACAAAACAAGAATAGTACCTCAGCATAAGCTGGCAGATTACACGATACCAAAAACCCGATAACAGGGTACAAACGTGGAGAGCACAGAAGCGGATCCTGACAATCGTACCTGTACCCCTTCCATGCTGCTATGACACTTGGATTTTCCCAAGGGGATTAATAAAGGAACACTTGACTTGCGTGGCATTGTCTCAAATGGCACAACAATGCATAGCAAATATCCACCCGGCCCGTCATGTAAAAAGCACGTCATTCATTTCATATAAAAGCGGTCAGGTGAGGTACTAGCTGGAGGCCGTTGTGTGTAAATGGAGGCAACAGTTCCTCTGTGCCAGAACAGTTCCAGACAATAGAGAGGCATGATCAGATGAGTATAGGATGGCAGATTAACTGACGTGAATATCTCATATCTTGTAAAGCACTTGTAACAACCTGTATCATAATAGACCCTGGTATGTAACGTTGCCTAACTACCGCTGTACAGCCTCAGGGAGTTACATACTACTTCCATGCCTGAGTTGAAACCTTCATGTGTATTTGATCTTAGGCTCCTGTGGTTGTTGAAAATCATGCTACATTTGATCTGATCTCATCCAACGACCATCTGATGTGCAGTGAGGTGAGGAGGTGTAGTTGAAGTTTTGTTTTGTTCCTTTCCTTTATTTACAATCTCAATGACTTGTGCCACCCACCAGGGATCAACATTTACAATCCCAATCACCTGTCCCACCCACCAGGGATCAACATTTACAATCCCAATCACCTGTCCCACCCACCAGGGATCAACATTTACAATCCCAATGACTTGTGCCACCCACTAGGGATCAACATTTACAATCCCAATCACCTGTCCCACCCGTGTCTATTCGAAAGGCAACCGGTTCATGCTTCCGCGTTCGCGTTTTGCGCTCTGATTGGCCACTGCTGTTTCTGGTCGCACCAATCGTGTGACGGCAAGTTCTTTCGCCGGTTAAGCTTAGGCACTCTTTCGAAGTTGGTTAAGGTTAGAGTTTGTCTTAGAGCAGGGCGATAGAACACCAGCCCTGATTCCAAACTCTAACCATAACCAACTTCGAAAGAGTCGCCTAAGCTTAACCAGTGATAAACTAGGCGTTAGGTAGTTTGCTGCTGGTCGAGGCGGAAATGGGCGCGTCACGCGATTGGGCGCACATGTCACATGACCAGAAACGTCAGTGGCCAATCAGATTCGCAAAACGCATGAACCGGTTGCCTTTTGAATAGACGCGTCCCACCCACCAGGGATCAACATTTACAATCCCAATCACCTGTCCCACCCACTAGGGATGAACATTTACAATCCCAATCACCTGTCCCACCCACTATGGTACTACAGTAAGTCATACTGGCCAGCAGCGTAACTAGTAAGAGTAGGTCAAAGATATTATGTACAGATATTCATATAGTATCTACAGATATGTAAACAGTATTATATGCAGGTGTGTACAGACAGATCAGCTGACGGTTCCCCTCTTGCCTTCCTCTCCAGCTGATGAGGTGGATCATCAGTGAGATCCACATGGTCTGGAAGCTGAGTCATGGCACCCCGTCTGTGGGTCACGGCACGTCTTTGAGTCACGGCACCCCGTCTGTGGGTCACGACGCATGGAGGCCCTGGGAGCACATCTACTCTCTGTGCAAGGGGACGAGAGGCCACATGCCGCACTACAACGTCTACGGGAAGTACGTCGTCAGACTCTACTGGATGGTGAGTGTAGATCAGGGGTTCCCAAACTTTTCAGGCCGGGACCCAGAAAATAAGGCGTCAGAGAGCCGCGGCCCAATGCACATCGTCAGGCTTTCTTTTTTTTTCTTTTTTTTGCCAGGCGACCGATTTTTTAAGCCAAATATCACTTCAATCCTATTAAGTTAGTTCAAGTTAGTTATTCATTTATATGTGCTATTTATGAGAGGGCTAACTTGTTGCAAAATAATAATGATAATAATAATAGCCTCATTAAAATACTATTGTTGCTTCGGTTGTTTTCAGCGTTTTATGTGCATAATCTGTTATTTAGTTTGAAATGTTCGTTGAAATAAGTAGATTTTCCGTTTTTGTTTATTTATTAAGTTAATATAAAACCATATAGTCACATTTTAGAATACAATAGAATAGAATTTTAGAATACAACTAGAAACACTGTCCTGGCCTGCTTCTAAGTTCAGTGGCCTGACATTTTTTTTATTTTTATTATTTTTGGAAATCATCTCGCGGCCCACCCGTGGCTGCTCGCGGCCCACCTTTGGGTCGCGACCCCGACTTTGGGAACCACTGGTGTAGAGTACTGGTCCACTGAAGGCATCTGTTCACACTTGCCCCTGTCTGAAAGGACCTGTCAGACTCTTTCCTTTCCTTTTAAAACAGACCTGATGTACAACTACAACTGTTCACTTATATCTAATATCTGTATATATCCCATACCTACTCTTAGTTACTAGTTTTACCACTGGCCAGTATGGCTTACTTACTACCATAGTATATTTATACCTGTATCACTGTACACAATTATACTGTACATTAGTTTAGCATATATTACTCTGTAGCTTGTTATATATATATAAGAGGAGACGAGTAACACGAGTAACGGAGTAACACAACGACACACACTGTAGTCGATGCCAAGCGTTCTCGCATAGATTGAACTGGTCTTACGCAAAGTGCCATGGCTGCAAGCCGCCACTAGGGGCAGAGTGGCTAGGTGAGTGAATAGGGACGTCACTTTGGACAGCACACGAGGGCCACCCGTATAGGGATTTACCATTGGGAAAAATGGATTATCGGCTATTGTAACAATTCTGCCTCATGAACCTTGAAAAGCTTTCCATTTTTGCAAAAAATGAGTTCCCTTCTATCACTAACATTATTGTTTAAGCATTTTTTATTGAAATACAATTCTGCGATTTTTTTTCGATTAATTGCAAATATTTTCATGTTGAGCTATGGATTGTGGATGAATATGCACAGAAAGGTACACCATGCAAATGTAATGTTCATGCTTTATTTGTTTTAAACGAGACGATTTAGAAATGGGCAATGGGAAAATACATTGCGTTTTTAAGATGGTACGCGGACTGGCCGGAAACAGCAATGACGTAAACACTACACCGAATTAGGGATGTCCCAATCCGATCACGTGATCGGGATTGGGGGCCGATCACGTGATTTTCAGAAGATCAGGAACGGGAAAAACTTTTCTTTTTAATTCAACAAACATGACCATGTTCACGTCTTAAACTCATACTGAGGCCTTAGTTTTGGTTTTAAATTGCATATCATCATTCATTTATTTATTGTCACACAGAGCAGAAGAATTTTGCCAAAACAAACGCATTTCCTTTGATTTAATTATACATCAAATGATTTATGTCAAGGATGAGGGACATCCACTAGTTGCAGAACTTGCAGTCACCTGATTTTTACAGACGATGGCGCCATTGCTCTCATGAAGCAGCAGGTTGGAGGCAGAGTTTTTAGATTACTCCGGTTGCAATGCCTCGCTTGAATGAAGTTAACTTTTCACCTGGATAACATCAACATCCAGGGTGAATGTAATGTGAGAAATCGGGATGGGAGAAAAAAAGATTTTTTATTTTTTATTTTTTTATTACACTTTGGCTGCCTAAGGTTAAATTCATGATATACCATAGATTGCCAGCTCTATTTGTCTATGGAGAAAGTCCCCTTCTTTGCAGGGCTATAACTTTTTAAATTCTATTGCTACATTGCCATTATTAGGGCCCATTCAAAGTCCTATATGTATTGTTCATTGTGTAGCAACGTTACACTTTTTCATTCACATATTCATAGTAAAGTATGGTCTAATGTATAAGTATGTTTTCATCTCTTTCTGCAGCTTTCTCCAGAACGTGATATATAGCCCCAAATGCATTATATTGATGATGAAATACAGTTTGATGGCAATCAGCGCGATATAAAAAATTCCAACTAGACGTACTTCTAGAAGTTACTACACGTCATCTGATGTTGACCGGATGGGCGAGGGGGCGTTTATAATTCCGTGGGCAGCGTTATACCAATCATCTAATGTGGGTCAAATGTTGATAATAGCAGTTAGTATCGAAGACGGTAACGTTACACGCTCAAACTCACCCCAGTCTCCGCGCGCCGTTGGGCGATCATCGTAGAGTAGAAATTCTATCATTATGGGATGGCGATTTACCCGGTCCATCTCCAGCTTGTATAATGGTATATACGTCCAAATCATGTTGTTTATCGAGTTATTGGCAATCGATCACTGTGTAGCGTGACGAGCCAGAGTCCCGGGACCTATAGCGAGTGCCCGGAAGTAATACGGAGTCCAGCACAACCTCTATGGCACATCCTGTTAAGCAGTTGCGCCGATCGGCCACCAGATGGCGCTCCTGAACCGCCAGAGAGCTCAGTGGGTCCTGCTGGTGGATCTCAGGCCAGCGGAGGGGACATATGAATCCGATCGCAGATTTTTGAAATATTGATATTAAAGACGCTGTAAAGCGTCTTCGGCAACTTGAGCATGGCCCGCAATGACGTCTAAACACGGTTCCCGGCACCCAAAGTGTTAAATACATTTTTTGATCGGATCAGGAAAGATCGGTATCGGTAAATAATCAAAATCACATGATCGGGATCGGATCGGGAGCAAAAAAATGTGATTGGGACATCCCTACACCGAATGAATGAATGAGTGAGTGAGTGAGTGAGTGAGTGAGTGAGTGAGTGAGTGAGTGAGTGAGTGAGTGAGTGAGTGAGTGAGTGAGTGAGTGAGTGAGTGAGTGAGTTAGTGACATTAGCGATCATAGAGCTGCTTCACATCAAAAAATTTTAAATAAAGATCTACCCACAACGGTATTGTTTCTGTTTGTCTGTCTGTCTGTCTGTCTGTCTGTCTGTCTGTCTGTCTGTCTGTCTGTCTGTCTGTCTGTCTGTCTGTCTGTCTGTCTGTCTGTCTGTCTGTCTGTCTGTCTGTCTGTCTGTCTGTCTGTCTGTCTGTCTGTCTGTCTGTCTGTCTGTCTGTCTGTCTGTCTGCAGGGCTGCTGGAGGAAGGTGATGGTGGATGACTCCATGCCGTTCGACGAGGAGAACAAGCTGCTGCTGCCTGCTTCCACCAGCCAGGCTGAACTGTGGCCCATGCTGCTAACCAAGGCTCTCATTAAAGTCACCAGCCTGGAGTGAGTTCCTCCCAGCAGGGACTCTGTGTACTTCAGATGAAGCCAACAGCACACGTTGTGTCTCTAGGCTGATTGATGCAGCAGCTTCAATACACATTTTGGCGCTGCATCCCTCATCTGATCACAGCCTGCTGTGAAGGGGTATAATGCCAGTGATCTCACTGTAGCTCTCTTCAAGACAACACAGACACAGGTCGGCTCTTTATAAATGGGTGTTTATTCTTTGGGCAAAGTCGTGTTCCTTCTCACGCCATGAGAACTATATTTGTAAACGCACACAGTACAAACTGCTTTGACCAGAGAGGACCGCTGACGTGTCGCTCGTGGTTTTTTGATGGGCCGTTATCTTTTTTTTAAATGGATTTATTTTTCTAAAGTTAGTCGTCTGTTTGTCTCTCAGCGTGGCGTCAAAGCAGGGGACGGAGCTGGGCGAGTTCACCGCCATCCAGGCGCTCACCGGCTGGCTGCTGGAGATCATCCCTATACGAACAAGGTGCTCTGACCCGCCAACATGTACTGGTGTGTGATAGGCTACAACACAAGGTGCTCTGACCCGCCAACATGTACTGGTGTGTGATAGGCTACAACACAAGGTGCTCTGACCCGCCAACATGTACTGGTGTGTGATAGGCTACAACACAAGGTGCTCTGACCTGCCAACATGTACTGGTGTATGATAGGCTACAACACAAGGTGCTCTGACCCGCCAACATGTACTGGTGTATGATAGGTTATACAACGGCATGCAAATTTCTCGATTCTGATTGGCTGAAACAGTCATTTTACACGTGTTTATTCTTCACAATTCCACGCTGCTGGCCCAGGACCCGCCCACAACCGAATCACATCACATCACTCCGCCGGATCACAAGATGCCGGACAATAATTTAACAAATGGATATGTTGATAACGACTAAACGACTAAATATCAAGCGATTCTGTCACAGCGAATGTCTTAGTGCTTTAAACAATGTTGGATGATGTAATTGATGGGTCTTGAATCATTGTGTAACAAAAGAAAAATCGCGGATTGATTGATTGATTAATTTGCAATTTCTTTTTCAATTTCTTTTTCCTTTCGACTGTCAGCGCTGGCTCTAGTCTCCACCCACCGCCACACACCCCCCCACACACACACACACACACACACACACACACACACACACACACGCACACACACACACACACACACACACGCACACACACACACACACACTCCTGTCTGCAACGCGGGGGATAGTCAGACTGAGAGAGAGCTGGGTGCTGCACTGTTCTAAGTGAGCATGGCCTATTGAGTTGATTGATTGATTGATTGCTAATTTTATTACTGTACGCTTGGTTTCCAACTGGTTAAGTTTAGGCCCTCTACAGTAGGTTTAAAAAAATAAATAAAAAAATAGGGCGAAGAAAACTTTTTTTTCCTATAGGGCAAAGAAAACTTTTTAATTTGTTTTACCTACTTTCTATAGAAGCATCTAAGAATGAAGTTCTATAGAAAGTAGGTCTGCATCCCCTTAACAATTGTGTGTATTGAGCCGTACTGTATTGTACCCATTCTGCATCTGGTAATAAAATGTTCAATCAATCATTCCAATAATACACAGTTGGATGTGTTAGTTGGTTGGATGCACTTCAAGCTGCTTCCACATGAGGCAACTTCTCTCAATCATTCCAATAATACACAGTTGGATGTGTTAGTTGGTTGGATGCACTTCAAGCTGCTTCCACATGGAGGCAAAGTTTGTCTTTTTTGTAGTTGTGGGAACTACTTTTTCTGGCGGATGGTTTTTTCAATAAATCTTTGATTAATGTGTGTTTATTGTATAGCAATAAGGTTGGATGAATATGGCAGTTGTATAAAAGCATTACACCACTTGCAGTCGTGATTTGTGAACAATAAACCATGCCTAGGGGGGTCTAACGACCACCCCTAGGCATGGTTTATTGTTCACAAACCACTCCTGCGCGTGATGTAATGCTTAACTACAACACAAGGTTCTCTGATGTCGCTAACCTCCTCTCAGGTCCAGAAATGCAGGGAAAGTGTGGGAGTTCCTGAAAGGTGCCGTTCCCAAGTTCACGTATCCACAGGAAGCTTCGCTGGAGGAAGCTACGGAGCCTGTAGCAGAGAGCACCGACTGCAAGAGCGAGACGCCCACACGCCACAGGAGCGCAGAGAAGAGCAAAGGTGCTGATCCACGCACACACACACACACTTTGTAGTTTAATTAAACCTCTAGTCTACATGTTCACCTTCATATGTGTTGTTTTGCTGCCAGAGTCTGCAAAGAAAAAAGGGAAGGAGGTAGATAAAGACAAGAAGACGACTCAGTCTGAGGGTATGTACACGCACACACACACACACACACACACACACACACACACACACACACACACACAGACACAGACACAGACACAGACACACACACACACACACACACACACACACACACACACACACACACACACACACACACACACACACACACACACACACACACACACACACACACACACACACACACAGACACACACGGCTGCCTTGCCTCACATGACAGATAAAGTCCCAGCCTCTCTCAAGTGCCTCTGATATGGACATGTATGTCTTTACTATCTCTGTCTCTGCCTAGAAGTGTTTCTCTGCCCAGAGACGGAGACCAGGACGGTGCTGTGTGCCAGCTACCACCCTATGACCTCTGACCTGCAGCACAAGGTACGTTAGTCTCTTGTGAGGTTGGTAGTATCTCGCTGGTGCCCGGCTGTATATGTACCAGGCTTTGCTCGCTTCATATCACAGCCGGGCAAATGAACATAGACTGAAATTTACTTCATTTCAATCTCCTGGTCAACGGTACGTTGTGTAATTAATTAGATTTTATTTTCAAAAAAGCATTTTGTAGGGCGGCTAGGTGGCGCAGTGGGCAAGGCACTCGCCACCTACGCAGGAGATGCTGGGTTCGAGCCCAGCTCTCGGCGTTGCTACCAGCTTGGCTGGTCGTTCATACTAATACAATTGGCAGTATTAGGGGGTGGGAAGCTGGTGGGTGGGGAATGGATCGGACGTTGTGGACAGCGACTCCTACAGGTCGGTTGGTGCGCCTGCGCAGTAGAATCAGGAAGCGACGAGGGCGGCGTGCCCTCCAAACGCAGACCCCCGCTGCTGAGAGATCGCGCTGTGCAGGTGAAAAGATGCGACAGCTGCCTCCTCGAGTACCGGAGGGGACACGTGATGTAAGGCTTCGTCCACATTGCAGCCGGCTTGTGGGAGGCATGGCCTAACAGCATTCGAGACAGGGGAGGGTAGAATTGGACGATACGAAATTGGGGACGGGAGAAAAATAGAAAAATGGGGAGAAAAAGTAGATACAAAAAAATTAAAGCATTTTGTATTACAAAAACACCAACTCTGGGCCACTTACCCTGAGGTTGTTGAAATGATCCAACTTCTCACAATTTCAACAGAGACTCTAACTGTTTTCTGGGGGCTGACATCTTGATTAGAACTTAAAATTCTTTATTTTCACTCCAATAAGTGAATATAAGTGGCTCAGATTTTATGTTTAGGTATGTTTTTTTGTACCCCCCCCATCTTTACCTTTATTTCTATTATTATTATTTATTATTATTATTTAACTTTTCTCTCATGCATTCATCCATTTAATCTGCATATGAATAAAGATTAAAAAAAAAATGTTTACCCTCTTTTTCTCTGCCAGATTTTTCTGTGCTTTTCCTCCCATCCCAATTTAGTCGTTATGCCAATTCCCCCCCTCCCCTACCCGGTCGTTGTGCGCATGTGCCCCCTACTGGTCGATCTAGGGAGCCCTGAGGTCTACCACATGCTTCCTCCGACACATGCGGAGACAGCCAGCGGCTCTCTTTTCACCTGGCAGCGCGGACTCTCATTGGTGAAGTGTAACGCGTGGGAGGTCACGCTGCCTTCACCACTTCCTGTCTTTCGCTGAGCAGGCGCCCATACCTGACCTGTATAGGCGTCGCTGTCCACAACGCCAGATTACCACCCACGACTTCCCTCCCGCTAACTCAGCCAAACGAGTTAGTATGACGGCTGGCCCAAGCCGGAGGCAATGCTGACACCTGGATTCGAGACCGGAATCTCTCGCATTGGTGACGAGCGCAATCTCCGCTGCGCCACCCAGCCTGAATAAAGATTTCTTTAATGGGACAATCTGTTGTTATTTCCGTGTGCCATGTAAATGTGTATGATTAGATTTTTAGATACATTTACTTCTACATTTAGAATACAATAGCTCACGCTTTTGTGTGTGTGTGCATGTGCGTGCGTTTGTGTGTGTGTGTGTGTGTGTGTGTGTGTGTGTGTGTGTGTGTGTGTGTGTGTGTGTGTGTGTGTGTGTGTGTGTGTGTGTGTGTGTGTGTGTGTGTGTGTGTGTGTGTGTGTGTGTGTGTGTGTATGTCTGTGTGTGTGTGTGTGTGTGTGTGTGTGTGTACCCAGGAGGATTACTCAGAGTGTCTGCGTCAGTACGGTCTCTCCCAGCTCTACAGCCACCCTGTCCTGCTGACCAGGACCAGAGACTGCCCCCTAGTGGCTCCTCCCGTACCTACACCTCTGCCCGCCTGGAAACTCATCCGCCCCCGCAAGGTGGCCGTCTCCGGTGAGCCCAGAGAGGAGAGGGTTAACATAACATGTGAAGAATAGAGACCCAGGGGGGAGAGGGTTAACATGTGAAGAATAGAGACCCAGGGGGGAGAGGGTTAACATGTGAAGAATAGAGACCCAGGGGGGAGAGGGTTAACATGTGAAGAATAGAGACCCAGGGGGGAGAGGGTTAACATGTGAAGAATAGTAGAGACCCAGGGGAGAGAGGGTTAACATGTGAAGAATAGAGACCCAGGGGGGAGAGGGTTAACATGTGAAGAATAGAGACCCAGGGGGGAGAGGGTTAACATGTGAAGAATAGAGACCCAGGGTGGAGAGGGTTAACATGTGAAGAATAGAGACCCAGGGGGGAGAGGGTTAACATGTGAAGAATAGAGACCCAGGGTGGAGAGGGTTAACATGTGAAGAATAGAGACCCAGGGGGGAGAGGGTTAACATGTGAAGAATAGAGACCCAGGGGGGAGAGGGTTAACATGTGAAGAATAGAGACCCAGGGGGGAGAGGGTTAACATGTGAAGAATAGAGACCCAGAGGGGAGAGGGTTAACATGTGAAGAATAGCTACAGCACAGTTACAGCACAGTTACAGCACAGTTACAGCACAGTTACAGCACAGTTACAGGACAGTTACAGGACAGTTACAGGACAGTTACAGCACAGTTACAGGACAGTTACAGCACAGTTACAGGACAGTTACAGGACAGTTACAGGACAGTTACAGGACAGTTACAGCACAGTTACAGGACAGTTACAGCACAGTTACAGGACAGTTACAGGACAGTTACAGCACAGTTACAGCACAGTTACAGCACAGTTACAGCACAGTTACAGGACAGTTACAGCACAGTTACAGCACAGTTACAGAACAGTTACAGCACAGTTACAGCACAGTTACAGCACAGTTACAGGACAGTTACAGCACAGTTACAGCACAGTTACAGGACAGTTACAGCACAGTTACAGGACAGTTACAGGACAGTTACAGGACAGTTACAGCACAGTTACAGCACAGTTACAGGACAGTTACAGCACAGTTACAGCACAGTTACAGCACAGTTACAGGACAGTTACAGCACAGTTACAGGACAGTTACAGGACAGTTACAGCACAGTTACAGCACAGTTACAGCACAGTTACAGCACAGTTACAGGACAGTTACAGCACAGTTACAGCACAGTTACAGGACAGTTACAGCACAGTTACAGCACAGTTACAGGACAGTTACAGCACAGTTACAGCACAGTTACAGCACAGTTACAACACAGTTACAGCACAGTTACAGCACAGTTACAGCACAGTTACAGCACAGTTACAGGACAGTTACAGCACAGTTACAGCACAGTTACAGCACAGTTACAGCACAGTTACAGAACAGTTACAGCACAGTTACAGCACAGTTACAGCACAGTTACAGGACAGTTACAGAGCTCTCATCGCAACTGAGCTCTCATCGCCTTCCCTCACTACCCCACCAGTCGTAACAATACCAAGCAGGGCTCTTTTGCCTTCCCGTCAGCTCCTCCCCTGGGTGTAAAAGAACATTGCTGACAGCGTGTGTGTGTTTGTTTGGTCCTCCTGTAGATCGTGTGGATGTGAAACCAGATCAGTTCATCGAGGTCTCCAGTCCCTTCCTCTCCTACAGGAGCAAGACCAACACCAGCGCTGTTTTTGAGCTGTGTGTATACTGAGCTGCAGTAAAACACTTCCTAATATTTCATTTCTTTCTTCCTTCCTTCTTGTTTTCTTCTATCCCCCCTTCCTTCCTTCCTTCCTTCCTTCCTTCCTTCCTTCCTTCCTTCCTTCCTTCCTTCCTTCCTTCCTTCCTTCCTTCCTTCCTTCCTTCCTTCCTTCCTTCCTTCCTTCCTTCCTTCCTTCCTTCCTTCCTTCACAGTTCTGTATATCTGTATGTCTTGTATGTCATAAACGTCCTGATGAATTGAAAATGGAGGACCCCGATGTAAACAAGACGAAAGTCTTTTTCTGGTCTGCGTCCTCTTAGCAGTTGTTTTGTATTGAGCCATATTGTATTGTACCCATTCTGCAATCTGTTAATAAAGTTTTCAATCAATCAATCAATCAATCAAGCCTTCCTTCCTTCCTTCCTTCCTTCCTTCCTTCCTTCCTTCCTTCCTTCCTTCCTTCCTTCCTTCCTTCCTTCCTTCCTTCCCCACCCCTCCCTTCCTTCCTTCCTAACTTGTTTTTTCTTTCCTTCCATCCCTCCTTTCCTTGCTTGTTTACACATCCTCCACAGTATATTATGGTCAAAATGTTACACAGTACATACCTGATTAAGTGTGTGTGTGTGTGTGTGTGTGTGTGTGTGTGTGTGTGTGTAGCTCTCCTCCGATCGCTGAGTCGGGGGGGAGTGATGAAGGACCAGAGGAGCTTCAGCCTGGCAGGACTGAGCGCATCACCAGCTCACTGGAGGGCGCAGATGCCATGGAGGTACAGGCTCATTATACAATGGTAGATGGTAAATGGCTGCATTTATATAGCGCTATTTTACCCATTCACTCACACATTCCGACGGCAGAAGGTGCCAACCTGCTCATCAGGAGCAATTAGGGGTTAAGTGTCTTGCTCAAGGACACTTCGACACACTGCCCGGGAGGAGCGGGAATCGAACCGAGAACCTCCGGATTACCAGACGACTGCTCTACCCCCTGAGCCACTGTCGCACAAAACATGTGACTAGCCTAGCTACTATCGTCTCCTTGTAAAGGATTTACTAATACTCTGGTTGTTTTTGTGGTTCTCAAAAAGCTGTAAAAAATGAATTGGAGTCCAAACAAAAGCGCTCAAGTTCTTCTAGATTGATTTATTGACCACAAAATAGTCTCCTAATCAATATAAGCTCACAAAACACTTAATGTAAAAATGTTGATGCTCTGAATGGCATCTAACCTGAATGTCCATAGGTTTTCAACAACACAGTTTTCTTCGTGATCAATTTGGCAGCGTAAAATTAATGTTCTTTATCGGTGAGGTCCTTTTGAAGATCTTCTGTCGGCTTTCTCAATGTTCTCTGTCCGATGTTCAGTATGTGGTCATATTTATAGGAGGGCCGAGTCCTGAGTTCGGCCTCAACCGGAAATGACGTCACACCCAGTTTTGCTCCAATTGGAGACCAGCTAGGTTGAATTTGAAAATCTGGGCGTGGCTTACCGCCAACGGTTCTTATGAAAGAATTTTTTTTTTAATTAATTTTGAGTTAATTTTCATAACGCGATAATTTGCTGTGTAATTAATTAATCTAATTAGCGCGATAAACTGACAGCCCTAATTATTATATTATTATTAGTATATTATTGTTTTGTGCTGTTGCCTTCCTTTAAGCCATATCCTCATCTCTGCTGCTCAAAGAGAACAGCACAGTGTGTCACAGCTGACATGGAGTTTTGTTCTTCTTTTCGTTATACTGTAACTGTATACTGTACTGTGCTGTGCTGTGCAATGACAATAAATCTGAATCTAATCTAATCTATTCTATTCTAATTACTAAAAGGAGGAGACAGGATCAGTACTTTATCAATACAGGAGAAGTACTCTACTTGTGTTGCTCTACTCATTATTTATGCACCTCTCTTTTTCTCTCTGTGCTCTAATTTGTTTTCAGATAATGATTTCCTCTCGGTCTCTCTCCCTCTGTTCCTCCGTCTCTCTCCCTCTGTTCCTCCGTCTCTCTCCCTCTGTTCCTCTGTCTCTCTCCCTCTGTTCCTCTGTCCCTTTAGGCTACAGCGGAGAACAAGAAGAGGGACGACAGCGCTTCTGCCAGTGGTAATACTGTTCTATTCCAACCGGTCATTACAATGAGAACAATCCATAATGTACTGTATAGACAATAATACAAAAGATGAGGTTTTATATGACCAGTGGTCAAATGTAGCCATGACCCAGTAGACTATCTGGTAGTTCATTAGTTCTTATTACTGGTATTATTTTCCATGGTTTGGGATGAGGATTTAATTGAATGGTCGTTGCTCTCGACGAGCCTCCAATGACAACCGCATAGATTCATCATTAAATCCTGTGCTTATTCCACTACATGGTCCTCATTCCAAACCATCAAATAGAACCGTACTAATGACTAGGGGTGGGGGGGGAATCCATACAGCGATATATTGTGATATTTTGCATGCTGATATTATATCGATACAGTGATGCCAAGTATTAATATATATATTTTCTATTTATATCATAAATATTTTTTGCTTGACAATCCAATTTGCTGCAATAAAAATTATTGGAATGAGGTGAACAGACTGAAAACATGATCTTATTAGATAAAGCAGCTGATGTATATATATTTTTATTGCAGATTCTAGTGTAATTCTTTGTTGGGGGCATAATTGGCAGTATTATTATTACAATATTGTGGCTCTAGTATCGTGACAATATCGTGTCGCAGAGCCTCTGCTGATTCCCACCCTATAGAGAGCACCATCAACGTTCCTGTAGGTCTCATTAGGATTAGGGATGTTCCATATTGGCTTTTTTACCGATATCCGATATACCGATATTGTCCAACTCTTAATTTCCAATACCGATATCAACCGATACCGATATATGCAGGGTTTCCCCCCCAAAAAACGGAATAATTTCAGGTAATTAACATTACATATCTCTTGTTGTGGAATTAACACAACATTATGCATACTTTTGACAATAAATAAAATAAGAAATTGTTCTTACTTGCTTGCCTAAGTAAATAAAGGTTAAATAAATCTAAACAAATAAAATAAAAGATTTAAACCGATACCGATCATTTCCGATATTACATTTTAATGCCAATATCGGACATCACTAATTATGATGTAATCACCAGCACCAGAATCAAGTTGTTGTCATGTGTGGCTCCAGAGCAGGGGGTGCTGGAGCCCCCAGGGGGTCCCGTCCCAGATCAGGGGGTGCTGGAGCCCCCAGGGGGTCCCGTCCCAGATCAAACCAAGGAGGTCATGGAGGAGGTCATGGAGGTTGCGCAGCACACCTGGGTGGAACTGGACCACTTCACTAAAGGCTTCCAGTGAGGAATAGATGCAATCCTACACACACACACACACACACACACACACACACACACACACACACACACACACACACACACACACACACACACACACACACACACACACACACACACACACACACACACACACACACACACTCACACTCACACTCACAAACCTTTTTACTCCTCCTCTAGGTCACTCCTGGTTTTCCACAAGCCTCACACATACCCAAACTGTTTCCAGAAATCCAGTTTCAAGGTAAGCATTAAAAATGCAGGCTTTAGGATTGAGATACCTCTAAAATGTTACAGTAGAATAAACTGAGATGGCTCAATAAATAAACGTTTAAACCGTTCAGTAAATCAAAACCTTGCATTTCAGTGCAATAGTACTTTAGTCAAAGTTGTTGTTTAATCTTCAATTTGGATTTGAACACACACGTACACGCTCACACACGCACGCACACACACACACACACACACACACACACATTTACGGTATGTTTATGTGAAATATGGGGACATTACATAGACTTACATTCATTGTGTGTGTGTGTGTGTGTGTGTGTGTGTGTGTGTGTGTGTGTGTGTGTGTGTGTGTGTGTGTGTGTGTGTGTGTGTGTGTGTGTGTGTGTGTGTGTGTGTGTGTGTGTGTGTGTGTGTGTGTGTGTTCTCCCCAGTGTTCAGAAGATGAGGTGGTCTCTTATTACCTCTATGTGGACAACCTGCAGTCGTCCCAGATCCTTGTGAGCTTCTCTGCTCTGCTGCCCTGGAGAGACACAGAGGAGAGTAAGGCATACACACACTACACACACACACACACACACACACACACACACACACACACACACACACACACACACTACACACACACACACACACACACACACACACACACACACACACACACACACACACACACACACACACACACACGCACGCACGCACGCACGCACGCACACACACACACACATGCATGAAAAGGATGTGTACATTTAGCTTGTTCTCTTGTCTCCCTGCAGAGAAGGAGAGTCCAGCAAGGACCAGGTCTGGAGTTCTCACAGTCCAGCCCTGGTCTTGGACGAGCCTGCAGTCTCAGCTGCCAATCCTCCACATCAAGACCTACTCCTCCAAATCTGCCATGCTCTCCCTGCCTGCCGGGTGCGTGTACCACTTCCGCAACGGATTTGATTTCCGGGGTTGCCCTGATTGGCCGCGACGGCCACGTGAACGCCGCGGCCCCGCCCCGTGGCAGCCCCAGACGCGGCAATGTCTGGCTGCTGTGTTTCACTGCCGCTTTCCAACGGCGCAGCAGCATTGTCGCGCCACATCGCCTGAGTGCAGAGCTGTTTAATCACTTGCCCCACTGCGTTACCAGTGGTGCGACGCTGGAGTTCACTTCGCCTTGCTGAATTAAAGAATGAATAAGTTAAACGTGTCAATTCAGCAGTCAAAGTGTACTGTATAAATCTAACTTCATTAGACGGCCGACGTACGGCTTGTCCATTAATGGATATATAATGGATATTTTATTTATCTGCCACCGTGGTGTAATGGTTAGTCCAAATACCTCTCACGCGGACGACCTGCGCTCAAATCCCTTCTTTTTAAATTTTTTTATTTTTTTTTGCAATGTAAATGCTTCAATCTGGTGCACTTTGAGAGCTATATAAAGAATGACGCCCTGATACACGCTTGAGGGCGTCATTCTTTATATAGCTCTCAAAGTGCGCCAGATTGAAGCATTTACATTGCAAAAAAAAATATTAAAATTGAAAAAGGGGGGATTTGAGCGCAGGTCGTCCGCGTGAGAGGTATTATGACTAACCATTACACCACGGTGGCAGATAAATAAAATATCCATTATATATCCATTAATGGACAAGCCGTACGTCGGCCGTCTAATGAAGTTAGATTTATACAGTACACTTTGACTGCTGAATTGACACGTTTAACGTATTCATTCTTTAATGTGTCGCACCACTGGTAACGCAGTGGGGCAAGTGATTAAACAGCTCTGCACTCAGGCGATGTGGCGCGACAATGCTGCTGCGCCGTTGGAAAGCGGCAGTGAAACACAGCAGCCAGACGTTGCCGCGTCTGGGGCTGCCACGGGGCGGGGCCGCGGCGTTCACGTGGCCGTCGCGGCCAATCAGGGCAACCCCGGAAATCAAATCCGTTGCGGAAGTGGTACACGCCTCCCGCGTACGCTTCTGCTCCTCCACACATATAATAATAATAATAATAATAATAATAATAATAATAATAATAATAATAATAATAATAATAATAATAATAATAATAATAATAATAACTTTATTTATATAGCACCATTCATAGATTGCAGCTCAAAGTGCTTTACACAAAAAACGAAACATAAGGATAGAAAAAAACATTAACGTGATAAAAATTGTAATAAAACAATTAGATAAGATAGTAAAAAAATAGCTACATAAGACAAACAGTAAGGCAATAACATAAGACAATAAAAATATTACAAATAAGTTAAATAGTTAAAATAATAATAATAGCAAAATAGCAAAAAAAATAAAAACAATAAGAAAAAATAAAACAACAGTAAAATAAGACATTAATAATAACAGCACTGTGTGTTGTCTGTGTGGCTCCAGGCGTCACGCGCTGCGTCTCTGGACCCGAGCCACGCTGGGTCACCACGCCCACCTCTGCAGCGCCACCCCCTTCGTGTTCGGAGACGAGGACACCGTCATGCCACACCTGGACAAGGTGAGGGAGAACCATCAATCAATCAATCAATCAATCAATCAATCAATCAATCAATCAATCAATCAATCAATAAATCAATCAATCAATCAAATTAATTTGTATAGCACATTTAGACATGACACTTGTCAACCAAAGCGCTTCACAGTAAGTCGCAGAGCTAAAATCAAAGAAAAGTGCTAAAGTATAGAATAAACATGCTGACACATCCCATATAATAATACATCCTCAGCGTGCATGTATGAGTGAAGGGATAACTGTGAGGTATACGTTGTATATATAAGTACAGTCCAAATGCCATTTAGTGGAGTCAAAACCTTGCTGATATACATGTATGTATATTATATATATATATATATATATATATATATATATATATATATATATATATATATATATATATATATATATATATATATATTTTTTTTTTTTTTTTTTTAATATAATTTCCAGAGACCTATGATCTTCAGCTACTCTCAGCCTAAAGTACCATGTGAATTAGCCCCTTTCGTGACTGTGATGCACACGGCACGCCAACAAGGTTTGGCCGAGTGAATCCACAGTCCCTTGCTCCTCAATAGGAAACCACGCTATTTTAACTCTGAAGAACTGGTCCGATGCGAAACGTTCGTTATACAAGTATCGCAGAGACATTTCAAAGGTACTCACAGTTGCACGAGGGTCTTGGACAGAGAAACGCAATGGTTTGAAACATCACCGAGACGGCAGTGCGGCTCTGCAGATAATACCCTACTCCTCATTGCGGTGTTCGGGGTAGAGCAGCCATACGTTCTTTGCTGTTTACACGTTTATACATCTTTAAAAAAATGTTTATTAGTGGCGGCTGGGTGGCGCAGCGGACAAGGCGCTTGTCACCAACGCAAGAGACACTGGTATCGAATCCAGCTGTCAGTGTTGCCTCCTGCTTGGCCGGCCGTCATACTGGCTCGATTGGCAGAGTCAGCGGGAGGGAAGCCGGTGGGTGGGTGGGTCCGGGTCGTTGTGGACAGCGACTCCTACAGTTCGGTCGGGGCGCCTGCACAGCGAGGGAAGGATCTAAGAGAGGTAGTGTGACCTTCCACACGTTACACTCTCCCAGTGAGAGTCCGCGCTGCCAGGTGAAAAGAAGCGGTGGGCTGGGTACACATGTGTCGGAGGAAGCATGTGATAGTCTCCCCGCCCTCCCAGACCGACGGTAGGGGGTAGAGTGCGCAACGACCAGGAAGGGGATTGGGAATTGGCATAACGACTAACATTGGG
>NC_140171.1:7895847-7903347 GCF_963971535.1 Notolepis coatsorum
CGAAGAAGAATGGAATTCTCTCGTTGTTTCTTTTCTTTGGTTGGTTTTCCAGTGTTGGTTTCCTATCCGTCCTGACTCACGTCCCCATCGTGCTCTCCTCTTCCACCTGTCCCTGTCGGCCCGCCCCACAGGTTCATGTTCAGTCACTCTGAGAGGACAGCAGCGCTTTACCCCTGTCAGCTGGACGAGCCGAGCAGAATCACCTTCAGCGAGTACTCGGTCCCCCTGCTCCACACGGCCAGCTCCTGGCTCCTGGTCTTCAGGTTAGGGTGCATCCATGCACACTGAGATCTACACACCCTCAAGACCCCCACACTCTGCGCCTTCTGGCCGCCTGATACCCACTCCTATTGGGGCTCCTGGGGGAGAGAAGCAGAGTGTAGGGGTCCTCGCTCCACAGTGGTGGAACAAACTTCACCACAGTCAGGACAGCGGAACATCCGCCCAATTTTCCACTGTTGACTAAAAACTAGGGATGTCCGATATTATCGGCCTACCGATATTATCGGCCGATATCGGCATTAAAATGTTATATCGGAAAATATCGGTATCGGTTTTCAAATTTTTTTATTTTATTTTTTTCATTTCTATAACCTTTATTTACCCAGGCAAGCAAGTAAGAACAAATTCAGATTTTATTTATTGTCAAAAGTATGCATAATGTTGTGTTAATTCCACAACAAGAGATATGTAATGTTAATTACCTGAAATTATTACATTTTTTGAGGGGGGGGAAACCCTGCATATATCGGTATCGGTTGATATCGGTATTGGAAATTAAGAGTTGGACAATATCGGTATATTGGTATCGGTAAAAAAGCCAATATCGAGCATCCCTACTAAAAACACACTTTTTCAATCAATATCTGAAAAAGGAAAATGAACCTTCTTATTGTCTTCTACTATTATTTACTATACGACTATGTCTATACTATCATCTACTATGTACTATGCCTATACTACTACCTACTATGCTAATATGCAGGGGTGTAAAAAGTACCCAGAAATTATACTTAAGTGAAAGTATGGGTACTGTCTCAAAATATGACTCAAGTAAAAGTCAAAGTATCTGTCTAAAAACACACTTGAGTAAAAGTAAAAAAGTCCTACTTTTAAATGTACTTAAGTACTAAAAAGTAAAAGTAAAATCTTTTTTGGAAAGGGATAGACCATGGATCTCAAACTCATTCCATCATCGGCCAAGTTTTCATTTTAACTATACATTGCACCAGGTGAGTTAGTTGAAGAGGTGAGCCAATTAGTGAAATCATCAGCTGGTGTTTAGGCAAGGCTGGAATGAAACCAAGCATACACTCTGCCCACAATGGAATGTGTTCTGTGATAGACCATGCTGAAATGAAAGAACAGAGGACACTTTTTTTTGCATTCAAATAATTTAATGCACTTCTCCATTGAAGGTAAACTAACATGGACGGCATTCACACCACAGCATGAATAATATCACAATATTAAAAACAGAATGGTGTATCCCTGAATAATATCACAATATTAACCACAGCATACTGGATTATCCTGAATAATATCACAATATTAAAGGCAGAATACTCGAGTACCCTGAATAATATCACAATATTAAAGACAGAATACTGGAGTACCCTGAATAATATCACAATATTAACCACAGCATAATGCGGATCTGACTGTCTATTCTTCTGATAGCAGGTGTTTAATCAAAGATCCCCGCTTTCTAGTGTTGCACAAGGACCAATCAGCATGGGTATGGGTGGGTTCATTTTCCATTGATGGGGATTTGATTGGCCGTTTACCTGTGGTCGCAGGATTAATAACGTTAACGTTAGTTCGGCCAGATACACAATTAAAATATACTAATTAAAATGGTTGGACCTGTGAGATTTGTACTTTGTACTTTGTAGGTCTGCATTTTAAATGTAAGGAGTAAAAAGTATGTTTTTTTTCCTCTGAAATGTAATGGAGTAAAAGTACAAAGTATACAAACCTAATAATACTCGAGTAAAGTACAAATCCCCCAAAACAGTACTTAAGTATTGTAACGAAGTACAATTACTCAAGTACTTTACACCCCTGCTAATATGTCTACTATGCACTCAAGACTGTAGCACTCAAGTTTGACACTGTGTGACTAAAGATGTTACTTACCCTTAGCCGCCAGAGATGTGCGCTTCCTGCTGACTTGTTGTACAGTCGCTTTGGATAAAAACATCAGCTAAATGACTAAATGTAAATGAGTAATAGCCCACCTGTTTCAACCATCGCCATTATTAGTGGGAAAAAAATAACAACCTTGTTTCAAAAACATCTGAAGTTCATAATGTCAAGATGCTTGTAGGAAACAAAAGCAGGCGATCTCAGAACATGGAGAACGCCATAGAGAGTCTTGGGGTTCATCTAAACGGGTAACAAGGGCCCCCCGCCCTCTTAATTGAGGTGAGCGCCCACCCGTCAATCTGCGGACATCAGATTTAGTCTGTTAAACTTATGGCAGTAAACAACATGCTTGTTTAAAACAAACAAATTGCTCTAAATGCTGGCACAGTATTCTCAAATTGGTAACGACATGGTGTGAACAGCTTGTATCTCAGGCGTGTTGTTGTCGTTTACTTGCTGACGTCTCCTGAGCTCTGCACCTTGTGGGGCGGCGGTTAGAGAAGGTGAGAGAAGCAGGCTTGTGACTGAAAGGTTGCCGGTTCCATCCGCCTGGCCGGCAGCAAACATCTCCTCTAAGTGAATGAATAACAGCCTCCCCATCCCTCAAAACCCCACTGTTGAAGTGCCCTTGAGTGTGGAACTGGGTGAGTGAGGCAGGGCCTGTGCTCAGAGAACCTACCCTGGTGAATAAAGGTGAACTGAAGCTTCTCCCGCTCTATCCTCACACTCACATCTTCCATCTATTTCACTGTATCATGTTTTTATGTAAACAGAACATCTTGCAGAGAGGGATCGGTGAGTCAAGCTGGTCATTTCGATAGTTTGTCAAGGAAAAGAGACATGGCTTAGATGTGACGCCCTTTCAATTGATTTTAGGATCTTTAAAACTTGAAATGAAGAAAACATTTTATAATAACACTCATAAGACCTTTATAAGGTATTTGTAGATAATGAACGAATCATGAACAAACCATTTATATACATTCGTAGATTATTATTGAATCATTTATAACTATATTTTTATAACATTGACAAATTAGTTCTACATTATTTACAACTCATTATCAACATTGTTTGTACTTGATTTGTTCACCATTAAATAATGTTGTTTAATGTGTAGTAGTAACACATTTGTAGATGCTTTGAAAAATGGATATGAAAAAACTACTATACTGTACCTCCATTTATTTGTTCATGTTCAACAAATCATTTGTAAAACATTCTTAAAAGATCTATAAATCATTTGCAGGTGTTATTGTGTCACCGTTTAAGTTAAGGTATATAAAGTGTCACCCATGTTCTTTCTGGTTATATAGCGACGTCAGTGTGAAACGAGGCTAGAACTCTGCTTTGACTTCTTCCTGGTTCCTCCAGGGAGGTGTTCCTGGTGCAGAAGGAGGTGCTGCTGGTCCCTAAGGTCTACTCCCCAGTCAGACCCTGTCTGCTGCACGTCGTAGACAACGACACGGGGGAGGAGCTGCCTATGGCCTTCAACCAAGTCTCCCCCCACATCTACAAACCCAACAAGGTCTGTGTGGACTGTAGATCCTCCTGCTACAAAGCCTGTATCACCATGAAGGCAGGGGAGTGACGGATTACATCATGCAAATTGGATATCGGTATCAGCCTCAAAAAACCATATTGTAGCTTCCCTACAATCTAGATACGTGTGGTGGTAAAGGAGGCCTCTGTAAATACAGATGTCTTGATGTATTTCTGTCTGTTTTCTGCCTCTCTGTAAATACAGATGTCTTGATGTATTTCTGTCTGTTTTCTGCCTCTCTCTAAATACAGATGTCTTGATGTATTTCTGTCTGTTTTCTGCCTCTCTGTAAATACAGATGTCTTGATGTATTTCTGTCTGTTTTCTGCCTCTGTAAATACAGATGTCTTGATGTATTTCTGTCTGTTTTCTGCCTCTCTCTGTAAATACAGATGTCTTGATGTATTTCTGTCTGTTTTCTGCCTCTCTCTGTAAATACAGATGTCTTGATGTATTTCTGTCTGTTTTCTGCCTCTCTCTGTAAATACAGATGTCTTGATGTATTTCTGTCTGTTTTCTGCCTCTCTCTGTAAATACAGATGTCTTGATGTATTTCTGTCTGTTTTCTGCCTCTCTCTGTAAATACAGATGTCTTGATGTATTGCTGTCTGTTTTCTGCCTCTCTGTAAATACAGATGTCTTGATGTATTTCTGTCTCTTTTCTGCCTCTCTGTAAATACAGATGTCTTGATGTATTTCTGTCTGTTTTCTGCCTCTCTGTAAATACAGATGTCTTGATGTATTTAAGTCTGTTTTCTGCCTCTCTGTAAATACAGATGTCTTGATGTATTTCTGTCTGTTTTCTGCCTCTCTGTAAATACAGATGTCTTGATGTATTTAAGTCTGTTTTCTGCCTCTCTCTGTAAATACAGATGTCTTGATGTATTTCTGTCTGTTTTCTGCCTCTCTCTTCACAGCATGGTTATACCTTCGTAGCATGGGTGTACACCCCTGAATCTCCCCCTGTCGGTGCCAAGTGGAGAATGCGTTTGATTGGCTCAAGGGAACCCCTCGCCAAACTGGCTCGCAACGCCCCACTCAGCAACTTCGTGGTGAAGGAATTCCAGGAGTATTACATTCCCAAAAACTTACGTGCTTACTTAGGCCCATCGCTCCCAATGGAAATTCCCAACAACAAAAGCATCATATGTCGGTAAGACAAAGGAATATTGGTCAATTATTTTGGTATTATGGAGGTACAGATGATCCTGGGTCAGCTGTCTTCACTAAAATGAATGATCAACCAGTTACTTTCTTCATGTGGGGTGATGACACCTAAGTGTTTAAAAAATTGGTGCGCACTAGCAGTAGCTCAACCATGAGACACTAGCTCAGCCATGAGACACTAGCTCAACCGTGAGACACTAGCTCAACCATGAGACACTAGCTCAACCGTGAGACACTAGCTCAACCGTGAGACACTAGCAGTAGCTCAACCGTGAGACACTAGCTCAGCCATGAGACACTAGTAGTAGCTCAACCATGAGACACTAGCTCAACCGTGAGACACTAGCTCAACCGTGAGACACTAGCAGTAGCTCAACCGTGAGACACTAGCTCAGCCATGAGACACTAGTAGTAGCTCAACCATGAGACACTAGCAGTAGCTCAACCATGAGACACTAGCTCAACCGTGAGACACTAGCTCAACCGTGAGACACTAGCAGTAGCTCAACCGTGAGACACTAGCTCAGCCATGAGACACTAGTAGTAGCTCAACCGTGCTGAATGTCCCACAGCTTCTCTGTCCAGGTCACAGAAGACCACATGGGAACGGTCCAGTTTCAGACGTCCAAGCGGGACGTTCTGATCCGTCTGTCTGTTCTGGACCGGGAGGAGGAGGTGGCCAGCAACACTGGGAGAGGCCACGTGGTCATTCCTGTGTTCCGCTTCCTGTCCGACAAAGGTGAGTCACGCGGGGGGTTTGGGAACACTGGATGAGGCGAGCCCTCCTTCCTGCAGGGTGAGGTCAAGTATAGGCTCAAGTCAAGTCATCCTTGGGGAAAAGAGTTCCTACGTAAATGGACTGCACTTATGTAGCGCTTTTATCCAAAGCGCTTTACAATTGTATGCCTCACATTCACCCATTCACTCACACACAGGATGGTGGAGCAGTTAGGGGTTAAGAGCCTTGCTCAAGGACACTTTGACACACTGTCGGGAGGAGCGGGACTCAAACCGTAACTCTTCCGATTACCAGACGACCACTCTACCTCCTGAGCTACTGTTGCCCATCACCAGTAGTAGTGATGTACAGTAGAGTCTACCAGTGGGGCTAGAAGCGTGACCAACACAAACCTGCAGAGCTCCTACATAGTAGTGATGTACAGTAGGCGTGATTACGAAACCTAACCGCATTTCTCGGAGACGCTCTCTGATTGGCCGACGCCTGTTTCTACACTGGTTAAGCTTAGGCACTCTTTCGAAGTTGGTTAAGGTTAGAGTTTGTCTTAGAGCATGGCGATAGAACACCAGGTAGTTTGCAGGCTGTTTGACACGGAAATGGGCAAAGACACAGCTCGTCACGGATTGGGCAAACGCGTCAGTGGCCAATCAGAGAGCGTCTCCGAGAAATGCGGCTAGGTTTCGTAATCACGCGTACAGTAGAGTCTACCAGTGGGGCTAGAAGCATGACCAACACAAACCTGCAGAGCTCCTACATAGTAGTGACATACAGTAGAGTCTACCAGTGGGGCTAGAAGCATGACCAACACAAACCTGCAGAGCTCCTACATAGTAGTGACATACAGTAGAGTCTACCAGTGGGGCTAGAAGCGTGACCAACACAAACTCCCGGTAACCCTCTTTCTTTCAGCTCACTCTCATGTCATGTCACTGAGAGAAGGGGCAATTCTGAAACCTTTTCCTATTTTTTTTTTTTATCAAATCTTTTTATTTCTTTTTGTACACAAAACAAGACAAACACAATACAGTAACAATAACAAGACCTCACAATACCACAATAATAATAACAACAATGACATTAGCAATAACAAAAATAATAAACACAGAACATACCATAAAAAACCGTATAAGAAATAATAATAGAAAATAAAAAAAACTGTAATTATAATATAAGTACTCTCCATTCTGGTAGCATGTTTTCCAGATAGTTATCAAATTAAGAAATAGAACGTCATTTTAACACCCTCAGCGGTAGTAAGACCTTTTCCTATTTTAGCACACTAAAGCACAGTACACATTTACTCTGTTATAGATGAGGAGGGGAGCCAAGAGGGATCCTCCATCCTGACCAGGGGGAGCAAGGCCGCAGATACTCCCCAGGGACGAGAGGGGCAGAAGGGCACCGCTGCAGGGACAGACCCCCTGGATGACGACCAGCCGCCCGTGAAGACATTGGTATTGTTGTCGTTTCTGGACTTATACGTACATGTTTATATCCATCTGTCACAGTATCATTGTGTTCAGTGATATGTAATAATAACAACAGTGGACTATGTGTGTATTTTGTTTCCCAGGGTCATAAATACTTGGTGCAGGCGGAGGTCCGTTATAACAGCTGGCCTCTGGATGACTGCCAGTTAGCCTTCATCCAAACACTCAAAGACTTAGAGAATGAAACCAAAGGTACGCACTTAAACCAATCACTTACTCCACATCCCCCACGGTCAGCCTCCCAGATAAACCAGGAACCAATGGGAAGCCCCGGATAATATTTTATTAAGAAATAGTGACAAAGAAACTATGACATTGTTCTTCCTCTGTGGCGTATTGCTTCACAGTAATTGTATTTTGTAGTATTATAGCAATACTGTTTCTACTGTTATCTCACAATTCAATTTTCTCAT